>NC_143012.1:57568427-57889336 GCF_055824585.1 Amblyomma mixtum
CTGAGCGGTCGCCAAAGCTACATGAAGCCATCTGGAGCGTAGATGACGTGCCGATGGCGCTTATCGTAGCGTATCTTGTAGTGTTCTTGTGAAGCTAGCGGTCGCAGGCGGGCGACACACCGCACTACTTCGGCAAGATGGAAGATCTATGTTATGCAGGGGTAGACATTGACGAAAAAAGGCAAGATGATGTCCAGGACATAGCGTGACGCCTGGAGGTGTAGTAGAAAGAAAGGGCTATATCCCGCCATCATATGGGTCGCAGTGTTGAAAGGACACGCGACAAAATGGAGTCGGGCGTTTCAGTTCTTGTGATCTGAGGTAAAATATATCGAAAGCGTGCTGTTTAACTTTCTTTTTTTGAACAAAATAATAGGATTCCTTTCTAGGTGATAAGGCGTGGAGTAGCGGAAATTTCTGCATAGACGCAAGATCACCTCCACGACGTCCGTAGTGAACTAATGGCCTCGGTCAGTTCAGAAATTCGCGGTGGTCCATGGCGTAAGATCACAGTGTGAAGTAGGAACGGCGACACTTGGTACTCGGTAGGCGACGAGAGGGCAGCAGTTTCACAGCAACGAGTCAAATGGCCGGCACAAACAATGATCCAGCGATTGTCATCGGAAGACTTCCAGAACGGACCTTGCAGGTCTATTCCAGCGTTCTTCAACTGGGCTCTAGGAGGCGTCACAAGGTGTATCAGACAAGCTGGAGCCGTCGCAGGGCTTTTCTGGTGCTTGAATTGTGTGCAACTAGCGACGCACTGTTCAGTCGTGATTTGCATCTTCGGCTAGTAAAACCGTTCTTGCGAGAGGCGGAGAGTCGATCCGATAAGAGATGACCACGCTTGGCGTCGCCGTGCACTACGCGTATAACAGACGGGCAGTCTTTTTAGAAACATGGGTAGAAAGCATGCTTCCGCGGAGGAGAAATTCTGTTTCCACAGGAAACAATCAAATGCACAAAAGGGGTCAGTAGCCATATTGCCTTGCGTGGTGGCGAAAAGGGACTTGAGACCCATATCTTTTTGTTGTTCGGCTTGAAAGGCGTGAATATCTGGAAATCCCGGAGTGACGACAGAAACGTAGTTGTCGCAGGTACGGTGCCACTCTCAGTGGTGGGAAGAGGTAGCCGCGAAACACAGTCTATGTCAGCGTGTCGTCGATCTTTTCTCGCACACGACACACAGGTTATACTCGTGCAGGCGAAGGGCTCAGAGCTCGAGACAACAAGGATTTCGAACGTTGGCCTTCAAGCAGAGATAGTGGTGGTCAGTAACGATTCCGAATGGGCGTCCGTACAAGTGTGTGCGAAAGCGCTGAACTGCGAAGATCATACCAAACTTTCTCGTTGAGATACTGTGCACTACCGCTCTGGCTTGAATAGTCATCGGCTCGCATATGTGGAATAACAAGCTCTTGCTCGTCGCAGCGTTGCACTAGAAAAGCATCAACGCCAAAACCACTTGCATCTGTGTGCACTTCGGTTAACGGGGAAGAACGAAAGAACCAAACAGGAATTTCTGCTAACAGAATGCGGTGTCGCACTCTGCGATCCAGTGGAAAGCAGCTCCTTTCTGTAGAAGACGCGTCAGCGCGTAGGCATTGTTAGAGAAATGGTGTATAAACGCCGCAAATAATGGCATAATCCTAGGAAACAGCGGAGCTCTTTGACGTTTTTTAGTCGTTTAAATGGCTGAATAGCCGCAGTTTTCGGAATATCTGGCCGCTCACCCTGTTTGCCGACGAGATGTCCGAGCACCAACGCTAGAAGCACCACGACGTGATACTTCTTCCAATTGCGAACTAGACCAGCTTGATGTAAGAAATCTAAAAAAAACAGCTTATCTTGGTTGTGATCATTAAAGGTCTTACCAAACAGTATGACGTCATCACAGTAGCACATAGAAATGTCCAATTTATGCTGCGCAAGACTGTATCCATAAACCGCTCGAAGGCCGTAGGCATATTTAAAAGTCCGAAGTGTATAATGCTGAGTTCACACTGGCCGTCTGGCGCAACGAAGGCCGCTTTTTCCTTATTCTCAGGGTGCACAGGAATCTTCCAGTAGCCTCATCGGAGATCTACACAAGAAAAGTAAGAGACGGCGGAGTGGCTGTCTATGGCGTTATCTATACGAGGTAGTGGGTATACTTCCCCAAAGAGGGATGGAATACCGACTACAATAGTCGACGCAAAAACTCCCCGTACCCTTCTTCTTCCGCAATAAAAGTACTCGGCCTCCCAAGGGCTGCATGACTCCAAATTATCCCCTTTTATCAACTCTAGCTCAAGCGGGGCACAGTATAGAAATTTTGGCGGATCGCGCGGAAAGAACAGGTGTGGTTGGTGTGACGAGCGCGAGAAGTAGGGCAAGAAGCACTCTGTCAAGGTGCAGAGTTGACACCGAAACTTCGGTTTTCCCATCAGAATTCGGTCGGAGTACACGCATCACAGTTTTCCCTCTAATATTCCTCCAGACCAGGGAGATTTCTGCCGAATTGTTCGCGCTCGGACGGCAGTTTATGTAACCCAGTGGAGGCAAGCATTTCATGCTGACTTATACCAGTGAGCAAAATGTTCAGCGTGTGAAATTGAGAAATATAAATCGTTCCTCCTCGAGATTCACTTTAAAACGGCATCTCTGATAGACATTTCAACCTTGCTTCCCTGTAACTAGGCTCTCGCCGATACACCAAGCCTCAGTAAGAGGGAAGCCAAGAGGTGCGTTTCTATATCTAGCTTGTCCCTACACATTGTTCGAGGCACAGCTCTACTCAGCATTATATATAATGCCGCGATCCATGTAATAACGCAGTCTATTTTTCATGCCTCAGGGAATCACGCCGCCAATATTTCTGTACCCTTCTCTTAACTGCAGTTTAAGTTCATTACTTAGAATGCGAGCCTCTAGCGGCTTTTGCTAGTAATCCTTCGGTAACAAGAAAAGTTCAAGCTACGCACCCCTCCTTTTCGATTCGAAAAAATATAAAAGTAATACATTTGAAAGTAGGTGTTTTTGTACTTTTAGCTAAGATTTTCTGCTGCGCTTATTTTATTCGAAAGTGATGAATGGCTCCTCGCCCAGTTTCATTCGATGCGAGTTTACTTCTACCCGGTACAGTCTATTTGTCGGTGGTTTTGAATGTTGCTTTTAACAAGAACAGGGGACCAAGTTTAATAGAAGCGCCGGCTCCAAGCTTATTCTTTCAGCAAGAAGACGACATTAATAGGCCAAAGTAAGGAGCGTCAATGGTCCAAGATGGACGCCGCACAAAGGACTACAGTTATAGGAACGACATGCTTGGTACTGTCCATGCATTTGCCTCGCTAAAAGCTGTTTTCCTCACTTACGTTGCAGGTTTTGTTTCGCCGCCGTTTCTGAAAGCTTATTCCAGGAAAGGCAAAAGCAGAGATGTGCTTGGTAATGTTCATGCACTTTACCGTTAGCAGCTGTTTTTCTCGCTAGTTTTGCCAGTTTGATTTCGCCGCCATTTCTGAAGGCTCATTCCTGGAAAGGCAAAACACTCTTTATTGTGGAGCTGTGAGCTTCCTGCCGCCATTTCTAATAATCCCGCTGGCTTCCATAGCCGGAGATGCATGCACCATACGCTCCCACGTCGCATCTCCCAAAATAAGCTGGAGCAGTCGCCCATTTCGCAGGGCTCTTTTTATGCATTCCGGCACCAATTGCTCCCGTTCTGCGCAGTCGTTCCCGTTGTAAAGACGCATTAAAGAAAAAAAAGATGAAATGCAGGCAGCGAGGAAAACGTCGAGTAGTTTGGGAGGACGCCGTCTCGGCGTCGCACCACTCGCACAAAAGCTGCCTGCTCGGTCTTTTCCGTCGCATATTGTTCTTTTCTTCTCCGCGGGCGCTTATAAAGAGTGGGTGCGCTTTGTTCGAAGTAAATTGCCCGGGAACGCTGCGCTATTCCAGAGAAGGTCGCGTCCGACGGGCGCCTGCAACGATGCTATGTCTTCCGCTTCTCTGGCGTCCTGGGTTTCTAATGGAGTGAGACGTGGGGTCTGTATTGTTGTTTTTGAAAATGTTGTAACGCTCGGCGTAATTTGCGACGCACTTAATCGTTACAAAAAAACTTGAAATGCTTTAAACTTTGTGCGTGGGTAGTCTTTGTGACGAGAACTCGCTTTAAGTACTTCGAAGGGTGGGGTGGGGGGGGGGGGGGGGGATACAACTAAACGGGAACGCGTTGTGCCGAAGAAAACACGACATATATGCGAGTGGTCCGATGCGTTGCATTAAAAGGAAGTAAATAGAAAAAAAGACGAATAATCGCGGACGAAATGTACTTTTTTTTTCAGCATGAGCCATTCTGGGGACTGTCGACTGCCATTACTCTTTTAAAACGTGGTGCCGTTGGGAATTGTTGTGGACGAATACAGTTATACCAATATCATGCACGATTTTTCTATCAAAAGCTCATTTACTAGACACAGATTTTAATAACTACTACGCGGGGTTCTAGGCTTTGTGATCTAAAATAACACACGTAATATATATAAAAATGAAGTTCATGCTATACTGACTCTATAGAATAAAAGGGAAGCCGATTGTTTCCTTTCCTAAGATTAATTCCCTCCTCTTTTGCTCCATTACCACGTTTGATTCATAAGAGTGCATGACGATTTTGAGTTCCCTGAGTTTTTTTTCTTTAATGGAAGAGGGCTTCTTTGCAGTATTAGAGATATGTTGCTGTTTGTTGTTGATGTTTCAATCCGTATCGACAGGCCATCATTAGGACTGAGATACACGTTCTAGCTGTAGCTGCTCGGTTTTGCATTTCACAAAAAAAAGTGAACAATTACTTTGTTTTATGTTAAATTATTTAAAAAACGCTGTCTCACACTGTCCACTCGTCCAAGTGCCTGGTTATCTGTGTGTGCTCTTGCCCGAATCTTGCACCACAGAGACTTCTATAGTTGAGATCATAAGCGATGAGATTTTGTGCTCAAACGCAGTCACCCGTTCCTGAGGGGGTGGTGCAACAAGGCTTAGCAGTATTGCAGAGATGCGTGTGTATTGACGTTATGCACTCCTTCCATGTAATGTGCAGCGGTGTACGACGTGTGTGATATAAAAACGTCATTGAGATAGGAATGAAACCGACCAGTTCATCTCTTCAGGTTCAAGAGCGCAAAATAATGTGGTTATCGCACAAAAAATGGCCTACACAACATAACAACCAAGTAAATTTTAGTTGAAAACAGCATCCGAGAAATGTCGATACCAGTACCATGGGAACTTGAAGGCGTGACTGCACGCGTTTATTCTAAGGCCGTCATTCCTTTGGCGTGCAGTACAGCCGATACGAACCTTTTCCATTTTTATCCAGCTTTTGTTAAATCAAAGACGCTAATTTTTCTAGCCCTTGCATTCTATTGACGCATCCTGAAAAGTTTTGCTTGAAATGCAGACTTGAACGCAGAAGAACGACAGAGACCTGGGGTACGCCCGGGCAAGTTGTCCTTCACTAATTTCTATGCAGGAACGACGGGATCCTTCCACAAATGCGCGCCTCTGCTGCGTAATATACCCTTCATTTTATATCACCGGAATGGTACATAAAACCTTAGTCGGCTTTGTGTACACTCGATCACATGGTCTCTAGCATAAAGACGTAACTTTTTCCACTCCATCATCTGTGAAACATAGTTGGCATGGCGCAGACAAGAGATAACTTGCATTCTACCAACTACCTCTTTACGTGGTGAGATGATGCGGTACTTCGTGCACAGACGGGAAGCTAAATTATGATGACTCTATATGCCTTCAAGCAGAGATTTTAATTTTAGGGGAAAAAAGGGGGGGGGGGGCATGATGCAATGGCAATACCACGGACAACTTGAGAGGGAAAACTGATATGCACGGCAGTTGAATCAGATTATTTATGCTGTTGATTAATATAGTTCTGTGGGTGTTTTCCAGAGTGCCACTGAGTTGCGCATCGGCAATTCGATATTTGCGTTTCTGGATAATGCACAAATTTTTTGAATGCCGTAGCGTGTTCTTTCAGGACTCATCTTATAATTCAGGGCAGAGTTCAGTAAAATAATCATTATTTCAAACATGCCTCCTGTTTTTCCGCTAGTTTTCCCCGCCTTGTCCCTGATTGCTCATCAGTTTGACAACTACTTCACGAGAGCATAAGGTTACCTGAATGCTGCATGTATTCTAAGGTCTTTCCCATTTAAACTAAAGGTAGAGCTGTCGTCGGGAATAATTTAGTCTAAATACCAAGTACGCGAAACGCTTGCTTTTTTGAACGGATGTTGCGAATATACGGAGTACCTGGGTAAAGCCCTTATCTCCAATAGCGAGAAAGCCAAGAAGGTAAATGTATTTTCCTAACTGCCGCATTCAAGAAGCGGTAAGAAGATAAGAGCCTTTATTTCTTTCTATTGTTTACTCATCAGTTCGAAATTTTGTTTCAACACTCCCGACAAGGGCATTAGTGCATTTACAAGTTCTTCCCTTGTGGTTTCATAGCCTAGTGGCCTTAACGCTATTAGAGTCTACCGTTCGGTGGGGCGGAAGTTAATGCTGAGATAGTTTTGGTCATGCCATGTAGATGCTGTTGAGAGCGTCATGAAGAAAGGCTGCTAGATAATCCAAGGATTTCAAAGAACACACTGATCAGTACAATGTTGTGTTGGTCCAGGAAATGATCCGTGGTGATACGACGAGCCCTTACGCTGCAGCCAATCAAGGCGGTCTGGAAAAATAATCGCTAACTGGAGCTACTGCAGAAACAATACAACCGCTACGTTGAACAAGAGCGCCACAAGTAGCTGTAAACATATAGAGGCAGAAAGTATTTCATGGCTTTCTCGCATTGCACGTACTCCTTGCGTGAATGGAGGACAACTGGAACGAATGTTGAGAGGTGCATTTGAATTTGAACACTTCAGTGGAATTTGCATGTGAAAATGCCCTTGAGCATGAGTGCAATGGTCCCTTGAAGGGCTAATAGGATATAGCACCAGGTTTATTTTCCGCTTATTTGTGAGAGGAGCGGCGGAAATTGACTTTTAACACTTTAATGCTCAAAGCTACAATACAGGGTGTGTTACTTCTAAAGCGCGTTGCAAGACGTGTAGAGCAGCCGCTTCCTGTGCGAGAAGTAATGGTTTTTAATACATTTTGTTTCGAACACTCGTCCACATTTTTATTGACTGGCAACTTACCGTGCGCTGAGAACCATGCAGCTTTGATAAAGATGACTCACTCCGAAAGTAACTAAAAAGTTCAGCTGGAAATCTAAAAATAACAAGCTTATTTAGTATGTTGATGAGCATATCGGATATGCTCCCATGTAACCGCCACTCTGAGCGGAAGCCCTTCATTTGTACAGCAGAGCAATCTGAATATACAGAAATATTTTATCCGAGTTGGCTGCGGAAAGCTCAGTTTTATTATTATACCTAGGCTGAGACATTGCGCTCCTCGTAAGGCGCAAATGTTTCATAACAAGGTTGGCAGGTCGAGATACGCTTCCATGTCTAACATTCGATGACCGAAATTTCGAAAATTCAAAACTTACGAGGTACTTTATAGAAATATTGAAGGTAATGATTCATTTTTGTGATATTTAGCAAAATCTTTCTTTTAAAGTGTTTCCATCGACTGTATCGAACAGTCAAGACTGCCATAAAAAACAACGTGGAACGCTTTTGAAGGTAACAAACACCTTAATAGAAAAAAAAATGCAAGACTGCTGTCGGGCGATCTGCGGATATAGTCAACGTTATAGTGAAATCTTACGCTATATGAAAATACGGTGTTCCTAAACGGTTTCTCGCTTAAAAATGCTTTTGTCCAGAATTGTTGGCTTCAATTAACGCACCATGGCACGCCAGGGAAGTCAGGCCTTTCGAACAAGCTTACATTACTTGAGTTTTGTAGCTGCATAGAATTCAGTTCTTTTGATGATGCCGTATATTTTCAGATTGCTGAAGAGACAGCGGTGCCAAATTAAGCTGTCTGTATCGATTTAGGTCAGTGTTCAAGAGAGAAAGAGGCTGATTCCATTGAAAATTGTGCTTTTTTTTGGTGGTAAGAGCAAAAAGAGGAAAATACAGGTATCTGTACCAGCGACCGTTTTCGGAAACAAACTGCGTTGACGTTAACCAAGTTTGCATGTTGATTACGCAATGCTCAGCTACACTGCCATTCGATTCCCTCTAATAGGGATGGAGTCCTTTTCATCACTGTAGTCATGAGTTTGAATCGGGAGGGTGGGAAAAATGCTCAGTTTATACATGACCAATTTGTTGGCAATCTATGTATTTTGCTGCCGTACAAATGTCTACAAAATCATAAGGAGCCATCCAGTCACTTGTTGCCAAGAACAAACATTGGATCAATTCGTCCTGAGTGTTTATTTAGTTTATTAGTATGCCAGTCAAGTCAGTGTTTTATATCAGATTTTGAAATATTCTCTTTTTGGGAAGATTTCAGCCGCGTTTCTCACCTAAAACAATGTTTTAAGTAAGCTTCCTCTCTTCGATGAATGAGGAAGCCAGCTGCCAAGTGAAAGCCTTCGCCTGACACGAATCTTGGGTGGCAAACGGATTTCAAAATCTTAATTTGCGGTGCCATCGCGTCCTGCCAGTGGATGTCCACAAAGTGGCACCATGTGGACACAGTAAGTAAAGGCGCTTGAGCGCTAGGCTGAAGAAGGTCTGCGCCGCGATTACTGATGGTAATGGTGATTGTGTTACCGCCTTTGTTTCTACGGGGGAAAGCTGTGAAAATTAAAAACACTATAAAAGTTAACGAAGCCTTCATAAATACTTCTTCTGGTTTAGTTGTTATGCAGGAAACGCAAACATCGCATATAGTTGGGATTAATACCTTCAATGTCACCATTTATTGAAAAAACACTTGCCAGTGATCACATATGCAAAGACCTATGGGTAAGAGTGTACGAATTAAAAGTTAACGAAACTTATTAGACCAACTGCACCATTGAAGAATGCAGCGAGACACTGTATCTTGTATGCTCCAAGGTCCAAATAAACTTCTCTTCACGGAGACATTCTATCCGGTATGCAGCGGGAGAGCAGCGATTGACTGATTGAAAACTTTATTTAAAGAATGGCAATTAACGGAGCCTTGGGTGGTCCGCCTATCCCGGCAGCCCAGTGGCCCGCGCCGCAGCGTGGACACTGCGAAAAGTCCTCGTTGCGGGTAGGGTCCTAGCTGTGCAGAATAGCCTGCCACTGCTCCATATTGAGAGTCGGAAGTCTGTCTATGGCAGGATTGAATTGGCAGCGAGCCACATTGTTACGAACGTAACCCGTATAATAGGCGTACCTTACACAAGCTATTGCTTGTATGGTGTGTAGTGTGTTTGTTTAGGTTATGCTATGGTTTGCTATAGTTTCTAGCATGTGTACACATGCATGAAGCGGATAAATACGTAGCGCTATGCGCACGTGCATTCGGCATCTGCAGACTTCAACGCACGTCCAACTGAAGTTCTGTTATTATGAAGATAAGAAAGGCGCCCTTACGACCTTAATTCCGGCTGACCACCGAGCAGCCGCACCTTGTTGTAGGGAATAATAGGCGTTACAATGGGAGAGGAAAAAACTACATGTACCAACTGTGGTAGAGAGAGAGAGAGAGAAAACTTTATTGTTAGTAATACGTTGGTGAAGTTCTAGGTTAGTTCAGCAGCTCCAGGTGGCCGGCAGTTTGAGTCTGTCGGCGACCTCCTGCGCTCTTACTGTGGCCCTGGACTGAACGCTCGTGTCCGGGCTAGCGAGAACAGCTTCGCATTTTTCGAGTGGGAGATGTGACTAGATCTGGTTTAGGGAGTGAAAGAGTAGGTACGCCCACTCCGGAAGCTGCGCCCATAGTCTTAAGGTGGTCCTTCGTCTTAGGGTACTCCGTTACCGCAAGCTCAGACTCCTCATGCAGTCATAAAAATCACGGCACTCCAATTTACTGAAAGCGCTAAAAAAAGCGTCATGTCTCACACTATACAAGAAAGTCTAAGCCGATGCAGTACGTGAAACAGGTCGCGATTTTTAGCTTTAAGCAGAAACATGAAACGCGCAGGATTTTTTTCACGCTGGAAAAATTTCGAAGAGGCAGTAAGGTTTTAATGGAGTAAGCTATTTTCCGTCAGCATCTTTGTGACTCTTTACCGAGAAATCGAGACAGCGCCAAGCCAGTACCACTGAGCCTAAAGGCCTTCAACTTTTCAGTGTGATGAGTTTGGTAATTCTCTTTTTCTTTCTTATGTAATGCATGATTTCAACTGCCTGCTTTTCTGAAATTTTTAAAGAAATCTGCCACGTGGTGGCAGCCAAGTGACCCAGAAGCGGTTGTCACTACTTCCTAGTGCTGAGCGAGAGCGAAATTCTTATTGCCGAGTTGAAACAGTTGAAATTCCAAGTCAGTTTCTCATTAAGAAGATACCGAGTCAGCACTTCGTACACGAGCAGTCCTTTTATTTCCATACAGGCTCTGGTAGAGTCCCAACAAAAGTGGATATTCTTTCGTGAATACGATAAGGGCAACCATGCAACGGAATCTGGGCCCATTTCTTCCCGTAGAAGGTTACCAAAACATGCAAACGAAATAATACGGAAACATTCATTGAATTTTCCTGCCGCAGTATTAACACTCTGCTTATGCGCATTTCAACGCGAGACTGAATGTCTGTTGCTGACTAGCGTCTTGGAGTTGCTGCTGACTAGCGCCTCATTGAATGTTCGTGACTAGTGTTGCCTCCTGGAACATGGACAACATGCGGCTGAAATGCGGACTGAATTCTTCGAAAAATCCCGTAAAAACCAAAAACAGAGCCGCAGTACCACTTGGACCTATCAAGGAGATAACCAGTCTTCGCAAGCCTCATGCTCCTTCTTTAGAATGTAATAAATAGACCATCCCGTTTTTTTTTCTAAATTAAATTATAAAGGATAAGACAAAGTAGTGTTTCATATATATGTGTTTTACCTGATTCTCCAGGAGCTCTGTTGTGCGCCCTACACAAGAGGAAATAAGGAAGGATCAGAAAGCGATGCACAGAATGAAAAAAGCTACAAAAACTTTTACTCCACGGTTATTCAGATTTTCTTGCGTGCCCGCTGCTGAAATTGAAGCTGCACGTTGTGTCCACGTACAAAAACCAAAAATAAGTCTGATAGTGTCGCATTATACGCCCTAACGATAGCACTGCACCATGTAGTTCTCCTGCAAGGCATTTGTAGTATCTTAAAAACAATTAAAAGCGGTGCGTGGCACGCTTTGCAACGCCTAGATGATGGAGAAATTTCAAGCTTTACGGCTCCAATTCCAGCCTGCCTCAGGAACGTTTTTCCCAATTAAGAAATATAATTCTGCCTGGAAACCCACTGCTCCGTTAAGAAGATTAAGTTTTACGACGTGGTTGTCGCGGCAGGGCAAGGTAAGAGCAAGAACATCTTTTTAGAGGAGAGAGCGTACAGATTGTTAGAACTAAGCAATCGTCTCCACAAAACAGCGCAAGCATGCTGTTGCAGAAAAATGTTTGGTGAAGTTGAGACAACAGTAACTTTGTACAGTTGAGCCCGCATATACCAAACCCGGGTATTTCGACACATGGGCTACATCGAACACAGCGAAGTTTATCGGAAGTTCCGGGTAAAAACACAGGAATGTCGCGCGGTATATCGAACTATAACTTTTTCAGTTGTTCGATATATCGAAGTGCACGCCGCGGCCCTGCAAAAGGTGCTTGAATGACTTTGAATGACTTTTCACGCTCTTGAATGACTTTTCTTGCACCGGGATGGTCCGCAGCATGGCCTTTAGCATTTGCTACCCGCGCTAGCAATGTGAAACCATTTAACGAGGTGAACGTGGGGTGTGCTAATGAATGGCGTCCGATCGCTTGTACTCATTTTCTACGTCACATGACTGTCATGCGGTGAAGCCAACATAACCAACAAAACATTGAGGCTGCCCTCGATTGCCATGCTTCGCTCGCCTTTGTCCCGAAGGCGTTGCAGAAACGAGCTGTACCTCAATCTTCATAAATGTTTATTGATGCGAGAACATTATATGGGCCTGTCGCGTCAGCAAAAAGTGTTCGCAATTTTTTCGCATGATTAAGTCGTTCTCTGAAGATAAATGTGTGAAAGTGTGATTGTGACAGATAGTGTGTGATAAAATGTCATCATCATCATCAGGCTGACTACACCCACTGCAGAGCAAAGGCCTCTCCCATGTCTCTCCAATTAACCCTGTTGTTTGCCAGTTGCGGCCACTGTATCCCCGCAAACTTCTTAATCTCATCCGCCCACCTAACTTTCTGCCGTCCCCTGCTACGTTTGCCTTCTCTTGGAATCCGCTCCATTACCCTTAAGAACAAGCGGTTATCTTGCTTTGCATCACACGCCCTGCCCAAGCTCATTTATTCCTCTTCATTTCAACTAGGAAGTCATTAACCCGCGTTTGTTCCCTCACCCGCTCCGCCCTCTTCCGATCTCTTAACGTTACACCTATCATTTTCCTTTCCATAGCTCGCTGCGTTCTTCTTAACTTAAGCTGAACCCTCTTTGTTAGCCTCCACGATTCCACAAAACGCGAAAAATACACATAGAGGTCAAAATAGTTAGGACGTCTATAGTAAATGGACGTCAGAACAGCCACGGACGTCGATATAGTATGCGGACGTTTTGCTTTCCCATTGCTCCATTGCGGGTCCCCGCAGTGATCTCAAAGTTTTCTTCTTATCGTGCACAGGTAAAAGGATTAGCCATATTATAATAGGCAGTGGCATGCTCCAAAGAACAGTGCGCTGCGGCTTCGATGTGAAGCTGATTATGCCTAGCAACGCGAGCGATGCGCTGCTTGCACGCCAGCGGGCTGCATGGCGCTGGAAGATGTGCATCGGTGACGTGGGTGGTATGCATTCTTGCTTCGTTGTTACAGACAAGGTGATAGAATGCCATCTCTTATATATCAAAATATCGTTATATCGAACTATTCACGATCCCTTTCGAGTTAGATATTGTCACGCAGGGGTGACTGCAGTCAGGCGAACAAGAAAACAGCGAGGATGTCTTCGAAACGGAACTTTTTGTTCGGGTGCGCCCGCAAAGAACTGAATCACTCGGCGGCGGCCGGCGTAGCAAGAAGCGTGCTCGGTGGTCGTCGAACAGCATGCCTGCCGCTGTCAGCCGTGCTCTTTTTAAAGCTGATATCGAACATTCGAGATAAAGCTTAGGAAGTTACTAGAACCTTCAAGCGCAAAGTAGGATCGGCTCCGCCTGGATGCGATCAATCGAGATAAATCTAGGCGCGTCTTGCGTCAAAAACGAAGCGATAAAGCGGCGCGTCGGCAGCCTTGAAGCATGAACAAACATATACTGCAAAGAAACGCTACAAAGATTCGCGGCAATATATCCGGGTAGGATTCCACAAATAAATAATTGTGACCATTGAGCTGGGAGTGATGCTAACAGAAAAACACTAGTAAGTCATAAATTCCCGTCTCCCATTAATGTGGTCGACTTTGCACATTTTATTTTAGCATCTGTTGGAACTGAAAGCAATAAAGGAGAACATAATAACAAAAAAAAAACCTCAAAGCCGCTTCATGCAAGGCTGCCACATCTATTCGACGAAAGTGTTCACAAAGTTTGGTGAGAGAGAACACTGATAGAAAAAAAAACATAAGCTCTATAAACGTGTTAGTTTAGCCAGACAGTGTGGTACATTCCAAAGAGCTGAATTTACCACCCTTAATACTTTACGCGTTTTGCTCAAGCAACTCTCTGCGCGCATGTCTTTGTCAGCGTCTCGTTTATCCCGATCTTTATGAACGACCAATCATAAACGAGTTAAGCGTAGGAGCAAACCTCACTAGATTGAGTTTGCAAAGAGTTGGAAGAGTTGGCGAGGCGCAGCGATCTATCTTTGCGAAAGCTACTGGCATGAGTGCGCTGGGTTTTCGGTCTACTAATTTTTGAAGCGGTCTTAGGCTTTCCGCGGACATAGCTGTAGGCGTTCCATTCCCATGGCAACAAATGGGCTCTTGTGTTCCTAGTGCTAATTATTTTTGTCACTTTTGATTCACTACAAAAAAGTTTAAATCTGCATCGGCAGATTATAAATCTGCATTGAAATGTAACCACGTTCACACGAGAGGAAAAAGATCTGAACGGGGTTACGTTGGCTAGCAGTTATGTCCGAAAAATAGATGCATACATGTATTCAACTGGAGGCCGAACTGCAAATTGGAAGCGGAGTTTCCACACTGCATATCGGTGCAAACTCGGACGAAAGAACTGCGTACATAGAACTTGTACTCATTCAGTCAAACCGTGCCGCAGTTTTTCAATATCGATCCCAAAACCAGCTTGCAAACTACTCAGGAAATGCCTCTGGAACTATCAGAAAACTCAAACCGTTGTTCTGGTTTACTGCCCACGTTTTGGTTGCGTGATGGTCTGATCTGAAGCTAGACGCTCAAATTCTAAATTCAAGTTGATCCTTGCTGGCCGCTTTTCTAGAACGCATCAATTTTAACCTAGTCCCCGCCAGCTACGATGCAGTTCCTCGACCAGTGCCCCTGTATTGGCATCTTTCTCACTGAAGGACGACAGCGTTCGTTTAGCCCCGTATTACATCCAAGCCTCGACCTGACAATACCGAGTTCTAGCTATTTTAAGTGATAACGAAAACCTGACAGGGATTTCTGTCCGATCAAGCGACTCAATAAACAATGCGCTGTTAGTTTCGTAAGCAGCCGTCTTCAATCTTCCACGAAGGCAAGAAGTGCGGCCTCCGTGAAAACCTTACGGCCCAAGGGGTTTGCCTGTGAGGCTTGCAGCGTGCCTGGTTAGGCACACTCAGGGAGCGTAATCTCTTTTAGGTTAAATGGTTTCGAGTCCTCAATCCTCCCAAGCTTTGGATTGTTTGATATTCTATGGTGCTCCACTAAGCAGCTTAGAAGCAAACACTTTCGGCTGTATACTTTTGACGGGGGCTGAACGTCCAATATCCATACCCAGATATTCTAGAGAAGGGCATTTTCTCAACGGAAAGTCGTTTATAAACATATTTGTTTCCCATATCGTATTATTGAACCGTAGCAATTAGCATATCCACCGATCCCCAATCATGAAGTTCGTAGTTTTCTGCTATATTTTTTTTTTTCAAAAGTTCACATGACAGGTTGTTGTCCGCTGCCTTTCGCTACCTACAGGTACTGCTTTTTCTATAGAATACCGTTCTATGCCGTCTGGCTCGCTTTCGGTTCCTCCGCTTCAAGCCATCTTGCTTCGTCTCCGATTTTTTAACTGCACTTTCTTTCACTTTCGGCTTCACTGAAACAACGGGAGTATTTTGTGCACTGTGTTTGCTACTACTAAGCACTGACTGCGTTAGAGTTACCTGCATTGAGAACTTGTCTAAGTTTCGTGTTTGTTAACTTTCCCAAATCAGTTCTCTCGAACCCTTCCGTGCTATCAGCTGTCGCTTGGCTGGTCACATTGTGATATCCGCGCACGGCACGGCAGAGAGCCCTTAGAAAAAAAACGATGTTACTCTAAGCAAACAGGGCACTGAGGTTTGCATTACCTCGTCGATAAGTTAAACAATCGTTAGAAGCCTAACATATGAAACGGGCTAGTAAACAGATAAGGTAGGCGGAAACAAACGACTACTTTGAATTTATGTGCTACGCAGCTTGTGTTGTTAGTGTACGTAATCTCCAGCAGTTAAATGATATTACTGAGAGGGAAGCAAAACAATTATCACAGAAAGAACACACCACTTCTCTTTTTCTCTCTCATTTTTTGCTTTTTATAAACAAGGAGCATTCAAACAAAACGTGTTCGAGAACTGGAACTGGCCAATAGAGAATAAGAAAAAAAGGAGAGTGCGAACATTCAATATACAATGCCGGAAAACATTCTACCGAGTCCTGCAATGACCATGAAACTATTTTTGGTTTGTTGTTTCTTTTGTAATGCTTTTCTCATTTGAAACTGTAGTTCAAAGAACAAACTCCATTTACATGATTTCTGTGGAGGTACCATATTGTTCAAAATATCTAAAATTGGAACTACTGAGCGCTCCCCGCCTGCAACGCACTCCTTTTCGATCATGCGCGTCGTTCTTCCGCCCTCTTGATACGCATCACAAACTCGCTTTGAAACTCAAGGCTTACAAACAAACGCGACTCGTGTGAGAATGCTGCGAGAAGTGTTTTGTTTCTAGCACAACTGTTCCCTGACGCTAGAATGGAGCCAGAAACTGCTTCAGCGCTGGTGTAGTGGTTCACTAGAAAAGTAGCAGCACAAGACAACTATGAAAAACTTGTGTCTGTAAATCTTATAAGAATAGCCTGCCTTTTATTCTGCATAGCTCTCCGGTGAAATTTTTAAGAACCCCTTAGCTGGACCTTTCAAACGTTCAAGACGAAAGTTAGTAAAAATAAACAGATACTTCACTTAATTCGCAGGCATGTAGACGGGCGGAGAAAAATTTTTCACTTTGTTGATTTTTTATTGTTACCAAGTTCTGCTGCAATTAGGACCCCTATGATTGCCAAGTGAGAGTGTCCTGCGAGGTTCTTTGTCTTCGCTCTGGGAAACAAGCCCCTCAAATAAAAAAATCCGAGTGAAGCAACTCTATGCATTTATACCATTCACCATTTCGACAGCATTCGATTTGCGTTTCAAAAATGCGATAGTTAAATTTGTCTTGATTCTCAATAGTCTGCTTTGCAAAGACCCGCAAAGCTGTCCTATCTCTTTGACGGTTATTTTACGGAAAAAAATATAAAAGACAGGAAAAACTAGCATGACCTTTTTTAAAGCTGCGGAAACAATTTTTCGTGTTATAAATCATGCCTTGAATGAAAACTCCTTCTCGTGAGCTTTCAGAAATGTCATTTTCATTCACCCTTGACATTTTCATTGACATTTTCAGGAGGAGAAGGATTTCACCTGAAATGCTTAAAGGCAACTATTTTTCTACACATATTTTCTGCAAACTCCAACGACGCCAAATTTAACTCTTCTTTATTTCTTCGTGTTTTTTTTTACTCTAAGCAAAAGAGTGGGCAAAAATGCCGCCTTGCGCGCATATTATTAGAAGAGGAAATGTGCAGCACACGAATAACATTGAAAAAAAAAAAGCATGTCGCCCACCAAATTTTCTAGAAAAAAAATGAACGCATGGGAAAGAATAACAAGAGCTAATCAGCTCTGCTATGTCGAAAAGTGTAAAAGACGAAAAGAGGAAATAGCTGCTGGAAAGATACTGATGGAAAAGAAAGCATCTTAAGCATACACATCACATTAAAATTTTTCGTTTTTTCTGTAGGTCTGCCACGCGCACTTTATATCTGGCGTATATTCACTTCACTTCAAAGGAAATGTTTTCTTTGTTTTGCTTCCTACGTTTCTCGCAAGATAACCAGAAAAAGGAGAAAGCGTGTTTTCTGTGCAAAAGAAAACTAGACATGTTGTTTCTGTCGACAATTCAAACTTGCACGTTTTTTTTTTCTACAGATGTCGAAAGCTAGTTTATCGAAAATCTATGCCACATTCTGTTTTCACTACACCTCTCGAAATTCCTTTTCTTATAGATGCACAAAAACCTATGATACTAACCGGCACTGCTTTTCCTCTCTATTTTCTCAACAACCAGAGATTTCACATCAGATGGTAAATTCTGGCAGACGCCATTTACGTTCAGCTCCTTATAACCGCTGTCGAAATCACTACTGCGTTTAGGCACAACTCGATATGAGTATTTCTCGACGAGATATTTAGAGGCAGAATAGTAGTTCCTGCGTTCTCAGTGTACTCTCAAGCATAGACGTGTCTCGTAATGCTCAACAAAAGAAAAAAATACGTTTTAATGCAGTCTCTGGCAGCGTTGAAAGCTTGACCGTCTTTACACAAACCTAATTGCCTTCGGAGAGCTTTAGAAAGCAGCGCTCGTCTATACAAAGTTTTTCCTTGAGTTTAAACTCGAGCTCAATTAGCACCCCGTAGCGCACAAAACAAGTATCAGATGCACACAAGGACGGGAAATAGGAAACTGCCCCTTAAAAGCATGTCTTCTATTTCCATAGGCACTCGGGTACTTCGGGAAATTTCAACTGGAAACAAGCGTAGTAAGTGACCCGGCACACAGGCTTAAACAAACTTCGCTACTTTCAGCGCATTAAAGCTGTGTAATAGCGAGCTTACGGTACGGCAAAGAACGGGTAGATTTCTTGCCCTTGGAGATTCCGCAACTATGTTTCCACAGACGCGAACTACATTAAAGGGAGTGTAACTAAACAGGACACATTAGGAATACCGCCACTTCACGCGCCTTGTGTACACTGCTCGTGTGGAATAGAGGAACGAAAGCTGCCTTCAATGGTTGGGTTTGATACTCTGAACTCACTTTTATGGCGTCTGATTCTGGTACGACGGCTCCGTTTGGTCGATACGTGTTTTTTCAGGGGGTAGTGGCGCTGGCGCGAATGATGTTGGGGTGCGCCGTTGGCAACGTTGCTCAATGACTCGAAAACTCGACGCAGTGGAGTGGAGTTTATTTGAACCAGCCCTCTTCGAGTAATGCCTTGAATTTATGTGCTGCAGAGACGCATCAAAATCTGATTCCAAAAACTTTGCAGTGTTTTTCTTCTCTTGCCTCTCTGCTTCTCTCGCTTCTCTTCTGTTGAAATTCGTTTCCTCTCTTTCTTCTGTTTCCTCTCTTGAAACGCATTTTAGATTTTGGTGCGTATTGGTGCTCCATCATAGACAATTTTTATGCGAAGCATACTACTTTAGCTACCACTTCAGCCCTTCACCGTGGTTATGCGCCTCCAAATCACGTGATACATGACGTCACACCACGTGACACGATGACGTCACGACAGTAGAGAAACGGGGGCCCACCTCGCGCCGTCGCTGTGGCTGTGCGCCTCCAAATCACGTGATACATGACGTCACACCACGTGACACGATGACGTCACGACAGTGGAGAAACGGGGGCCCACCTCGCGCCGTCGCTGTGGTTGTGCGCCTCCAAATCACGTGATACATGACGTCACACCACGTGACACGATGAGGTCACGACAGTGGAGAAACGGGGGCCCACCTCGCGCCGTCGCTGTGGTTGTGCGCCTCCAAATTACGCGACACGATGATGCTTCGCATTCTCCAGGCTTAACCAAGTTAAGCCTCAGCTTTTTTTTTGTCTTAATATTCAGTATTATAAGATGAAAAATTGCTCATTTTTGGCGCAAGTTATTTCTTCGCATTTAAGGCAACAAGGCATTCTTAAACTGCAGTTTACAATCCCTCTCGTACGAAAAAATCTCTATTTATTTCCGCTGGTCCTACCTGCTAAGCCAATTGATTAACGCTGAACCGTTTTGGCATGCATGCAACACGTTTTAAATTTGGAAGTCGCATTAATACTCTCATTGGGAGAATAGCGGCTATGTAATTCATGCGAAATGCAATCTTGCCCACCACCTAGCATTTTATGGCTCTCTAGAAGGCGGTCGGCTTCTGTGCTCCTCGCCACAAGAATTATGTTTCATTTCATGAGAATGCACAAACTTTTCTACTTATCGTTTGAAATACGGATGAGAATGGCAGTGAAAAGTCATTCATTCATTCATTCATTCATTCATTCATTCATTCATTCATTCATTCATTCATTCATTCATTCATTCATTTATTGATACTGTCAGCCTTTCTCAGGCTATTACAGGAGTGGAAACCTAATAAATTCACATTCAAAACAAGGTACATTTCACAACTGCGATATCGACACAAAAACAAAGGAAAAATCAACAGTAGACAGAAATAACGCATGCAAGTGCTGAGGCAAAACTATTACATTGTTGTACTACGGTCCAGGTAAGATTTTAGGCATTCTAGAAAGGCGTCGAGGGAGTTAATATTTACAATGGACTCTACATTAACATGTCTACGATCAATCTGAAGGGTGGAGCTTGTTTTGATAGGATCTAATTTATTATCATTGCCTGTCAGACCAACCCGTTCTTATGGTAGCAGTTGTTATGTTCTTATGTCAGTATTCTATGTGGAGAGTACTGACAGTGATGCCGCATGAATAAACGCGAAATATGTACCCCAGGATAGCCAGCATGCCACATTAGGCGTGCCCTGAGCTGAGTGTGGGATTTTATGTTGCGTTAAACTGGTACTCGCTCCGCCGAGAGCATAAGCGGTGCATTAAGTCACCGATCTGAGCTGCGTCATGAAGCATATTCAAGCATTTTGGCTGGCTAGTATTACCGTTTGTTGCGCACGCGGCACCACGACATGTGATAATTGTTACCGGATGCAGTGCGGGTCGAAAGTATGCGGTGTACGTAAAAATATTCTTCTCAATGATGAAAACTAGACTATTTGTGAAAAATTAGAAGACTAGTCGTTCATCAGTCCTATGAATGCTGAGTTGGGCTCGTTGGGAAAATTAGTATTCATGCTGCCAAACCACCTTGTTGATGAGGTCTCTGTCTTCCGTAGGATTCTTATACATTTGCTTCGGGGAATCTTTTTTAAAACTGTGTTGTTTTTAAATTTTCTTAAATCTGCAGGTCATAATATGCTCCAGAATTTTTTGCAATATTTAACTGTGGTGACTCCCCAAGTGCTCACCTCAACACACTAGTCAGGCATGTGAAGTTCCAGCCGTAAATAAACAATTATGTTTCTATACCAGTTCCTGATCTTCGCCGCATCTTCAAAAAGCTGTCAGTTCATTACAGTGTCGAACAATCACTCATTGGAGTGTTTGCGCTAGGACATTCAGCGAAAACCGACATATGGTTTAACTTGCCATTCCTCCTCGTGTCGTCTTTTGCCGTTCTGAAGGCTGAAGCCATGCTCGCCTGGTGATCTTTTGACAAAAGCTTGCTTATTCTGTTGCAAACTGTAAACTCTCAAGCCCTTATACGCGGCCCTGCGTTCATAAATTAGTCAAAATTGCAATCGTCCTTTTGAAAGAGTGGGCGTGCAAATTAGCCTAAACTGCATTTACAGCCCACTCCTCTTAACGTACGAATCACAGAGCAGAAATTTGGGGAAAACAGTATATGCATGCGCAGTGATTTTCCTTCCTACCATCCTCTTCGGTAGTGCAGAGGCACAATAAATGAACGCTTGGGCGCTTTTCAATGGGAACTCTAAGTGTCACACGAAGACACTCAAAATACTAGTCTCTTCAGGTCTTGAATTGAAGATCGTTATTCCTAGGTTAACTCCTCACAGCCTTCATATGTTGCTGCCCTTGTGAAAGACAAAGGTTCAAAGGCAACACAATCTCTTGCAACATTTCTGTAAACATTAAAAGCACCCGTTTAAACTTTGAACGAGAACCGCTGGGCTGCGCCCACGTGAGGTGAATGAGAAGGCAAGGATTGGGTATGCAGTATCGCTTTAAAATATATTTCAACCACTTTTTTCTAAACTTCCTTTTGGCGGATAGCTCCTCGCGCATCATTAATTCTAGTTTAGATGGCGGAGATTGATGACCACGTTCTATATTACTTTTTCTTGCTTACAAAGTTTCCTGCATGGCTGACATCGGCCGCCTTATGGCCTGAATTGATGGCAGGCTATCAATACAACGCGGCGAGTTTGACATCCGGCTTTATATTTATACCTCGTTCTTCGCTGTGTATGAGCAGAGTATTTTTTTATTCCTTTTTCACGTGGGCAGAAGGTCTGAATAGGCTCTTGAGTAATACTTTACGTAAGAGCAAGCTCAAGCTTCCTCTTTTGACAATGCGGCCTTTAACCCAGTATATATTTTGTTCAGTAGGGATTCTTTTTAAATTTATTTCTTAACAACTAAATGCCTTTTTTTTCTCCCTATGCTACACTGTTAGCTTATAAAGTGTACTAACCAAAGTATTTTTAAAACGTAGTGACCAGTATGCGCCAAGAGCAAGTTACTCAAGAAGCGCGGGAACCAACCGTAGGATACCGCAATGGGGCAGCGCGTCCGCGTTGTTTATACGCCTAATTCTAGCAAGTTATTTAAAAAGTCACCGAATGTAATAATGGAGTAATTAGTCGATCAGATCCATCAGAACTTAGCTATACTGCTACAAAGGAAGTATTTCAGCTTCCACCGGAACTTCGATTTTTAACAAAAAAAAAATCGTTCGATCGGGAGTTGGAAACCGGTACCACCGCCACACCGAAGCAGTCACTCTACCGACTGAGCTAACCGGGACGGTTAACATATGGTAGAACGGGTGGGAATTGATCAACATCTCGATGCGGGAACGATGTTGGTTTACTGTTTAAGGGGATTTCTCAAGGCGGGTTTAATTTCTAAAGGGAGTAATTAGATAATGCCATCTGATGTGACGGAAATTCCAGGCTCGTACCTCGCACTTGAGCGAATTTTCCTTGTACGAAGTCTGTGTGCAGGTTGTATAGCCTTCCATTGAAGCTCGGTATGGCTGCGCTAGGGGGGATGTCGGAGAGTGATTAGGCACACCATTATTACATATTGCCGCACTTAGTTTAGCCATCACTCTACCGGCGCCCCCGTGCGGTGTGTCTTCGACCTTTGTCGCGCGCCGGACTTCGTCCTCTTCTGCTCGGTGTTAGGGCCTGCCGGCTGCGCTCTGCCCAGTGTGCTCGCCAGATACTGTTCTGCCAGGGATAGAACGTCCTACCGGCGTCCGTGACAATATCGTCTTAACATTGGAGGGATTCTCCTGTGTTTTGTACCTAACCTTCATATACAGCCGTTGTTACCCTTGGGCTCTTTGTCCTCGACGTTTACTTCAGTCCAACATTGTTCTGTATTTTAGGCATTATTGTTCTCCCCTAGAAGTTGTGCCATAACGTTCGAAGGCTTCATGTTGTTGAACTGAAGAATTATTAAGCATGCTACAGAATACTGACGAATTCTCCTTCCGGTGCTCAGAAAACCTTTTCAATCATACACCTCAACATTCCCAATGGCTCACTCTTGGCACCTATACATGAGGAAGCCGCCGCGGTGGCTCACTGGTTATCGTGACCCGCAAGACTCGGCTTTGATCCCAGCCGCGACGGTGACATTTAGATGGAGGTTAAGTGGTACAGACCCGTCTACTGCGCGGTACCAGTGTACCTTCAGGAACGCCATGCGGTCAAAATTATCCGGACCCTTTCATTATGGCATCCCCGATGGCCCGAGTCTACTTTGGGATGTTCAGCCCCATATACCATTAAACTATAAATCATTCAAATGAGGGAAGAGTTTACCTAGGTGTTGTTTTTAGCTAATAAAGTATCCGCGCAACTTCCCCTCTCATCTGTTTAGGTGTTGATTTAAGATAGTTTTACTAGCTGAACATCTTCACCGGCGAGTTTCAAAAAGTTTTACCATTGTTGGCAACCAAAAGGCGTGCTTTATAATAAAATAAGAAAGAAAGTGGAGCATATTATAAATCCTCACTGAACTTCCGACGGTATCGGGGATGACCCAGAAGTGTCACAGCCCATACAACTGTGTAAGATATGCAGGAGTGGATACAGTGGCCAGTGCCGTTTGCAGATCAAGCGTGCTACCTAGTTCCGCTAGTCGCCACGAGCTGACTCTTCGCTTGGCGACAAAATTTGGAGCTGTATTTCAACCTTTTACACTGGTAAGAACAAGCTCCTTGACGAGAAAGTAGTATGTCTCGCCTAGTGTACTCGTATTTTTTAACTTCAACACCTCCTGATCATTGGCATGTATGGTCGCCGCCCCTAGTGTCCGTCACTAGGTCCACCATGTCCTTTGCAGCCCTTCACCCAACCCCTACTATACCTAAAATGTAGAAAACAAAGACGCTGAATCCAAAGATATGGCGCGGCTGCGCCGAACTGTGGGCGCTTGGCGAAACGCCAAGATAGAAGCGTCGCTCGATAGCACCCCGTTTCTGCTACAACGACAGAGTTTATGTATATTTTGTTTATCCGAGCGAAATTTCACGGATCGGTCGACAGAAGACGCCGACATCACATGCCCGATTTGGAGGTGCGTGATTGGTAGCTTTATGCGGCTGCTGCCATTCAGTGCATATTGGGTGTAGTGCGTCCTCCATTATCTTACAGTGTGGCTAAGACCTAACATGCTCAAGGAGCACAGCTATCTGGCCCAATATTGGAGACGTACTGGCAAAGGCCTGTCCTACAGATAAGCACAGTGAAACCATCTATTTGCAATATGGGGCCGATTACTTTGGCTGCTTGGGAAGCTTGGGCTATAAAGCGTGCTAAAAGAGAATCTTCACATTCCAAAGTTTTGATTCCCCGCGCAATGCTTCGACGTTTGGCGAAAAAGTAGATTTGATGAGCATCAGGGGTATTTTTATTGCCGTTGGCAGGGTCACTTACTGGCTGTGTAATTTTTCCGCACACAACACATACATTCTACAGGCCGGAAAACGCTTATTGCTGCTCCCACTCGAATATATTTGCCCTTCAACCGCACAAACCTAATAGTTTTAACTTCTGTCTCGATGAACAGAGCACTGCTCTACGACACAAGAGCTACATCTGTTTGTCGCTACTGCTGTTCGATATTGGTATCGAAATGGTAGCCTATGTACCCGTTTTTTCATGGGGTGGTGTATTTTTTTTTCTGAATTCACGAACAAAAAAAAGAAGATGCCTAAATATATAACGCGGAAGATTAATGCATGATGTGCCTGAAAGATTTGTCTGCTCATAACAATGTGCGAAGTGGTGTGGGCACAGAACTCAAATATCAGTGCTCGTTGCTAATTACCAGTCACAGATTTGAGAAAACTCCTCTCGAATAGATTTCTTTCAAAGTTTAGCAGTGGAAGATTTTTTTGGACATTTTAGTGGGTAATTATTGAGGTATAACGTTTTATAGACATCCCTGATTGAATAGAAACCCCGTTCAGAATGCATCAACAAGGAGTTGAACTGGTCGTGTTCAAGTAGGCTTCAGCGCCATACCCGTACGCGTGTTCGCCAAATGCAGCCGGTACAGCCAGCGATGACAGCGCCGCCCACCGGCAGGTAGCAGCCACATTAAGGCTGGTTATAAATATTCATTCAGAACGGCGGCTTGACATCGCCGCTATGGCGCAGTTTTGTATACAAAGCATATATATACATATGTGTGTGTGTATATACACACACAAAAACAACTATTTACAGAGCACCTAGGTAGGCGCAAAACCATGTAAATAAATACCATGAAAGAAAGAAAAAAAAGAAAAGCCGCTATGGCGCAGTGGATTAGAGGCACGTGTTGCGTATGCAAGGTCGGCCGTTCAACTCCGCTCTCTGTACTGTAAGTTTATTGTTTTTTTAATTTCATTTTTTCAACTTTTTTCCCTTTTAGGTCGCAAATCGTGATGCTTAGTGGCTTATAACGCCGTTTAAGAGGATTTATTATCCCTTTTCCGTAAGCCGTTGTGACAATCTTCAGTCACCGTGATCAATTCACCGTGGTTTCAAGCCTTGTGGCTGTACAGGCTGCAGTTGGCGAATACGCTACCCGTACTGCAGACGTAAACTTGAAAACCGGTAAAAAAGAAGTTAAAAATGCGTGCAAGAGTTAAGCGCATACGTGTGAGGTAAAGCTCAAATTCATGACACTAATTTCAATAAAATGGACTCATCAATTCTGACGCATTTTGCTATGATAAAAATATAGTTCATGTGGTGAAATATCAAAAGAAGATTGCACCAGACGCGCGTTTTGAGAAACGAGCAGATGAGATAAATGAAGGCTTTCTTTTGAAGCTACAAATCAAGCAATTTTACACAATTTTCTTCGTTTAATATAGGGCGCGGATCAACTAAGTTCTAACTTTTAAAACTTAGATTTCAGTCTGATCATTGCCACATATTTTGTTACTTCTGCGACGGCAGAGAATTCTGTCCAGTATATAACTATGAATGATAAAGGCATTTTGTGAATAGCTCTCTATTCCATAATGTGAGCTTGCGATAGTGACGATTGGTAACCGAGCTATGTGCAGGCTAGGTCGCGGTAGGGTATATCATACAAGCCTGCATGTTTTCTGAAAACAGGGGGCGCAACAATGGTTTCCATTGATTCCAGGACACGTCCCTAGAGGGGGAAACTAAAAGGATAAACAAATACCAAAAAACAATCCAAAAGTGCCACAAGAGATAGCTCGAAGGCCACCGAAGGTTCATCTATTGTGCCACCGAATTCGATTACCCGGCCGGCTTCTCCGATACATTCCTGGGGAGTCAAGAGAAGCCCTTTGGGCGAAGAATAAAAGTTTCCGAGAAACACCCGCGGGGGCCAACAGCGGAACTACTCTAGCTCTGACTGAGAATCGCATGGCAGACCATCCCTCGTCCCCTGCGGCAGAATTCAATGCGACCAGATGCTGACGCCAGTCTTCGTTGAATTCCTACTTTCTTGATGCCAACTTGTGCGAGATAGACTGAAGACCGCAAAGCACAAGGAGTTTAGTATTGTGATGCGGAGAGGACTGAAGACCGCAAAGCACAACGAGTTTAGTATTGTGATCCGAAGAGCACACAAAAGGAAAACCCAATTATGCGGGTGTTCTGAATGCGGAGCTGGGAACAAGTATACTTGGATTGGACACAGACGGGATCCTTACACCGTAAACTGCAGGGAGTCAAAAGAAATAAGTAGGTATGAGAATATTCAAAAGTTTTGAGTAGCGCTTCGGATATCCTCCTGTTTGATTCGTGAACGGATCAAAGTGTGCATGTTCAAGTTAATCCCTATAGAACCGAATATGTTCTCCTATCCTGGACTATTTCCCGAAACCTTTTGTACGACGTTCTAACATGGCAGGTCGCATTTTTTCCCAAAGATTGTTCCAAAAACGTGGCGTACTTCGACGCCGGGGTCCGCCTGAGTGACTCTGAGGGTTCAACTCTGTGGTGTGGTCTGTTCGAGTCGCAGCATCAAGTACTCTTATCCATGGTCTCCTACCAACGCGACAAGGCTCAGGACGTTTTAGCAAACCTTGCTACGATGACCGATTTTGGAAGTTATGGTTCATACATAGTTCTCATCCCTTTCATCTGCTAAGGCGTAGAGCGAAATTCTTCGCTCTCTTCATCGGCAGCAAAACAGAATTTTCGTATGAGCATGACATAACGGCTTTTAGTTAATAGACTTACTCCATGTTGTGTACGTTTAGTGGATATCATTACTGCGCTTTTTGACAGCTATAGCTCTACCTTATTAAGTTCAGGTGTTAAACTGCAAAGCTGCCACAAACGCTTCCTTGTTCCACGCATGTTTTCCGTTTCGTACAAGTGTTCGCACAACTAGAGAGTATAATTCAAAATGTTCGATTCGCTTTTGACGCGCTTGTTATCAGCGCTACTCGTTTTCGATTCAGCAACAAAGCTACGCTATTCGCAATCGATTTGGCTTTGACAAAGTATTACCCGCACACCCGTTGATATCGGTGTAATCAATGATAACGTTTAAAAAAATAATATTAGTCGTAGCAATAACCATTTGGGTAGTGCCCTGCATTTTGCAAAATCAAAATTTTGTGTAACATCTGCTCTCGCATGCTTACGCACCATTAAGCACTAGGCTGCGCGGGAAGATAAAGAAAAGAAAGAAAGAAGGAAAGAAAGAAAGAAAGAAGGAAAGGAAGAAAGGAAGAAAGGAAGAAAGGAAGAAAGAAAGAAAGGAAGAAAGAGAGAAAGGGAAGAAAGAAAGGAATGGAAGAAAGAAAGAAATGTTAGAAAGAAAGAAAGAAAGAAAGAAAGGAAGAAAGAAAGAAAGAAAGAAAGAAAGGAAGAAAGAAAGGGAAGAAAGAAAGGAAGAAAGAAAGGAAGAAAGGAAGGGAAGAAAGAAACGTTAGAAAGAAAGAAAGAAACGTTAGAAAGAAAGAAAGAAAGAAAGAAAGGAAGAAACAAAGAAAGAGAGAGAGAAAGAAAGAAAGAAAGAAAGAAAGAAAGAAAGAAAGAAAAAAGAAAGAAAGAAAGAAAGAAAGAAAGAAAGAAAGAAAGAAAGAAAGAAAGAAAGAAAGAAAGAAAGAAAGAAAGAAAGAAAGAAAGAAAGAAAGAAAGAAAGAAGGAAAGAAAGAAAGGAAGAAAGGAAAGACAATACCCCCCGTGCATCCATAACTGCCTCCAATATCGAATGGCCTGTTGGGAAGTGAGTATTGGTGTCGCTTACGCATTCCAGCGCGGTTACCTATATTTGGGTCGGCAATGCTACGGATGTTCACTGGATGCATGGCGAGTTGGTCGCTAGATCTGCTAGGTGAGATACAGAATATACTACACATGTTTCTCAACTGCCATGTAAGGACAGTGGGAAAAAAGGCGGAAAATTTTCAGGGACTTTTGCCTGACGGAGGTATCAAAAGTAATGATCGCATTATCAACTTCATCCTGGCCTCGGTATGCCTCTTAATAAACACAAAAAAATTAATGTACAGCTCTGGGAGTTTTTTATTCTCGCACGACTTTGCACTCATCTCGCTTTGCCAGCTAAGTGATAAACCGCGGAGCGGAGGTGATTAACAACTGAAAAAAAAAAGTACCAAAATTTCCTAGGAATTTCTTTCACGAGGTGCTCAGTCAGCTCAAAAGCAAAAGCATGTCACGATTAATGCGCATTTTGTCTCATTTAAATTTGATCCCGAAATTCTTTTCACTGTCAGTCGTCAACAGTGCAACAAAATTGTCAGTTCTGGTTATTGTAAACTTTTCTCTATTTTCTCGTCACACTTATCTTCCTGCGCGACCGTGTGATGCACGTTGAGGACTTTAGCACCCTCAAGGAAGAACGCCGAACCTTAGAATAATTAATGACAGCTTTGTAAATCCGCACACAGTGATATAAAAACTTATAGCGACTATCAGTCTCCAAACACCAAGGAATTGACCTCTGCTATTTATGATCAGCAGTCTTTTTCAACCTCGACGTGGCAGTGGCTCCGAGCATTCCAAGCTGTCCCGGGAATCTAAGCATAACAAACAAGATAACATGCTGAGAACCCCTTGAGCATGTGAGCGTTTTCTTAATGATATCTGCATTTATGTACCGTTTACTTGAGAAATGAAACCTTCTGTGTTTCCGAATAGCGCAAGCATTCACATAGATTTGATATAATTAAGAAACATGCTTGTTTCGTTTTCGAATTTTTTTCATTCGTTTTCAGTTTTCAAAGCCTGAGCGTCAGCATTGTCTGCACGAGGTCACCATTATGAAGAGACGGAACTTTTGTGGAGCTCGTGCGTATTAAGTTTTATTTGCTTTTTCTAACATTTCGCTCTTCTCAAAAATAACCTCAAGCCAGTAACTCAATATTCTTTCAGCAATAAAGATGACCAGGGTTTTATTTGTTCAAAGCTATTTTTTTTTTGCCAGAAAAAGTGCAACTTCCCAAAGCCCTGAGGACGCTTCTTCAATTCAGCAAATAAAACACCCACAAGACTTCATTTATCTTTCCGCTGTTTCTCCATGCTCTGTTTTGTTTTTGTGACTTCACTCTTGTGTTGTCTTCCTTTCAATTTTGCTTTGAGAAAAGGCCTTCGGAACTCTGCTCCGCTGGGAAATATAGTCGAGACCGGAAAGAAACCCTGAGGGACCGCGTTCTTTGACAGTTTCTCTAAGCGGCCTCGATACTCTCGTGCCTATTTTTATTTCCCGCGCCACTCCCGTAGCATTTGTGCTACTTTCGTTGGGGCAGAACACAGTGTCTTACGAGACGGCACTATGCTATACTGCACATTATTGTAAGGAAGGGAACTAGTTTCAATTCGGGACTGAAAACTGGTGACAGAGGGAAACCAAACTGCCTCTGGAAAAATTACCCTTTCTGAACGACCGTGATTTCAGGAATTGCGAAGGGTGCAAGTGTGTGTATGTGTGTGTGAGGGGGGGGGCGGGGGAGGCTTATTAGCGGGTATGATTTCGGGACAGGCGCACTTAAAACATGCTGTAGAAATGCAACAACACCATTAATATTGCGAAAGGTGCAATGTGTGTACTCTAAAATTCGATACAAACTTGCGCACCTATTTCTGCCGAAGAGCTCATACCCAACAATTTTGGAAAAAAAAGCATTCTTGAGCGGGAAACTCTCTATGAACGCAATTTTTTTTCATAGAACTTAAGATTTCCCTATAACAATAAGATTTCACTATAACTTTCCTATGTAGCCGTATGGCTGCGCTTGTGTGGATTTCAATGAGTAATTACTCCCTTATTACAAATCTTCTCTACCTTGGGGGATGGCTCTAAACATCTGACCAGCACTGCTCCCACTTCGAGTTACTGATCAATTCGCTCTCGCCCTACTATAAGCTTGCCATCCCGGTTAGCTCAATAAGTAGAGCGACTGCTCCGGTGAAGCGGTGGTTCCGGGTTCGAACCCCGGACCAGGACGAATTTTTCTTTAACTGCGAAGTTTTTGTGTAAGCTGTACAGCTTTCCTTTGCAGCCGTATGGCAGCGCTTGGTGCATGTCAATGAGTAATTACTCCCTTATTACAAATCAACATATCAGCAGATCACCCGAGGACAGTTTTGCATTATTCTTTTCTTTTAACATTTCTGCTTTCGTCAAAAGCGTTCCCCATTGGTTTTCTACGCAAGACACAACTGTTCTATGCGATCGACGGTAACACTGTCAAAAAAAAGGTTTTGCTGTATATCCGAAGCATGGACCATTAACTTCAATATTTCCATAAGGGTATCTTCCAATTTTCGAATTTCCAAACTTTTGTCCGATAATGTTGGACATCTTTTCAAGCCAGCGTTATTTGGAGGGTGCGACAATAGTTTTGCAATATTCTTTTTATTGGCTGAAATTGGACAATACATCGGATATCAGATATGAGTATCTTCGCCAAATAAGCGCACATGTTTCGGGCCGTTCTCGTTATTCACTGAGGGCTTGCCACCATTAACGCCCTATACAATGGCGACTCCTCCCATTTGCGCTATGGATTGTACACCTTGCGCTACGTGAGCATAATCAGCTTGAATATGTGATACTGCACATGCCCTCGAACTATAACCACTGCATTCTACCTCTATGTGGCAATCCCCTGTAGCACAGCTAACTGCAAATGCTTGAAGTTAAAAGTTTATTAAGGCGGAAGCCTTTAATGCCTCATCGTTGTAAGCAGTTTTTTGTCGACAGAAATGTCACGCTTTTCAAGTGGTCGAAACTGACGTCACGTCACAGTGCACGAATTTCATACGGGACCAATTGTACTTTGGCTAGGAACCATTCAACCAATTAAATGGATCGTATAGGTATTCATTGCTTTGGTATACAGGCTACAAACACGAAATAAAGCAATAGCTAAAGGTTTAGCCTAACAAGGGCTCCTGCATTCGGCAGTAACGATAGACAGGATGCAATTTTACACAAATTTTGCAAGCATATACCAGACATCTTGTACAGACAGCAAACATTAAAGCAGAAAGTAAAACTAAAAACTACTAACAAGCGTATAAAATACATCTAGTACACGTAGCACACGCTCAAACAGAAAGTTTAATTAGTTTATTCTAACGAAGCAACTTAAGGACAGCAACATAAGGCAACAAAGCATATCAGGTTAGGTTAGTTAGCCAAAGCAACATAAAGAGAAATTATGAGGTTAAGTGTCTGTTATTCCACTCCCCAGCAGGAATTTTCTTACTGACTTGTTTTTCTTTTTTCTTATTGGGGTTTTACGTCTCAAAGCGACTCAGGCTATTAGGGACGCCGTAGTGGAGGGCTCCGAAAATTTCGACCACCAGCGGTTCTTTAACGTGCTCTGACATAGCACAGCACACGGGCCTCTAGAATTTCGCCTCCATCTTAATTCGGCCGCCGCGGCCGGGATCGAGCCCGTGTCTTTCGGGTCAGCAGCCGAGCGAGGTAACCGCTGAGCCACCGCGGCGGGGCACTTTGTGACTTGTTTGAAATACGTCCCCTGAAACCAATCCTGTTACCTAGACTATTTAAAAATAAGGGGACTTGAAAGTTTACGTGTTGCGTGCCATAGTTTCTACGTATGCGTGGTGTTCTGTTTCTTTCCGTAAGCAGTACCGACATGGTGCATTAGCCCGACGTTATCATATAGCTTATTTTAGCAAAGACTTATTGTTATTTTCGCATTTAACTTATTAGCAAATGTCGGTCCTATAAAGTACCAGCGTACAACCGTCCATTTCCAGTACTGGGATGATTATATGGCTGCTTGGGATGTTTACACGAATCGTGATGAATGCGTTGGGAACCAATGTCAACACGACATCGTTCAGTATTAAGATCCTGCCGTCTGGGGAATGCAATGGTTCATTTTGCCCGTAGCTTACAGGCTTCTACAAGTGCTAATCCCAATATATCTGCTATGGTAGACTCCCAGCGTATTGAAAACAGTGTGGGTGCGAAGAAACGATTATGCACCTTCTTTAAAACTGCTTCCGTTCTGATCGTCATCGTATGTTTTTGGTGGCAGCGTTCTGCCACGTGGACTCACATCCCCTAAATGAGGGAACATTCGGGCATCATTGCCTAAATCTCTGTCAACTTGGAGAATCATCAAAGTGATTAGCAAATATACGGTCCCACAGGCTTGACTGCGCAACAACTATGGATCCACTGTAGACGACCTTTGCTGTCCGAATCAAAAGACTATGACACGTTCCTTCTTATGAAGTAAATTCTATTTTATGCGAAGCATACTACTTTAGCTACCACTTCAGCCCTTCACCGTGGTTATGCGCCTCCAAATCACGTGATACATGACGTCACACCACGTGACGCGATGACGTCACGGCAGTGGAGAAACGGGGGCCCACCTCGCGCCGTCGCTGTGGTTGTGCGCCTCCAAATTACGCGACACGATGATGCTTCGCATTCTCCAGGCTTAACCAAGTTAAGCCTCAGCCATTTTTTTTTTGTCTTATCACTCCTCTTATCCACCTCTTCATGTGTCATGTAGGTAACCGGTCAATCCTATGGTTAATTTATGTATCTTTATTTTCTTCCTCTCATGCGCGGTGTTTTGAAGCGAAAGCTTCACTACGGGATCTCGTGCTTCCATCGCCCAGTGCCTAGTTTTCACCTTCAAAGGACCTTCAGCTTCGAAAGCAATGAAAAGGCGCAAAACTGCCCTCTTGTAACAGTGGACACCTGTTGTGCTTTAAGCTACGTGGTGGTAGTGTGCTGCATGCGTTAGCATTGACAACGGTGTGGCAGAAACACGGCAATGAAGCCACAGGCCATCAGCGTTCATTGGCATTGGTTGCGATGGTTGCGACTGAGAGAAGGATGAAAAGGAAAGTGCACGGGCCTGCCAACTGGCTCAAGCCGAGCCACCACCGCTGCCACTTGCAGATAGAAGAGAGTTGAAAGATAAGAGGACAGAGTAAAAGAGAGAGTAAAGACGCGCGTCGCAACAACCGCGTCCGCAGGAACGGACGCTGGCCGAAAAAACAGACACACGGCCGCAGTCGGAAGGCTGCAAACCGAATCGTCGTCTTCATTGGCGTTGGCGTTGACAACGTTTTATACTCCGATCATTTTAAGGGAAGGAAGTGCGCATAACTGGCTCCCTGGGTCAGCGGACGCCTGAATCACGCTTATAGGTATGTGGGGTGATGAGATCTGTTGTTTCTGCCAGCGTCTTCGCTTCGTCGGACGCGGTTGTTGCGAAGCGCGTCTCTTTCACTTTTTCGTATTATCTTTTAACTCTTACAGCTTCGAACGTTGTTGGTGGAGTCAATGTTGGCACCTGTTGAAAGGGCGTCTCGGATGGCCCGCATATCTGCATAGCACTTTCAAGCCTTTGTCTCCACGAGGAATTGGCAGGCCTGTACACTTTTCCTTTCCTCCTTCTCTCAATCGCAACAACAACAAGAGATGTGGGCTGCATGCGTTAGCGCTGACAACGTTGTGGCAGACACGCGGCACTGCAGCAATAAGCAGCAGCGCTCATTGTGTGAGCAAACTCTCGATCAACCATTAACCGCCAACTGCAAGAGGGGGCGTTTCGATGGAGGCGAAACGCAAGAGGCGCCCGCGTGCTGTTCGTGGTAACAGCACGTTAAAGATGTTGTTGCGACTGAGAGAAGGATGAGAAGAAAATTGCATGGGACTGGCGACTGGCTCCCGCCGAGTCACCACCGCTGCCACGTGCAGACAGAGGAGAGTTAAAAGATGAGAGGAAAGAGAAAAAGAAAAGACGCGCGTCGCAGCAACAACCGCGTCCGCCGAAGCGGACGCTGGCTGAAAAAAACATATAAGCGGCCGAAGCCGCAATTGTTCCACCACCAGCCACGTTAAAGATCCCCAGGTGGTCGAAATTACTACGGAGACCTCCACTACGGCACCTCTTTCTCTCTTTCTTCTTTCACTCCCACCTTCCCCTTACCTTACGGCGCGGTTCTGGTGTCCGCCCTGCGCCATTTCCTTTCCTCAAAAACCAATTAAAAATTTAAAAAGGGGGGCGGGTGGGTGCGCTTATATCCATTGTCCGGAACGCACTGACCGTTACAGACTCCAAGCCTCTTATAGAGGCCCGTGTGTTGTGCGATATCAGTGCACGTTAAAGAACCCCAGGTGGTCGAAATTTACGGAGCCCTTCACTACGGCGTCCCTCATAGCCTGAGTTGCTTTGGGACGTTTAACCCCAATAAACCTAAACCTAAGCATTATGGTTTCCGATACGCTGTAGCTCTCCCTCTCTAGCTAGGTTCAGCAGTAAATGAACCGCAGCTATGGCCGGGGTTGAGCAGATTCGCGTGGCTCCTGGAGAGCCGTGCTGAGCATGCGCGAGGAGCAAGTGACGTCACTACACACAGCTGGCGTGCCCCGCAATCCTCTCCTTAAAATGATCGGAGTGTAAAACGTTGACAACGCCAACGCCAGTGAACACAATGAACGCCAACGGCCTATGGCTTCAGCGCCGCGTTTCTGGCACAACCTTGTTAATGTCTGCAGCCCGCATCTCTCTCTCATCACCCCACCTACCTATAAGCACGATTCAGGCGTCCACTGACCCAGGGAGCCATTATGCGCACTTGTAAAGTGCGCATAAACGTTGGCAACGCCAACGCCAGTGAACACCACACCGACGGCGTATCGCTTCAGCGCTGCGTTTGTGGCACAACGTTGTCAATGCCAACTCAAGCAGCGCACACCTGCCACTACCGCCACTTACCTTAAAGCATGGTTCAGATGTCCACTGTTCCAAGAGGGCAGTTATGCGCCTTTCCTATGGTTCAGGTGCCCACCGAGATGTGGACACCTCGCGCTCACTTCACGCTACCTATATCCTGGCATACCAGAGCTAAGCCACTACCAATTTTTAAGGCGGAAGCCTTTAATGTCTCATCGTTGTAAGCAGCAGTTGTCGACAGAAAATGTCACGCTTTTCAATTGGTGGAAACGGTCGTGACGTCACAGTGCGCGAATTTCAAACGGGGCCAATTGTACTTTGGCTAGTAACCGTGCAACCAATTGAAGGGATCGTATAGTGATGCTCCAATTAAGTGGGACTGAGCTTAGTTAATTGCTTAATTACCCAATTTGCCTAATTAGGTTTACTAGTCAGGCCATATAAATAAATAAAACCGATTAAGAAATTGGTCGAGCTCAGGAATCGAACCCCGGTATTCGGCGAGAGAGACGAGCATGCTATCCACTCCACCATGCCAGCTCGATGGTTTAGAATGAACAAAGGCGCGTCTAGTGAATACGGTGTCTTCACTCACTCTCATCCTCCTCCATTCCCTTTACGCGAGGTTTAGGTGTCCACCGACAAATGAGAGACAGATACATTTCCTTTCCTCAAAAAACCAATTTACTGACGAGCGAGGCGTAGAACCGAATGGGCGATGGCGTTCTATGGACTCCTTGGCAGCGTTGCAAGACGCTGTCGCGTTCCACTCTTAGGGGCATCAGTGACCACACTTTAGGTCAAAAAAATTGCTGAGGCTCAGCTTGGCTAAGCATGGGGAATGCGAAGCATATTAGTGGCTAGGCTTGGTAATACATGGCTTTCCTTGGTTGAATACTTGGTCATTTTAATACAACCACTAGAAGCCTTCGCGTGGGGGAAGACAACGGCATGGCTACAGCGGAACGCCGACTAACCCCGAGACGCGCGTTGGGTGAGCGCCTGGATTGCCACGGAAGCCGCGTCTGCCTGCCCGGTGGAGCGAGCGTTTCACCTACACCGAGTGTGAACGCGCGTTCGAAATGCGCGGGAATGCGCGGGTGTGACGTCTAGGGGTCTCACGGCGACGGCGCGAGGTGGAGGCCGGCTCTCTCATCTGATGCCACGTGGTGTGACGTCACGGTGTCACGTGGCGTGACGGCTAGGGGTCCCACGGCGACGGCGCGAGGTGGAGGCCGGCTCTCTCATCCGATGCCACGTGGTGTGACGTCACGGTGTTACGTGGTGTGACGTCACGGTGTCACGTGGGGTTCCCACGGCGACGGCGTGAGTGGTAGCTCTAGCAATATGCTTCGCATAAAAGTGCCCCCCTGAATTTTTTGAGACAGTTGCTGCGTAATTTCCTTTCCTCAAATACAATTTTCATTTTCTTCATTACGGCTCCTCTTTATCTATCTTCTTTCACTCCCACTTCCTCCCTTCCTCTACGGTGCGGTTCAGGTGTCCACCGAGGTGACAGAGAATTGCTACGCCATTTCCTTTCCTCAAAAAGCGTTGCGTTCAAAGGGCAAGGCATCGCGCTGAACGCGTGGTGTTCCGTGGACTCCCTGGCAGCGCTACAACGCGCTGTCGCGTTCCACTCCTAAAGGCGAAGCTCAAGCGTCATTAATTAAAGTTAATTAGTATTCAGGTATTAATCAGTAATTAACCATTAATTAGTGATTTGTCATCACTCAGTAATTAGTACTCAATTATATGTGACGCCACCGGTGCCACAGAAACAGCGAAGGTGGTGCGGAAAACGCGTCCGCCTCTACCCACTTTAGACAGTCAAAGTGCCCCCTGAATTTTTATGCGAAGCATATTGCTAAAGCTACCACTCACGCCGTCGCCGTGGGACCCCCACGTGACACCGTGACGTCACACCACGTGACATCGGATGAGAGAGCCGGTCTCCACCTCGCGCCGTCGCCGTGGGACCCCTAGCCGTCACTCCACGTGACACCGTGACGTCGCACCACGTGACATCGGATGAGAGAGCCGGCCTCCACCTCGCGCCGTCGCCGTGGGACCCCTAGCCGTCACACCCGCGCATTCCCGCGCATTTCGAACGCGCGTTCACACTTGGTGTAGGTGAAACGCTCGCTCCACCGGGCAGGCAGACGCGGCTTCCGTGGCAATCCAGGCGCTCACCCAACGCGCGTCTCGGGGTTAGTCGGCGTTCCGCTGTAGCCATGCCGTTGTCTTCCCCCACGACGAAGGCTTCTAGTGGTTGTATTAAAATGACGAAGTATTCAACCAAGGAAAGCCATGTATTACCAAGCCTAGCCACTAGTATGCTTCGCATTCCCCAGGCTTAGCCAAGCTGAGCCTCAGCAATTTTTTTATAGCGCAGCTCTTTAGCGCCTGTTTCTGCATTTCGCGGCGTCGCCGTCACCGTTGTCCGTTGTAACCAGCAGTGGACACTTTAGTCGCCTTTTGAGCTGCGAAACCAATTGAGCGGGAGCTTCGAAAGCAGAGGGCAGAATTGGTAAATTGATTTTTGAGGAAAGGACTGCCCTCTTGGAACTGTGGACACCTCAATAGTGCTTTAAGCTACATGGTGGTAGTGACAGATGTGCGCTGCAGGGGTTGGCATTGACAACTTTGTGCCAGAAACGCAGCGCTGAAGCCATATGCCTTCGGCGCTAAATTGGTAAATTTGAGGAAAGGAAATCACGCAGTATCTGTCTCGCATATCTCGGCGGACACCTGAACCGCGCCGTAAGGGAAGGCAGGAAGGTGGGAGTGAAAGAAGAAAGAAAAAATTACCGACGATTACGTTACTTCCTAATGCGAAATTTGAGCGCAGCAAATAAGCTGTTTCACCTTTTCGATAGTGAGTCAACCCCAGCTGCGGAGTTGGTTTCAGGGACAACGCCGCCGATGCCGACACAAACAATATGATACCCTCGCTTCCGCAGCGCCTAGAACCAGGTCTAGCCGTGGGAAGGTGGTCACGTATTCGTCGACGTGCCGGGGCCTACGTGAAATAACCGGCGCGTCGGCAACTGAAGAGCACCCTATCCGCCACACAAGAACAGGGGGGGGGGGACCCTTTCCTCCTCTTTCTGCATGGCGGCGACGGTGTTCTATGCAGTCACGTTATCTTGACTCTCTAGCGGCGTCAGCGGCATCCAGCGGTATCAGTCGGTCGTTATCAGTCGGTGGCTGCTTGCGCTGGGGAGATGAAAGGGGGGCGGAGCTGGTTACGAGGCCGACGCCGACGACGACGCGAAACCCAGGAACGGACGCCAAAGAGCTGCGCTCTAAAAGGTGCCGTAGTGGAGGTCTCTCGAATAATTTCGAGTGCCTGGGGATCTTTAACGTGCACTGACGTGGCACAGCACACGGGCTCCTCTTGCGTTTCGCCTCCATCGAAACGCGGCCGCCGCGGTCGGGTTCGAGCTCTGGTACTACTCCGGCTCGGTAGACGAGTGGCTTACCACTGAGCCACCGCGGCGAGTAAACCTTCAGCATTCGTTGTGTTCATTTTCGTTGGAGTTGACAACGTTTTACACTCCGATCATTTTAAGGAAAGGAAATGCGCATAACTGGCTCCCTATAGTGGATGCTTGCATCGAGTGTATAGGTACGTGGGATGATGAGAGAGAGATGTGGGCTGTATGCGTTAGCGCAGTACAACGGTGAGCGAACTAGCGATCAGACATTAACTGCCACCTGCCACGGGGGCAGGGTGTGTGAGGACATTAATGTAGATATAAAGACAAACAAACAGGAATTCCTTACCACTCGTGTTGGAGAACATACTGTTCCTCTCGCTCGTAACGCCTCCCACGGCTATGACCAACGTTTTTAGATCTAAAAACGTTGGCTATGACAACCTCGCGAAATACTTGCATAGACCTCCTCTTTGAGAATCAGGCATTGGTGAAGCCAGTCGTGCATATATTTCTCTATTTCTCCGGCAATAAAGCTTCCTTCATGACAGTCAAGAACTGTTAGCGGAGTGTTTCTTGAGGAAGGAATAGGTGTGAAAAAAATGGCTGAGGCTTAGCTTAGGTTAAGCCCAGTCAGATGCGAAGCATATTGTCGCCGAGTTGCATATCGAGCACGCCGCTTGGCTAGACGTTCTTCACGCTCTTCATCAGTCTCTGTAGCACGCCGCAACTTTTGCTTCTCATTCCAACGAGCAGCCCTGTCTCCAGGAGGCATCTCTATCCTTTGTATGCCTAGCAGAGGCAGGCGCACCCCCTTGTATACCGCCGCTCCACCATCACGTGTTCACTACAGCGCACCTAGCGGCAGAAGCAGGAAACACATTGGTCGCGACGCCTCGCGCGACGGCGCGAGCTGGGGCCCCGTTTCTCCTATGTCGTTACGTCACGCATCACGTGGTCCTCCTTGGTCGCGATGCCTCGCGCGACGGCGCGAGCTGGGCCCCCCGTTTCTCATCTGCTGTGACGTCACGCACCACGTGGTCATCCTTGGTCACGACGCCTCGCGCGACGGCGCGAGTTGGGACCCCGTTTTTCATCTGCTGTGACGTCACGCATCACGTGGTATGACATGGAGGTCACGAAAGGTCAATGGTAACGACACCGACGCGCTCGAGGAGCTGGGTTGGGCTATTTTAGTATGCTTCGCATAAAATAAGGTGGGTCTATGAAATGGGTAAATGGGGGGTAAGCCACAGCTACCCATTTCATAGACCCACCTTGTACCCCGGAAGAAGCAGAGGAAGCAGCTATAGCAATAGCCATTGCCCAAACCAATGCGGCTTATATACTAAGCGATTCCAAGACAGCCATTCTTAACTTCGCCCGCGGACGCGTCCATCCCCCTGCGTGGCAGATATTGAGAATGTGCACCCTAAATCCCGATAGGCGTATTGAGCTCGTGTGGGTGCCGGCTCACTCTGGCAATCCCGGAAATGAGGCCGCCGATAACATAGCCCGATGACTTATTTGCCGGGCAAATGGCGACCCCAGCCAGGATTTCTCGAGGGAGCGGGCACATACGTTCTCAGAACTAACTCAACAAGCACGCCTTGCCCGTCGACTCTATCCCCCTCCCCACCCCCGCCTATCCCACTCCCAACAAATCCTCTGGAGGCGACTCCAGACCCGAACTCTTCCTACCCCTCAGCTTCTATCCCACTTCCGCCATGTTTCCCCCGAGTGCACTCTCTGCGGAGAACCGCACGCCACCCTAGACCACATCCTCTTCGGCTGCCCTGCCGATCCTCCCCCGCAGGGACAGCCCGCCATCGGTACATGGGAGGAATGGGAGGCCCTCCTTGCGTCGCAGGACCCGGACGCGCAACTTCGCTGTGTGAACCGGGGTGCCAGTGCCATGGCCCTACGTGGCCTGGACACATCCGCGTAATGTGAGGGCTGTGCGGTGGCCCTGAGACCTTGTACGGTCCAAACTCACTTGCTCAATAAAGTTCTCCATCCATCGCATAAAATAAGTTGTCTCTAATTGTACACACATGTCTTGCTCGAATTATTTGCCTCAATGTATCGAAAAGCTGTAACAGCTGGTGTTCTGCGCTCTAATTTCGCACTGGGAAGTAACGCAATCGTCGGCAATTGTATTTATTTTATTTTTTGCGACGAAGTGGGAGCTCTTTCTCTGCTAAAAAATCAATGCCATTTTTAAAATGCTTTTGTTTACTTTGTAGCGTGCACGTGATGTGATGTTAACTTCCCGACGGTTGCCCATTTTGAGACGTCGATCTTGTTGAGGTTAAATGTGTCGTGCCGTGTCAATGTAAGCAACCAGAAGGCTCTGTGGTAGAACCGAAATTTACTGGATGACCTGGAGGGCGGTACGTTTCTTTCGCTATTGGAGCTCAATGTAAGAATGTGTTTTGTTCGCATGGAGCAGCATAGGAACAGTGTTCGACCCGTCTATCCCCCCCAACCCCACCAGGGAAGACTGGGAGGCGGCCCTGCTCGGCTGTCAAGACCTAAACACCCAAAAGGCCTTGGTTCAACGGACGCGGGTGGCGTTGCTTGCCAATGGGGCACCGGAATAGGGGCTCCACCTAGTACTGTGAGGGGAAAGGGCCAATAGGGTCAAACCTCAATCACCTTTCTGCGTAAATTAATACACTAAAAATGTTTTCACCACCACCACCTAACACATTATATTAAGGCGAAAGCCTTTAGTGGCTCATGCTCGCAGTGTCCGTCCGTGCTCGCGGCGTACGTTCATGCTCGCGGTGTCCGTCCTTGCACTGGAATCGTGCCGTGGCCTCTCCTCCGCGCAGTTTCCCTGATTGATTGATTTATTTATGAATTGATTGATTGATTGATTGATTGATTGATTGATTGATTGATTGATTGATTGATTGATTGATTGATTGATTGATTGATTGATTGATTGATTGATTGAAAAATCTTTATTTGCTGAATATTTCTTGGAACATGTGGGTGGGCCGCCTAGTCCGATAGTCCACTGCCTGCTGCTGCTGCGCTGGCCCTCCCCATCAGCCAGTGCTGACGGTCAGGATCATCGCTGAGCAGAATAGCCTCCCACTGCTCCTCCGAGGGTTTGGAATGGGGACAACTAAGGGATTAAATTGGCATGCCCACACCATGTGGTAGAGGTTAGCTACCTCTCCACAGTGTGGGCACTGCGGAGTGTAGGGTACTACTGCTGCCGCAACCTCCTCCGTATATTCCTTTCTGCAAATTCATTTTCTTCACTGCGGGCTCTTTTTCTGTTCCTCTTTCACTCCCACGTCCTCCCTTCCTCTGCAAACGGATGACGGATGTCCGCCGAGAGATGCGAGGCAGTTACTGCGCAATTTCCTTTCCTCAAATAGAATTTTCATTTTCTTCACTACGGCCTCTCTTTGTCTTTCTTCTTTCATTCCCACTGCATCCCTTCCTGTACGGTGCGGTTCGGGTGTCCACCGCGACGGTTGCTAGGCAACGGCTCTTGCGGCCGCAACAACACAAAAGCGCGATTCAGGCGTCCAGTGCCCTAGGGAGCCAGTATTGAGCGCTTGCTTTCTTTAAAGTGATCGAAGTGTAAAACGTCAATGCCAAAACACAATGAACGCCGAACGGACAACGGCGACGGTGACGGCGACGCCGCGAAACGGGCGCCAAAGAGCTCGGTCTAAAACAGTGCAGACCGCAGCAACCAAAGATAATAAAAACCGCACATGCGGAAAGCCCGCCACGCGCAAAGCGGTTAGGGAAAGCGGCGGTGGGTTGACCACAAGGCTTTCCCCAAGCACACTTTGGAATTTCCAAAGTGTCTTCGGCAATTTTATCTTCAAGCACTCCCTTAGACAGAACACACATTATGTTAGATTCGTTCTTAATTAACAATAAGCGTTACACACGTCAAAGAAGGTTTACCAGACAACACGGCCATATTTAAAAAAAAAACATTTAAACGCATTTCTATTGGCCTAATCTGAATTTGTTCTCTGCAGGGCAGCATAAATGAATTTAAAAAATACATCCTCATGAAAAGCGCAACTCTCAAGACATGGACCAGGCAGCGAATAGAGTCCCATGAAGCATATGCAGAGCTCAGCGTTGTCCAAGCAATGGCAAGTGTGCGAGCGTGTTTCCTGTTCTAAAGGCGCAGGGCTTTATTAAAATTTTAATGCGAAAGCAATACTACGCTCATGACCGGCCTTTCGCTTATCGGCGGCCGGTAGCCACGTTTGACCTTTAGAATGACCTCTTACGTCAACCAGGGTGAGAGATGGGCTACCAAGTCGAGTAGTCGCGCAGCGTTGGCCGGTAGCCACGCGTGACATTTAGAATGACCTCTGACGTCATGCCATTCCTAGTGACGTCATAGAGTGACGTCATACAAGGGTGAGAAATGGGCTACCAAGTCGAGTCGTCGCGCAGCGGCGGCCGGAAGCCATGCGTGAGCTGTAGACGTGGCGCACTGCGTTCGTTCTGTTGGAGAGAGAGAGAAAAACTTTATTTCAACAGCAGTTCGGGGCACGCCCCAGGGCAGCGCCATCAGGGTCCCCGAACGACCCCACTAGAGGCGCCGCACTTTTGCTTTCGCAATCTACCAGGCTTAACCAAAGCTAAGCCCCCGCCAATTCTTTGTGAACACTCTAAAGACTGATTCGCCCCTTCCTTTGCTTCTTCGAGGCGGGCTTGCGCGATATAGTACTCAGCTATTCCGCTTTTAAACATGAAAGGACCAGTTAGCTAGATTGATGTTTTCTTCACTACTAGTAAGATATTCTTCTTGGGTGACGAAAATGACTGCGAAACCAGAAAAGGAGACACATTTTGAGGCCCACCGACAGGCCCAATACTTCAGGCTCACAAAAACTTCCACAGGTCGGTATATCCTGGACTCCCTGGGAATCAAAATACCGGCCAACGACCCAACCCTTCTCGCCATCCCACGATCCCTTCACCGAGAGCTTCTCATCAGGCCGCTCCCGAGGAATATGCACCCGTCCCACCATGAGCAGCGCCGCAGAGCCCGTGCGAAGGCACTCCATCGAGCGTACGGCCTCCAGCCGGACGCCGTATGGGTGGACGCTGCCTGCACGGGTGATGAAGCGACAGCAGCTGCGGTGGACTCCTCTTCATCCACCCTCCTCACACTACCTCTCCCTCCAGATACGTCCCCAGAGGCTGCAGAGGAAGCCGCCATTGCACTTGCTATAACCCGCACGGAAGCCCGGTATATTTTAACTGACTCTAAAACTGCGATTCTAAATTTTGCTCGAGGCCGAGTTCATGTCCCTGCTTTTGGCATACTGGACTCGCCCGATGCACCCCCGCCCCGCCAAGTGGAGCTGATATGGGTGCCTGCGCACTCCGGGAATCCCGGAAACGAGGCCGCCAACCTTTTAGCCCGAGGTTCTTTAAACCGGGCTCAGGTGGCCTCGGATCGGGGATTCACGAAGGATCGCATGCACTCATTCAGTGAGCTGACCCAGGCATACAGAGCCTCTCGCCAGCTCTACCCCCCGCCCCACCCCTCCCTAGATAACAGACACGCAACACTCTGGCGCAGATTACAAACACATACTCTCCCCTCGCCCCTTACCCTAACCCACTATCATCCCTCCTTCCCCACTCCTGCTTGCGCCCTATGCCCAGAACCCTTCGCTTCTTCCCTCCACATCCTTTCCCTCTGCCCGGCGGACCCTCCCCCGCGGGACCTAGAGAACCTCAAGACCTGGGAGGACTGGGAGACCCTGCTGCATTCGGAGGACCCGGCCGTGCAGACCATCGCCACCGGCCGTGCTGCCAGTGTTATGGACCTCAGGAACATAAACACTTGAGTGAAGTGGGGTCGTGCGGGGACCCTGGGGCGTGCCCCGAATTCCTTTGTAAATAAAGTTTTCTCTCTCTCTCTCTCTCTCTCTCTCTTGTGTGCTCACGCTCAAGTACACAAAATTTAAAGCAGAAATGGCATAAACATCCGAGGAGCTTCATTGACAGCTGATGTCCGTAAAAAATTCGACTGCTCAGTACAGGTGTCGCCTTCTGCCTTTATCGCTGGTTATTTTTTTTCCAGTTCGTGTTTACTCACATCGTAGCAAAACTGTACTGGAGCATACCCGTAGTAAGTTATGATAAATTATTTTAAGCATATTGCTGGTAATAGGGCGCTGACCTAATGGCAGTAATAACAGCGCTCTCTCTCTCATCGCACCAATTACCTATAAGCGTGATTCAGGCGTCCACTGTCCCAGGGAGCCAGTTATGCGTACTTCCTTCCCTTAAAATGATCGGAGTATAAAAAGTTGTCAGCGCCAACGCCAATGAAGGGCTACGGCCGTTTATCTGTTTTTTAAGCATGAAATGCTTTTAGCACCCGTTGTCGGCAGTGTGGTGACGTCACGCCGAGACCGAGAGCCACCATCCGGGCTCTGAAACGAGAACATCCGGGCACCGTACGAGACTTCACGAGATTTAACGAAACTCTCTAAGCCCTCCTACGCGACCGGCATGCAAGCGCCGGTTGGTCTCCAAAGGAGTCACAAAAAATAGCTGCTGCCAGTGCCTTCGCAATGTTTATCAAGATATCAGTAGCTGTGCGTTTGATAATGCACGGAATTATAATTTCCGATTTCTAATAACGCGTGCAAAAAGCACATAAATGCCACGATACACTTCGTTGTCATACGTGATCTCTTAGGGGCTTTGCGCATCGAAGCAAAGCCGCGCAGGCGCACAGGGGCCCGGGGGAGAAGCGCTGCGTTCAAAGGGCAAGGCATCGCGCCGAACGGGTGGGGCCTTCCTCCCTTCCTTTACGGTGCGGTTCGGGTGTCCACCGAGATGGCAGAGAATTACTGCGCCATTTCCTTTCCTCAAAAAACCTTGCGTTCAAATGGCAAGGCATCGCGCTGAACGGGTGGTGGCGTTCCTCCCTTCCTGTACGGTGCGGTTCGGGTGTCCACCGAGATGACATTAGGCCCGTAAACATTTCATGCTTACTCTACTCTCGGTTACCGGAGAGGCAGAGATTTTTTTTAAGCATGAAATGCTTTTAGCTCCCATTGTCGGCAGTGTGGTGACGTCACGCCGAGACCGAGAGCCAACATCCGGGCACTGAATTCCACTCATCCGGCCACTGAAACGAGAACATCCGGGCACCGTACGAGATTTAACGAGACTCCCTAAGCCCTCCTACAGGACCGGCATACAAGCTCCGGTAGCTTCGCGCTGAACGGGTGGTGGCGTTCCTCCCTTCCTGTACGGTGTGGTTCGGGTGTCCACCGAGATAACAGAGAATTACTGCGCCATTTCCTTTCCTCAAAAAGCGTTGCGTTCAAAGGGCAAGGCATCGCGCCGAACGGGTGGTGGCGTTCCTCCCTTCCTGTACGGTGCCGCCCGGGTGTCCATCGAGATGACAGAGAATTACTGCGTAATTTCCTGTCCTCAAAAAGCGTCCCGTTCAAAGGCCAATGCATCGCGCCGAACGGGTGTTGGCATTCCGTGGACTGCCTGGCAATGCTACCACACGCTGTCCCGTTACACTCCTAAAGGCGAAGCTTAAGCTTGATTAATTACCAGTTAATTAGTATTTAGTCATTAGTCAGTAATTAGTCACTAATTAGTAATTTGTCATTAATTCGTCACCAATTGTGTGATGTTATCCAGTAGTGACGTCACCAGTGTCTCATAGGCAATGTAGTGCGGAAAACGCTGTTGCCTCTGCGCACTTATACACTTTCGAACGCGCTGCATATACATTCTTGTCAGGCCTGCGTCTCGCCGTGGCCGCGTACGCTTCGTGTTATGCCCGTAAACATTTCATGCTTACTCCATTCTCGGTTACGGGAGAGGCAGAGATTTTTTTATGAACAGGGTGCCGCGTTTCGATGGAAGCAGTACCTAAAAGGGGCCTATGTGCTGTGCGATGCCAGTGCACGTTAAAGATCGCATCTTCGAAAAACGTAGCGCGAAACACAAGACACAGGTAAGGTGAAGACAGGACACGAGCGCTTGTCCTGTGTCTTGTGTTTCGCGCTACATTTTTCGAAGATGCAATTGCTCCGACTAGCCCAGTTTAGCTTACTTGTGCACGTTAAAGATCCCCAGGTGGTCGAAGTTATTTCATCCAGGGGCCGCTCCGGCGGACGCACAAACTCCATGCTCCGTAATCTGGATGACCAATCGATCACCCACATTACGAAATACTTCAACCAGTGCTGGAGGGAGGGTAACCTCCCACAGTCCTGGCGCCACGCGAAGGTAATATTTATACCAAAACCCAACAAATCACTCACCATTCAAAACCTTCGCCCGATTTCGCTAACCTCATGCCTCGGGAAGCTCCTCGAGCATGTTGTGTTAGCGAGACTCACAAGTCACATGGCGGACAGCAATCTCTACCCGCATAGCATGGTGGGATTCCGCCCTCATCTATCCGCACAGGATGCCATGCTGCAACTCACACACGACCTTTTTGACCCGCTTCTTCCAGGTCACACCAAGGCAGTCTTAGCTTTGGATCTCTCCAAAGCTTTTGATCGCATTGAACATCAGGCGATCATGACTGCTCTATCCCCTTTGAATGTGGGTGTGCGCACGTACGCCTACATTCAAGCATTCCTGACTGACCGCACGGCTGAGATACACTTCGGCCCTCTGTCTTCCACCTCCTACACACTTCAGAGTATCGGCACCCCTCAAGATTCCGTCCTTTCCCCCTTTCTCTTTAACATAACCCTCATACCCCTCGCCCGGAAATTGGCAACTATTCCCCACCTCAAGCACACTCTTTATGCCGACGATATCACCCTGTGGACCACCCACGGCAGTGACGGCGACATAGAGAACACCTTACAGGAAGCAGCCACCCTCACCCAAAATTACGCACGGACCATCGGACTGTCTTGCTCCCCAGAGAAGTCCGAACTGCTCCTCATCCGGCCTAAGAACCACCGCTGTCCCCGCTCCCCCATTGCCATTGAATTGAATGGTTACCCGGTACCTGAGGTTGGCACCCTCGGAGTATTGGGCTTGCACATCCAGAACGATGGCAAAAACACCACTACCCTCAAGAAACTCAAGCAGGTTGCAGGCGCGATATCGCACCTCATCCGCAGGGTTTCGGGACATCATAGAGGCATGAAGGAGCGCGACCTATGTCGCCTCATTCATGCCTTTGTCCTCAGCCGTGTACTGTATACTACCCCATATTTACAACTATCCAAACATGACATAAACGCTTTGGATGCTTTGATTCGCAAGGCATTCAAGGTAGCACTTCATCTTCCCCTCAACACACCCACAGACAGATTACTAGGCCTGGGCCTCCACAACACGATTGGGGAACTGGTGGAGGCCCACCGACAGGCCCAATACATCAGGCTCACAAAAACTTCCACAGGTCGGTATATCCTGGACTCCCTGGGAATCAAAATACCGGCCAACGACCCAACCCTTCTCGCCATCCCACGATCCCTTCACCGAGAGCTTCTCATCAGGCCGCTCCCGAGGAATATGCACCCGTCCCACCATGAGCAGCGCCGCAGAGCCCGTGCGAAGGCACTCCATCGAGCGTACGGCCCCCAGCCGGACGCCGTATGGGTGGACGCTGCCTGCACGGGTGATGAAGCGACAGCAGCTGCGGTGGACTCCTCTTCATCCACCCTCCTCACACTACCTCTCCCTCCAGATACGTCCCCAGAGGCTGCAGAGGAAGCCGCCATTGCACTTGCTATAACCCGCACGGAAGCCCGGTATATTTTAACTGACTCTAAAACTGCGATTCTAAATTTCGCTCGAGGCCGAGTTCATGTCCCTGCTTTTGGCATACTGGACTCGCCCGATGCACCCCCGCCCCGCCAAGTGGAGCTGATATGGGTGCCTGCGCACTCCGGGAATCCCGGAAACGAGGCCGCCAACCTTTTAGCCCGAGGTTCTTTAAACCGGGCTCAGGTGGCCTCGGATCGGGGATTCACGAAGAATCGCATGCACTCATTCAGTGAGCTGAACCAGGCATACAGAGCCTCTCGCCAGCTCTACCCCCCGCCCCACCCCTCCCTAGATAACAGACACGCAACACTCTGGCGCAGATTACAAACACATACTCTCCCCTCGCCCCTTACCCTAACCCACTATCATCCCTCCTTCCCCACTCCTGCTTGCGCCCTATGCCCAGAACCCTTCGCTTCTTCCCTCCACATCCTTTCCCTCTGCCCGGCGGACCCTCTCCCGCGGGACCTAGAGAACCTCAAGACCTGGGAGGACTGGGAGACCCTGCTGCACTCGGAGGACCCGGCCGTGCAGACCATCGCCACCGGCCGTGCTGCCAGTGTTATGGACCTCAGGAACATAAACACTTGAGTGCAGTGGGGTCGTGCGGGGACCCTGGGGCGTGCCCCCAATTCCTTTGTAAATAAAGTTTTCTCTCTCTCTCTCCGGCGGACGCGGTTGTTGGGACGTGCGTCTTTACTGTCTTTTTTTTCTTTCCTCTTATCTTTCAACTCTCTTCTATCTGCACGTGGCAGCGGCGGCGGCTCGGCTTGAGCCAGTCGGCAGGCCCGTGCACTTTCCTTTTCATCCTTCTCTCAGTCGCAACAACAACAACGCCAATGAACCTCACGATCGCCGAAGGCCTATGGCTTCAGCGCCATGTTTCTGGCATGCAGCGCTCATCTGTCGCTACCGCCACGTAGCTTAAAGCACGATTGGCGTGTCCACTGTTCCAAGAGGGCATCTATGCTCCTTCCCTCCGGTTCAGGTGTCCACCAATATGTGTGAGACAGCTTGTGCGCCATTTCCTTTCCTCAAAAACCAATTTACCCATTTTGCCCTCTGCTTTCCAAGCTCCCACTCCATTGCTTCCGCAGCTTAAAGCGCGACTAAGGTGTCCACTGCTGGTTACATCGGACAACGGCGACAGTGACGGCGACGCCGCGAAACGCAGAAACGGGCGCCAAAGAGCTACCCGCCGCGGTGGCTCAGTGGTAAGGCGCTCATCTACCGAGCCGGAGGTGGTGGTGGTGGTGAAAACTTTTATGCGAAGCATACTAAAATAGCCCAACCCAGCTCCTCGAGCGCGGCGGTGTCGTTACCATTGACCTTTCGTGACCTCCATGTCATACCACGTGATGCGTGACGTCACAGCAGATGAAAAACGGGGGCCCAACTCGCGCCGTCGCGCGAGGCGTCGTGACCAAGGATGACCACGTGGTGCGTGACGTCACAGCAGATGAGAAACGGGGGCACAGCTCGCGCCGTCGCGCGGGGCGTCGCAACCAAGGAGGACCACGTGATGCGTGACGTAACGACATAGGAGAAACGGGGCCCCAGCCAAAGCTGCCCCAGCTCGCGCCGTCGCGCGAGGCGTCGCGACCACTGTGTTTCCTGCTTCTGCCGCTACGTGCGCTGTAGTGAACACGTGATGCTGGAGCGGCGGTATACAAGGGGGTGCGCCTGCCTCTGCTAGGCGTACACGGGATAGAGATGCCTCCTGGAGACAGGGATGCTCGTTGGAATGAGAAGCAAAAGTTGCGGCGTGCTACAGAGAGTGATGAAGAGCGTGAAGAACGTCTAGCCAAGCGGCGTGCTCGATATGCAACTCGGCGACAATATGCTTCGCATCTGACTAGGCTTAACCTAAGCTAAGCCTCAGCCATTTTATTTAATAAGCAAAAGGAGAGTTTGCAGACCAAACATGGCCCTTTACATAGGTGGAGTCCTTAGTGGGGGACCCCGCTGGACAAAGCCGGTACTCGCGCCCGTTGGACTAGAGCCCTTTGAGACTCCAGCCCCGAGCAGTTGAGCAGGGCAGCCTCCCATGCCTCTCGGGAAGGGGAAGGATTGGGGGGAAGGGAAGTACCCGTGTTCGAACCCGACCGCGGCGGCCGCGTTTCGATGAAGGCGAAACGCAAGAGGTGCCCGTGTGCTGTGCGATGTCAGTGCACGTTAAAGATCCCCAGGTGGCCGAAATTATTCCGGAGACCTCCACTACGGCACCTCTATCTTTATTCTTTCACTCCTACCTTTCTCCCTTCCCTTACGGCGGTTCACGTGTCCGCCGATATACGTGAGACAGATACTGCTCCATTTCCTTCCCTCAAAAACCAATTTATCAATTTTTATCAATTTATCAATTTTGCGCCAAAGAGCTGCGCTCTAAAAACAGTGCCATCCTGCGTTAAGATCGAGAAATTCGAGCATCCTAGCCAGTACTTTTTTGCGTGACGTAACCTTATGGGAAGCTACCAAAGATGTTTATCCTTCACGCAAAAGCTCAGGATTTCATTTAGGAATTTTTTTACAGTGGGTGACTTCCACCGCGGTGCTGTGAGCTCTAAATTGCATTGTGTAAAAACGTACTGTAAATACGTGCATGACCGAACAACTGTTTTTTCACAGCACCTTGTTAATTGTGAGGTGTGATGCTGAATTAGTTTAGATAAACCTGGAGGCTCTGCTTAGAGTAAGCAACTGTTCCCATCCACGTTCTCGTTTTCTTGCCCATCATCGCAGCTGTCGCCAGAAATGTGACTGAAGAAAGCAAATTAAAAAAAGACCTGCTTCTTGCTCTTTCGTCGACAGCTTCGGTAAGTTCTGAACGCTTCAGTTTCTTGGCAAAGAAGTAAACTGCTCCCACTGCTGAAAAACTCTGCACAAAAACACTATCGTACGTCGGCTTGGCCTATTATTTTTGAAAACGGCGCCCCAGCCGCCCTAAATCACCATCTTTACCGAGACCAAAAAGGTCTGGAGGGCAGTCATTACACACGCAAAGTAGTAAAAAACATCGCATCGCCTAGGATGGGTCATTACAGGGTCATTATTTTGCCATTAGGAAGCACTTTGTCTCGAACTCAGGAATTCAGACATTTTGCACAAAGCTAATATGTATAAAAGCATTCAAAAGAGAGAAAGTAGCTTATATAAAGCTTGGCTATGCTCCGGAAACCGTGACAGTTTTTTGGAGAAACAAGGTCGATTATGGCGAGCTGCGCGTCGACAGCCCACTTTTTTACCAGCACTAATTAAACTTTATACTTCTGTCTTTTCACAATCACATTTTTTTTTTCGGCGTTTCTGCCTTAGATAAAAAAAAAGTTGCCTTTTTCTTGAATACGCGGCCACAATTTGGAATGCTTAGGTGATTAGAGCACTCAGAACGAGGCAAGCTGATATCTTTTCAGCTCTTTCTTTCTGCATGCATGTTAAAGACCCTTTAGAATATGGAATAGTCGATTTAGAAAACGGGTGAGAATTTCGCCCTAATCGTCTTCCTGAATTCCAAAAGCTCTACCAACCGCTGAGTTTCGCATAACTGGGCTCAAGCTTTGGTCGATTTTGCTGCCAAAGAACTAATTCACTAGGTCTAAGCGCCTCATTCAGTTTGTGTGAAGCTTGACCTTGCCGATGACCTTGTCTAAACCATAGTTTGGTTCATGGTTTAGGAGGGTTTAATGTCCCAAAGCAACTCAGGCTATGAGAGACGTCGTTGTGAAGGGCTCCGGAAATTTCGACCACCTGGGATTCTTTAGCGTGCCCTGACATGGCACAGAACTCGGGCCTGTAGAATTTTGCCTAGATCGAAATTCGACCGCCGCGGCCGGGATCGAAGCTGCCTCCTTTGGGTCAGCGGTGGCGGTGTCCTTGGGTAGCGGTTGGGTAGTGGTGGCGGTGTCCTTCTGGCTGTCAATAAAGTGCTCACTGCTGTGCCTATCGAGGTCACGTCGTACCTAGAATCGGTATGGGTTCGGTTGAGTTGTGGTCCCACGGTCGCCATCATTGGCGTCATTTACCGCCCTCCGGACATGAATTCTTCATTCGCAACTCAGTTTTCTAATTTACTAAGCGATCTTACTTGTCGTTTCCCAAATTCAAGCTTACTTTTACTTGGTGACTTTAACTTTCCGGCTATTAACTGATCGTCATTAACAGCTCCTGCCAATGATCCTGAAGCTCAGGCTTTCCTCCAGTCCTGTCTGGATTTCTCTTTGCAACAACTTATTTCTGAACCTACGCGGCGTTCCGCCACTACAGCCAATATTCTCGATCTTATCTTGACAAGTGATCCTTACCTTTTCTCCAACATTGCGCTCTTAGAAGGCCTTTCCGACCATTCCATAATCACGGGTAACCTGAATTTTGTGCCCCATAAAAAGGTAACTCGTACTAAACAAATAAGGTGCTACAACCGAGCAAAATTCGGGGAAATAAGCGCTCAGTTGTCAGTCTTTTGCTGATCATTTTCTTCACGATTTTTCGTCACGCTCCGTGGAAACGAACTGGAACCTGTTCAGCGTGAAACTTGCTACTCTCTGACAGATTCATACCCGTCATCAGTATCCCATGCACTAACACAGCGCCTTGGTTTAATAGGCATCTACGTCGCCTTAATAACAAGAAAAAGCGTCTTTACAGACAAGCCTACAAGAACAGACACTCTGAATCTTAGCAACGGTACAAACTATGTGATAAAGAGTATCAGTCTGAGTTGATATCTGCACGTAGGCACTTCTTCACACACGATCTACCGGCAATGCTAACAAACAACCCACGGAAGTTCTGGCAGATAATAAACCCCGCTATTCGTCCTGACATTACTCTTACCAACGCGGAAGGCAGCAGTGTTCCAGTGGCCGAATACGCCGAACTTTTCAATAACGCATTCACATCCGTTTTTACCCGTGAAGATCTCCCTCTACCTCCTATTTCTGTCAGCACTTCTAATACGTCAATGTCCGAAATATGTATCAGTGAGACCGGTATATTATCCTTACTAGGGATGCTTAAAACAACATCAGCATCAGATCACCTTGGCTTTAATAACAAAATACTCAAAAATTCATCTGATGGTATTCATCGCATCTTGTCCGCTATTTTTTCACAATCTCTATCATCAGGCGTGATTCCGCTGGACTGGCGCCTAGCTAAAGTTGTGCCAATTTTCAAGTCTGGCGATCGTTCTTCACCACTAAATTACCGACCCATTTCATTAACTAGCATTGTTTGCAAACTTCTTGAACACGTAATTCACTCGCAGGTAATTAACTATCTTGAAGAACATAACATTTATCTTTAAATATCAACATGGGTTCCGTAAAGGCTACTCATGCGAAACGCAACTTGCCGGATTCATTCAAGACATACATTCATCTATTGATGCTTGCATTCAAGTAGACTCCATATTTCTTGATTTTTCTAAAGCTTTCGACATAGTACCTCACAACCGGTTATTAATGAAACTAGCACTGCTTAATATTAACCCTCTTGTCATTTCATGGGTTAAAGATTTTTCTTTTCCAGGTCTCAATTTACAACTGTCAATAACCACAATTCGTCTTTCAGCCAAGTACACTCTGGCATCCCACAAGGAAGTGTGCTTGGCCCCTTACTTTTCCTAATATTTATCAACGATTTACCGGATTCCATTTCTTCCCATATCAGACTTTTTGCTGATGATTGTGTAATTTATCGCAAAATTTATTCTACCACCGATTGCCAATCCCTTCAATCTGACCTGGATTCAGTAACAGCATGGTGCTCAACCTGGCTTATGCAACTTAATCATTCAAAAACTAAATAGATGTCTTTTACTAACCGAATGTCTCGAATTCAAACAGCATACTCCTTAAATAATAGTTCACTCGAGCTAGTCACCACGTATAAGTACTTAGGACTTCACCTTCATTCAGACTTAGCATGGAACCACCATATTAACCTTATGCTTGCATCTGCTAATCGGTCATTAGGTCTCTTAAAACATAACCTAAAGCATGCTCCTCCTCACCTCCGTGCCCATGCCTATACCACTCTAATTCGACCTAAAATTGAATATGCCTTGGCTATTTGGGACCCTTACCCATCTTACCCAATAAATAACATTGAATCATTGCAGAACCGCGCCGTTCGTTTTATTTACTCCGACTATTCACGTAACACCAGCATCACAGCCTTAAAGAAACGCGCAGGTCTCCAGGATTTATGTCTCCGCAGCAAAATTGCACGACTATCACTTTTCCACAAACTTTATCATCATCCATCACTTCATAATGACTTCTTTCTTGGCCTCCTTCGATTTTTGACCGCCGCGATCATCCCTTTAAAGTTAGGCGTTTCACGTGCAGAACATTTAACTATGCGCATTCATTCTTACCACGCACAATATCTGACTGGAACACTCTGCCTTCACATATCGCAACCACCACTGATCCTGATAAATATTTTAAACTTATATCTTCAATAACTACTGCTTAACTCTTCGCATACATTGTTATTTTATTTGTTCATGGCTTCCTTTTTTTGCAGGGTTTGTTACTAAAAAGATTCATTGCATTAGTGTTCTGTTTGTATAAATTTAATACTGCAGTAATCTTCGTTCTTTGCCGCGCTGCCATTCTTTTGATTCTTTTGCTTACTTATGTCATGCAAAGTGTCTTATTTGTGCTTTTGTTGTTTGTTTTATATTTGTAGCTTTGTTTTATTCTGTTCAATTACCTGTGCCCCCCCCCCCCCCCCCTATGTAATACCCTTCTCGAGGGCACTTTCTTTTTCCTCCTCTTCCCTTTCCCCTGTGTGGAGTAGCAGGCCAGGGCCATGTTACCACCGGCCGACCTCTCCACCTTTCCCTCATTAAAATTCCTTTCTCTCTGTATAAATAAATAAATAAATAAATAAATAAATAAAGCAGCCGAGCACCATAACCGCTGAGCCACCGCGGCATAAATAAAATAAAATATGTATTGCCGCGACTGCGATTCGAGGCAGCGGCGACGCGAACAAATCAGATTCGCTGGCTACTTCACGAAAGCACCACGCTATAGCCGCGGCCAATCCTACCCCCCGTCAAGCAGCAACGCACTTTCGCCCTGCGCACTGCACATCGTCGTCCTCTGCAACTAATACTGCTATCGAACTAATATACACACTGTCTAGTTGTGCATTGCACTTCATCGTCTTCATAAACTAATACTACTATCGAACAACATCGTCCCCAGACATGCCGACGGCCAGCAAAGCAAAACCATAAGCCAACGAGGCTAAACACAGGCTTTTGCTCGTGTAATCGGGTTAACTACTTTAAAACACTGTCACTTTGTTTTCCCAGTATTGGTCTGTATTTTTTCTCTTTTTATGCGCTGCTCAAATCATTTTTTTTTTCTTTTTGGCAATGATTTCGCATTTTCTTGTAAACTGAGTGCTGAAAGGTTTTCAATTAACATTTTCGGGCGACAAGTGTTAGAAGTTCTTCTGTGTCTTAGGAATACCTTACCAATTTAGCATATCTGTGGTGTGGTGTGGGCGATTATTTTCAAGAAGGTTCCGCAAAAAAAAATATTTCTTTCCAGATTTCGGTTCCAGGCCTAGTATTGTGCATATATCAGTACACGAGTCCGTGAGTTGCCTGTCTGCTTGCGTTTTCTGTCCAGTTTTAAATCTAAAAAGTTTGGTATATTCCTCCTTCGCATTTCATTAGGTGCACATTCCGGAAGTCAACGCACGCTCAGCCACAGGCAACCAAACCGCTAAATGAGAGTCTGCGCTCGCCTTCCCCTAGCGTCATATTCCCGTTTTGAGCCCTGTATATGCCAGCCAACACAGAGTTTGCTTATGCTATACGTTGTAGCAGTTATGATGCCGAGATGTACACATGTTATGATAATATCTAAGGTTTGACAAGATTTTGCATAGTCCAAATTAACATCGTATACAACAGCTGTACCTTCCCGGTACTCAGCTATGGGGCAGAAACGGGGAGGCTAGCAAAGAGGGTTCAGCTTAAGTTAAGGACAACGCAGTGAGCTATCGAAAGAAAAATGATAGATGTAACGTTAAGAAGTCGGAAGAGGGTGGAGTGGGTGAGGGAACAAACTCTGCTTAATGATATCTTAGTTGAAATCAAGAGGAAGAAATGGGCTTGGGCAGAGCATGTAATGCGAAGGCAAGATAACCGCTGGTCCTTAAGGGTAACGGAGTGGATTCCAAGAGAAGGCAAGCGTAGCAGGGGACGGCAGTAAGTTAGGTGGGCGGATGAGATTAAGAAGTTTGCGGGGATGCGATGGCTGCAAGTGGCAAAGGACAAGGTTAATTGGAGAGACATGGGAGAGGCCTTTACCCTGCAGTGGGTGTAGTCAGGCTTATGATGATGATGATGATGAATAAATATATTAACTCCAACACACGCACACCACCGAAAAGGCATGCATATACATACTAAAGATTTTTGCGAGAAACAATGTTAGAGTTCAAACAGCTTGCTTGCGCAATACGGGAGCACTGGCAGCTTGAAGACCCAATGACGTGCTATTCGCATCAGACAAATGAACTTCTCTGAGCCAAACAAACCTTTCGCGGCTGAAAAATCGCCTCTCTGCAATTAGTGCGCGCTTTCTCATGTTTTAGGGTTTCGTTTTAAACGATCAATGTAAAGAAACAATCACCTTTTTTTGCGTAGAGTTCGCACACCAAGAAAAGCTACTCGACAAAAGTGCAAAACAATAGTGCGAGTTTCTTTTCTTCATAAGATTTATTATAGAGCGTCAGCGTGTAATTCAAACGAGCTTAAAATAGGTACAAGGGCTATAGAGTGCTTTTAGCTTTGCCTTTTAAGTATAAGGTTTAAAAATTCACTGCATCAAAACAGCCATCCAGTCCACTACCCAGGAAGAGTCTGGGCAACTATCGTAATGCCATGTAGGTGAACCTGAAGGCGGAGCTTAAATTGGAGAATACGGGTACATTTGTTTTATTTGGTTTATTGGGGTTTAACGTCCCGAAGCAACTCAGGCCATGAGGGACGCCAAAGTGAACAGCTCCGGAAATTTCGACCACCTGGGGTTCTTTAACGTCCACTGACATCGCACAGTACACGGGCCTCTAGAATTTCGCCTTCATCGAAATTCAGCCGCCGTGGCCGGGATCGAACCCTCGTCTTTCGGGTCAGCATCCGAGCGCCGTAACCACTGAGGCACCGCGGCGGGAAATGCGGGTACAGTTACTGCTTTCCTGCATTTCTCAGGGAGGCGGGCAACAAGACTGATACTTCTTTTCTTTCAGTTTCTGCTTCAAACCTTGTTTTTTTCACAAGAGCAAGCTCGCTCAATGCGATTCCGATTGCGACACAACACGCCTAACTTTTTCAGTCTTTCCGCTTCGAGTTCGCCCATACAACCCTCACGAAGCCATTCGCTGGGTACTGAAATGAGCCGTAATATGCCATTGCTCGTTCAACACTGTAATTCCGCGTGGTCGTTAAATAGAGGAGCTCCTCTTGCACAACCTCATTACATACGGAAAAGGATGGTTCGGCAGGGCGCAAATGGCCGTAGCGGTGGCGGCTGACTGCACAAGCGTACTCCTCGAAGCTTACCAATGTTGGCCTATTTTTGCCAGCAAACTAGGCTATTCACTGGCCATAGTGTGCTTCTCGGTCGCCATAAAAGGCAGCGTGGAATTAGTGTGCTTCTCGGTTTCTCAAAAGTTTCCTCAGTAACGTAGTTTAGGGATAATGCTGCTGTCCTTAAGAAAAAATAACATTCATACAAACCTTTTTTAAAGGCTCTCCTACCTTATAGGGTGAAAAAAGATTACGTGTGATAGATTTCCAGTTGAAAAATTTCATGCTATATTCGCTGGGAAATAAACTTATGAAAATGACAAAACTGATGGCAAATTATTTCAAATGATACTATAGAATAGGGCATATGAAGATGCTCCAAAAACCACTGGTGCTGACCTACAAATGGTCAATCCGCCAAAGGCACCTTAAACACATCACTCGGTAAACATGTACGAGGAAACAGGAGGTCGTAGGCACACGGTATTGAACGTCGTAGGCTACAGGGCAGAGTGCAGCTACCTTCAACAGCACCTGCCTTGAGCCTCAAAGAAATGTGGCTGCTGACACAGCATTAGTGGCACTGGAGACTCGGACCGTCCGGAAACCGCTACCTAGGCCGAGCAACGACGCCGACCGTCACGGCCGTTCAGCTCATATCTTCTTGCCATGTCCCTGCTGCCGGACGCGTGGCAGCCACCTATCCACACCAACGCTGCTGCGCGGCGTCTCTCATTTTTTCATCCACGCCCACAAGTAGGTTTCTACGAGCATGCTCATGAAATTTCTCAAGTTTAAACATATCCCACCTAACTTTTTTTTAAGCCGTCCTTAAAGTCAATAGCACCAGTTACCAGGCCTGGCGTTTTCTGGCCATCAAGTGGAGGAGGAGGAGGAGGATGTAGAAGAGGAAAGGCAGGGAGGTTTACCGATAGAATAATCGGTTTGCTACCCTACACGGGGGGAAAGGAGTGAGGGGATAAAAAAAAGAAAGAGAAAGGAGAGTAACAGAATATTGAAGTCACTCTAAAACGTTACTGTTCGTTGACGTCACAGCCTATCGTGCAGGCCAGAAGTTCTCAAGAAGCGGAGCAGTGCCTTGGAGCCTGCTCATTGAGCTAACCAGTTTAACCTGCCGCATCCTCGGGAAAATATTTTCCAGATGCTTAAACCTGCATTTTACCTGCGTTTCGGCGTGCCCTCATTTTCTTAACTCCTGTCAGTACCTCTCTTCCTGTCAGTACCGCTGCCTTTTCGGATGACGGGCCCCCTCCGATATCTCTCGTCACCTGTGCAGCCTACTCATAATTTTTATTTATTTATTTTTTTCAACATTGCATGCGTTATCCAGCTTACAGAACTCTGTTTCCCCTTTCCGCACATGCCCAGGCGAGACACGTTCTGTACTATCGCTGAAAACGAAAAATTCACAGGGATGCCTAATTACGTTATGCATTGCAAAGGCCAAGAAGATTTTGATGCCTAAAAACTTTTGTCGCCTTTAACGGAAGTGACGAATGTTTCCTATACCCACTGGCTTAATTTGTGATGGAAGACACATTCCGGCCCTATGAGGCTTCCAGTGCTGTCGTATTAAAGGAGGGTATTGAGTTAATCGTGCTTGTAGCCTAACACATTCATGCTCTGATATTGTGTATAATGTGCAAGATATCATGCGTATATGTGGGTTACGCTCTCAATGTCGCGGGTTGCTTGCTACATGGTAAAGAACTGGACAGAAAGCGTGACCAGCCTTTCTAAAGTTGCATGTAAGCCTTACAAGGAAACTGAGGAGAATCTGAACTCGATCTGTATTCGACAGATTATGCACTCTAATCACAAATAGTTCACTCTAATGAAAAACGAACTTTTACAAGCTAGGAAGGAAAAAAAACTAAATAGAGGTTTTGCCACCATCGGCCCATTTCACAAGTAAACTGCGGAGCGTTGGCAGGTAGTTGGGCGCGGAACATCATAGGTTGCAGGACACCATCATCTAATTTGATAACGACATCATGAAGATATCTGCGGCGCAGAGATCAAGCATTCGAATCCATTGCTAGAACTATTTTGAAATGCATGGTTTGCAGCAATAAATACGTACTCTCCTAGCGGGCAAACGTCAGCGCAGGCAGAAAGAGACATAGCGTCGAATGTTTCAAGAAAAGAAAGGGAACGAGTTGTCCTCGGTCTCTCATTAAATGTGCAGAAAAGAGGTGCATTAAATGATAAGCCTTCTAATTTGCATTGTTTTGTTTTTCTGCATTCAGACAATTCTAGTGAGCGGGGTGTCACGGATAGAGGTTTAGGTGAAGCGACAAAGCCGTTTAATTTATTCCAGCCAGAACATCACTGCATCGCCTACATAAAGCCTGCTTCTACATGTAGGGCAAAACACGTCGTTGTGACGATCCGGTGAGGATAAAATAGTAGTAGTAGTAGTAGTAATAGAAGACGTTTGTTCGGCCAAAATTTCCAGGCCGAGCATGTCGACCGCCTGGGCGACCAGAAGTCGCTGTTCTTCCTCCCCTTCAGCGCCAAGCCAGGCGAGCCAGGTGGTGATGGATAAAGAAGGTGGAGGGTAAGAACCCGACTGCTGAGCAGCCGGGCAATAGAAGAGGCAATGGGTAAGGTCCGCATAGATACAGGGGCAGTTGGGACAGGAAGGGTCCGATCGATAGCGATAGAGAAAGAGGCGAGACGGGGTGATGATTGCATTCATTTGAACGTGCCGAAGGCGAGCCTCCGGCACTGTGAGTGATGGATGAGGGGGAGGGTAAAGGCGTTTGTCGAGGCGGAGCTCGAGGTAGACCTCTTTTATGGTGCGGCGAAGGGTGAGTGTCCCACCGTCCTCCGAGGGCTTGGGCCAGGGGATCAACGGTGCCCGGAAAAGTGTGTCACGGGCGAGCTGATGAGCCAGCTCATTGCCGTCAATCCCTGAATGCCCAGGGACCCAGCGGAGGAAAACGATGGAAGGCTGCAATGCGGAGACCGCTCGTTCGACCTCCTGTTGAAGAGAAGGGGTTAGGGTGCGTTTCTGTATGTGGTGTATAGCGGCTTGTGAGTCTGAATAGACTGTTTACTCTTGAAGAGAGGGAAGGAGGGCAAATGACTGGAGGGCATGCGCAATGGCGAGGACCTCGAAGGACAATGCATTCGGAGGGCGTAGAAACGGCCCGCTGGTGTGAGTTTCGGAGCGGGGAGGTGGGGGTGGTACAGGGCGTAGCCGCAGGAACCTCGAGGAGCCACGAAGGAGGCATCCGTGTAAGCTACACCCTGTGTATCAAATAGAGGGGAATGGTGCTGTGCGGCAGCATGACGACGGCCGGCGTGCAGAACGGGGGACATGTTGGACGGAAGGGGGAGGATCCCAAGATTGGGAGCCGGGGTGGGAATAGGAGAGGTAAACGGGGCGCAGGGAATGGGCGAGATACCCGCTTGAGTCAGTAACCACTGACCCTGACGGGTAAGGGAAAGCCGGGCAATCTGCGAGTCATGATAGAGAGAGAGCAGAGAACGGAGAGGATGAAAGAGGCCTGTTGCAAAGATCTTTGCAGTAGAGGTAGTGATAGGGAGGTTGAGAGCTGCCTTGTAGAGGCCCACAAGGGCAGTCTCAAGAGCGTTGAGTCTGATTGAAGGAAACGTAGGGTGCAAAGTGCAAGACCTTGTTGAGGGCCAGCGCGTGGGCAACTCGGCACGCATGAGCCTCGTGGAGACCTGAGCGCCGAGTGACCACGCGCCGCAGGAGGTGAGTTACGGAGTGGCAGGTGGTGACAGCACGGTGGAGGGCTTGCACGTTCTTGGCTGCATGCAAAGGAGCGCCAAGAACTTTGCACTGCGTGACGACAGGAATGGGAGAGCCAGAAAGGTGGAGAGAGACGAATTGGTTGTGTGAGCGCTGGTATGAGGAATGGTTGAGGAGAAGGAGCTCGGATTTTTCAGGAGCAGGAGAGAGGCCAGCAGTGGTAAGAAAGGAGTCGATGAGATCTAGGCCACGTTGCAGGGTGTCCTGTACGTGACCGGGAGAGCCAGACGAACACCAGAGAGTGATGTCATCGGCGTAAAATATATGATGCAGGTCGGGAATTTCAGCTAGCTGGGTGGCGAGAGGGGCCATAGCAAGATTGAAAAGGGTAGGAGAGAGAACAGCACCTTGAGGAGTGCCTCGTGTGAGGTTGTGGGGGTCGGACAGATAGGTGTCGACTAGAAAGCGAGCGACACGTTTAGAGAGGAATGTGCGGATATAACAGTACATGCAGGAGCCACAGTCTAGGGAGGCGAGTTGGGAAAGGATGTGGTCGTGGCAAACACAGTCGAAGGCCTTGCGAACATCGACGGTCACAAGTGCGTGAATTTGAGTAGGGGTAGGTGACAGAAACGTGTGCTGGAGAACCAGAAACATGTCTTGTGCACAGACGTGGCGTCGGAAGCCGATGAGAGAATGAGGGAAGAACTCCCTCGTCTCGAGAAAATTAGAGAGGCGAGTCAGGGCCATTCGCTCAAAGGTCTTACCAACACATGATGTCAGGGAGATTGGGCGGAGGTTAGAGAGAGAGGGAGGCTTGCCCGGCTTTGGAATCATAGAAATGAGGGAGGAGGTCCACGAGCTGGGCAGGCAGCCGCTGTCCCATGCATCATTGTAGGTTTTAAGGAGGAATTCTTTGGCGCAGTCAGGAAGGTTGCGAAGTGTGGTATATGTAATGGCATCCTCACCGGGAGCCGAGCGTGTAGCATTAGCAGCCAGAGCCGATTCGAGCTCCCGGAGAGTGAAGGATTGGTCCAGATCGGGGTTAGATCCACCGCAGTACACCGGGTAGGAGGGTGCCAGAGGGGGCGGGAGATAGAGAGAGGCGAGCTGATCAAAAACATAGGAGGGAGTTCCTTGAGTGAGGGCTTTAGCTAGAGTGGGAGCAAGGGCAGGCTTAGTGCCAAGGAGGGATTTGAAGAGAGACCATGTGGATCGCGAGTGCAATGCAGAGTCAAGACGGTCACAAAGAGCACTCCAACGAGAGTGCTCGAGTGAGGCGCAGTGGGCGACGATCTCGGCCCGCAGAGCAGTGATCCGGGAAGAAAGTTGGGCATTGTGGGGTTGGCAGCGGAAGGAGCGTTGAAGACGTTTACGGCGACGCCATAAACGGAGTAGGTGAGGATCTGGGTCTGGGACTGGGTGACAAGAGCGAGCACGACGGCTACTGGACGTGAGCGCTGCAGTGATGCGCGACGTCCAGTCGTCGTAGGATTGAAAGGAGTCAGAGGCGAGATTAGCGCGGAAGGCGTGCCAGTCAGTATGAGTGACCGGATGACATCGAGGGATGTGGGAAAGAGAGGTGGAAATGTGGATAAGATAGTGGTCACTGAGAAGAGTTTCGGCTGTCACCTGCCAGTGAAATGAAAGTGAACCCCGAGAGAAAGTGAGATCGGGTGTCGTGGGGCGCTGTGAGGCAGTGCCCGCTCGAGTAGGGGAGCCAGGAGTATTGAGAAGGGTGAGGTGGCGTTCCTGGGCCAGACAGTGGAGGAGGCGGCCGGGTTTGAGGGTTTGAGGGTAGCCCCAGAGTGTGTGAGGGGCATTAAAGTCGCCACCAAAGAGGAGATGGGAGTTAGAAGGAAGAGAGTGAAGGAACTTGCCCAGGGCGGAAAATAAAGAGGAGGTAACAGGGGGGTTGTAGAAAGACAAAAGGGCGAGTGAGACGCGGGAAGAAGGGTGGTAATAGACCACACCAACTAAATATTTAAGAAGGACGGAGGGGATATCAAGTGGCTCCACGAGCACGTCGCTACGTACATAAATAGACGCAAGTGGTGTGGCCGTAGCGGCATGGTAGGCGCGGTAGCCTGGGACAGTGCGGGCCGTCCGGGTCTCCTGGAGAAGGAGAAAATGGGGCAGGGAGGGGCGGGCGAGTAGATACTGGTGGAGGGGGGTCTTATTATGGCACAGATTTCGGCAGTTCCACTGCACAATCTCGAGGTCCTCGCCAAAAGCCATTATGATAGTTTAGAGGTAGAACTTCGTGAGGGTACGCGTTCCTTCTTTTTGGCCGGGGGCAGTGACTCATGCAGGGATTGGAGCATAGAAGTGAAGGATTCTAATTGTTTGGATTGTGCTTGGAGGGTGGTAATAATCTGCAGAACCGATGTCTCTAGCTGAACCAAGCGAGTGTGGGGTGCCTGTGTGGTGGTTTCGAGAAGATCAGCCAAAGGGGCGACCTGGGCGGTGGAGGAGGGAGGGGTGAATGTGGCAAGGTGCTCATTTAGCTTGGTAAGCTGGGAGGTAAGAGAGGAGGTGGTTGTCTGGAGGGTTTGGGTCAAGGCGTGGATCTGTTGTTGTAGGTCGTGGGAAATGCGCTGTTGCTCTCGCTGCTGGCGTTCCAGCATAGCGAGCCGGAGGTTGAAGGAGCGGCTCTCGTCAGTCAGGGATGGAGAGGGTGGTGCAGTGGAAGAGACGCTGGAAAGGGACGCTGGAACCGAGGAGCCTTTAACTTTGGCGGCGTAGGAGCCTGGTGGTGACGTGACCGGAGCTGACGGAGGTTCATGATTAGAGGAGGAAGAGGGGGCGGGTTGCGTGGCCCGGCGCAAAGCTAGGCGTCGTAGGTACGCAGCTTTGGCACACTCGCGTTGTTTACCGAGGAGAAAGGGGCAAGTGGGGTCGAGGGAGGGGTGGGTGTTTACATGGCAATGAACGCACCAGGGCTGGGCACATACATGAGCGGAAGGGTCGGCGGATAGAGGAGCAGCACAGCGACGGCACTTTGCCGGAACGCTGTGCTGTGGACACTGGTGGGCGCGGTGTCCAAGAGCGAGACAACGGGTGCAAGTGGGAGGCTTAGGCTTATGGGGACGGCACCGGAAGGCAACGCGTTTGAAATACACAAAGTGGGGGATTAGGGTAAAATAAATTAAAGTATATTACTTTTGCCTGAAAGGCTGATATGAAGTAGCGCAATGCACCTGCTTTTTCTTCTTAATTCAAATATTGTATTACTATATTTTAGCATTAACTGAATCGGTGAATCACCTTTCAATGCACGCTGAAGATATATCAAACCACTTTTCTTTGAACTCACTCTAATTGACTAATATATTTCTTAGCATAACAGTTCCACGCTACTTCTGCTTATTACAGTTTAGATCTCGCAGAAGAATAATATGCTTTATCATAGTATTTAATGGAGCACCTTTAAGCTTCCTTTTAACGACCCGCAATTTTTGCAGGGTCTTTGAAGAGATATCAGAAATGTTTTATGATCCACGAGCTTGTTTGGAAAATGTAACTGCTTGGTATTCAGAAGCACAGAAAGGTGGGCAAGTTGGTTATTACTATCCATGCTGTTTTCCGCGCTGTTTTACCTTGGTATTCATTCTTCTCAGTTTCTAAAACAGATGTGCCACAAAGCATGTAAGGGAATGCTGTGTATTTTTTTATTGAAGATTATGGGACAGCAGGAACGGGTTTGCCGAAGTCCTAGCCTTCGCTATGGATTACCAGTTCTAAGGATCGTCATCATCATCAGCCTGTCTACGCCCACTGCAGGGCAAAGGCCTCTTCTATGTCTCTGCAATTAACCCTGTCCTCTGCCAGTTGCGGCCACCGTATCCCCGCAAACTTCTTAATCTCATCTGCCCACCTAACTTTCTGCCGTCCACTGCTACGTTTGCCTTCTCTTAGAATCCACTCCGTTACCCTTAGGGACCAGCGGTTATCTTAACTTCGCATTACATGCCCCACCCAAGCCCATTTCTTCATCTTGATTTCGACTAGGATATCATTAACCAGCTTTTGTTCCCTCACCGACTCCGCCCGCTTCCGATCTCTTAACATTACACCTATTATTTTTTTTTTCCATAGCTCGCTGCGTCATCTTTAACTTGAGCTGAACCCTCTTAGTTATCCTCCACGTTTCTGCCCCGTAGCTGAGAACAGGTAAAATACAGCTGTTGTATACTTTTCTCTTCAGGGATATTGGTAAGCTACCATTCATGATCTGAGAGAAACAGCCATATGAGATCCACCCCATTCTTATTCTTCGAGTTATTTCCCTCTCACGATCCTGATCAACGGATCAGTTCTAAGCGTTGGTCGTCAAGTTCTTCCATGTAGGAGAGCGTTTCGCTGCTCCCAACAACAATGTAAAATTTCTCGTAGTGATAGCATCCCTGTCCGGAGCTATAGCCTCTTACTTTAATCAGACGTGTAGCAAGTTGGTCACTTTGCAGGTCTCCGTTCGTGACTCACTATAGCGGTCCTTGAGGAGATACCTAGAACCCAAGATGCACCGCGTTTTGAAGTTAGGGCTCCATATTGTCCTTGCTTGCCTTGTAAGAGCAGTACTGACTGAGCTGCTAAAAGGGCAGACAGTGTCTTTATGTAATTACATGTGTACTTTGAAATAAATAAAGAAAGAAAGGAAGAAAGACAGGAAGAAGGAAAGAAAAGAAGAAGGAAGGAAAGAAAGAAAGAAAGAAGGAAAGGAAGAAAGAAAGAAAGAAAGAAAGAAAGAAAGAAAGAAAGAAAGAAAGAAAGAAAGAAAGAGAGAAATAAAGAAAGGAAGAAAGGAAGAAAGAAAGGAAGAAAGAAAGGAGGAAGGAAAGAAAGAAAGAGAGAAAGGAAGAAAGAAAGGAAGAAAGAAAAAAGAAAGAGAGAAAGAAGGGAAGAAAGAAAGGAAGAAAGAAAGAAAGAAGGAAAGAAAGAAAGAAAGAAAGAAAGGAAGAAAGAAAGAAAGAAGGAAAGAAAGAAAGAAAGAAAGAAAGGAGGAAAGAAAGAAAGGAAGATAGAAAGAAAGAAACAAAGAAAGAAAGAAAGGAAGAAGGAAAGAAAGAAAGCTAACAGCGAAGCTACGATCAGGATGGAACAGGCGGCGAACAAGCGAGGTGCTGTTACCCTCGGATGGCAAGTCCCGCCAGCTCACTGCAGAAACTATCCAAGCTTCGGTCGCTGGAGTCGTAAGTCTCAAAATTAAATGCTAAAATCCATAACCTGAAACAATGCTTATAAATTTAATATAGGTGGATTGAATATTTCCGCCCATTCAAAGACGAATGTATAGCCGTTCGTCTCGCCTAGTTATGCTGCATGGATTAAGTCCTGCACGGACTAATAGTTGAAAACTGGAAGTCCCAACATTTTCAGTATCGACCGGGTCCTTTTTCTAGGACGCCTAAGCCACACTTAGCATCCCTGAGGAGGAAATCGTGCCTTTCCCGAAACATTGGGGATTTGCTTCTTAAAGCCATGCTTCCTGCTATAGTCTTGTTTCACGTTCCCCAACCAACTTGCTGTTTTCTATGTGACCATATGCAACTTCAAAAGCTTGCCAAGATGTTTTGGCCTTTGTACTTCCAAAAGCGCTTGTTATTAATCCAGGAGCTGTTCAGTACCTGCTATTCTTAGACGCCACAGTCCTGAGGAAGCAACTCATTCGTTGTCCGTTTTTCACTGGCGCTTTATTTATATTTATCTTTCATTTTTTTCTCCTCTCTGCGTCTCGAGTAACCCATTATTTCCTGCCGTCCGCGACGTGTTATCCGTCGTACGCACCCCTTGAGGGGAAAAACTGCCTACACCATACGAGGAGCCGCAATTTCTCTGCAGCGCCGCATTTTTTATGCAGTTCACCTCGAGTTGCTCACTTCTCCCGAAAAGTAAGAACTGTGGCCGCTCGGCGTGAGCAAGCTAGCAATAAAGAAGCGGCGATGTCAGAAAAGCGCTCGTTCTACCCGGAAAAGCTACGCGTACTCCGAAGCGCACTGTCTCCACAACGTTCTTCCTCGCCTCCCGACCTTTGTCTTCGTCTTGTTTTTGTTTCTGTTCCGCTTGGCTTGGAAGAAGAGCGGAGCCCAACGTGGGAGCATGAAAGTGCGCGACCGTCTCGTAATTTATGAAAACGTCAGGAGGCGCTACCGGAGTCTTACTTTGCCAGTCTTTGGGCCTCCTTAAACTGCTGCCGTCCATCTTTCTCTCAAGTTTCTTATACTGCGTAGTTTATATTTAGGCTTAGGAAAGCGCTAGTTATTTAGTTTCACACCTCGGATAACTTGAAGCGCGCAAGTACCTCAGGGCTACGAATCGACGAAAACATTCGAGATGTCTCCATGGAGAGTTTTTCTTGAGAATAAAGAATGCATAAAAAAGTGGCAGTCAGAATGCTGATGCATAGCAGGTGCAGTGCAGTATTTTTTCATCCCTGATTTTCTGCACTTCATTTTTTCCTCCGCTACGAAAGTTCAGTGTTTTTCCTTTGGAGAGCTCCGACTGCGCCGCAGAAATGTGAGAGTTTAAACAGTTCGCTGCCGTTTCAACCGAATGAGAGGGCAAACAAAGGAACAAAAAGAAACGCGGCTTCTAGAAATTTCGCTTGCGGAAATGTGAAGCTGGCGCATATTTCCGTTCATCATCACCAGGGTGAAAATCTAAGCTCACAATAAAAAAAAAACATACCAGGATTGTTATGCAACCGTTCGGAAGACACTCAAAATAAGAAGAAGAATATCCGGCTTCAAAAAAATGACAACATTATAATTTCGCACAGCATTAAATTGCTCAAAAGGCGTTATTCATAGTTTTCGGAGTTCGCGAGCCATATGACGTTGGTCGGCGAGTAACATTAACACTACTAGCAAGCACGTATTTATTTCGGGATCATGGATGGGGTTTCAAAGGCCGGACATAAAACATAAAATGCAGCGATGCGCTGGGCGTAATATCCTTGCCGTTACAAAAAACGTTTTAGGCAGTCTACAGAGGGTCTATAGACTTCTGTCTATAAAGTCTATAGACTCTCTATAGACAAATCCTAGAGAACAGTCTATAGGCAATACAAATGCCATAGACAGTCTATAGACATTCTATATATTTATGGCAATACACTTTTTGTAGACTTTTGTCTATAGACTTTCTAGAGACTGAAGAGACAAAAAGCAATATCTATGGGAAGTCTGAAGGAGGAGGAAAGAGACTTTAATGGATAATAGAGAGGTCTGCCTGGTTATAGGCCTGGCATGCTACTCCAGATGAGGATGAAAGAAAAGGGTGAAAAAAAAAAGGTGACATCAAACATACTCAACACTCACGCACTCTCACACACACAATGAGTATCAAAGTATGTCCACTAAAACCGTGTCCCTTAGATGACTATCAAAGTATGTCCACTAAACCCGTGTCCCTTAGAAAAACTAAGAAAGCTTTTGTCCCTCGCTCAGCCGAAGTCGCATCCGTCCAGGGTCCAAGGACATGCTCCAGGTGCACGGGGTCGTCCTGACGAAGTCCTAAAGCCTCTAACAGTGCCTTGCGATGAGTATTAAAGATTTCGCAATGGCAGATCAAGTGTGGAATATCTTCGCGCACACCACATGTCGGGCACAGAGGGCTACTTGATACTTGATAGTCAGAAGAGTCAATAAGAAGTCTATGGACTATCTATAAACCATTTTTATAAGGTGGGCTCTCACCAGCGCAAGCCTCGGAGCAGTATAAAATAACAAAAACCATAGTAGCACTTTTGGAAGGATTCGGCCCTATTACGATTCGACGTGGAACAAATATAAAGGACTGGCAGACGTCGCAACCACTCATGTTAATTGTGGCTCTCATCTTAGGGTGCAACGCGGCAGCAATGCCGGGAAAGGCGATGCTCCTTCGGTCATAAAGACCTGCGCTTAGTACTGTAGACGGAATCTCCTCCGTGGGCTGCTTCGGCTTCTGTTATCTATGGTTAAAAACACCGAAACCTGGACGCAGCACGCAAGAGAAGGAAGGAGGAAGACTGAAGGTTCAGTGAAAAGGCGAAGGAATATGTGCAGAGAACCACCGAAAACTGAGCACACCAAGACCGCTCGGAAACAAGGTGAAACACATGGAACAGAAAAGGGTAAGTACAAAAAGTTGCCATAGTCAGATACAACTCAAGAAAGAAGCGGGTTTTACCCGTCAAAGGACAAACTTCCTTCCAACCAGTGGCGTCGGCCAATTCTCATGATCCTGCTAGCGTGACAGTGCAGGGAGCGGCGCGGCAATGCAGATAGGGGACTATCTCCGACCACGCAGGGAGCGTAGTAGTAGTAGTAGTACAAAACTTTATTCTGCAAAATGGGACGTGGTTTAGGGGTTGGGGTCTTGAGCAGCAGGTGACGTTCCTAGGTACAGGATCCCATTGGTTCATGCTGCCTCCGCGGCCCGCTCAACCAGCGCAAGCTGATCTTGCGGGTCGCAGCTTGACAGAAGCTACTTCCACTGCTCGACTGACGGGTTTGTAACTTTGGGCTCTATGGGGCTCGCCCGACAGCCCCATGTGCAGTGGTAGAGGGCGGCTATCTCTCCACACCACACGCATTCTGGAGTGTATTGCCTAGGCCAAATCTTACTGTATATGTAGCAACTTGGGTATGAGGAGCGGACTATCCCTTTTACCTGCCACTCCTTGCATTGTCACCCTAGCAGGGTCACGAGAATCGGCCGACGCCATTGGCTGGAAGGGGAATAGCCGCGTTGTTCTTTAGTTGCATCCGACACCGTAGTCAGGAGCCGAGGGTAGCCGGGGTCGTGATGGGCGAAGTTGTCAGTTGTTCTCTGCATATATACTTTACCCTTTTATATTTTTTAATTCGAGGTGTTTGCCATTAGGCATAATGTAAAAGGGAAAGAAAGTTATAACAAGGAGTGTAAACAAGCCTCGGTTAAAAAGTGGCAAAAGTTCACGATAAAGCGATTATCGTGAGTCCACTTGCGATAGTCGCTTGCAACGTCTCATCGCAGGCCAACCTTCTTTAGGAAGCGTCGTCTCACGGAAGCTGTAGCCGGGCAGGTCTACAGCAAGTGTTTTTCGTCACACTGGTCTGGCGCAGCACCACAATGAGGACACTTGTCAGTCACTTGGAAACGTTTGTCACGCCACCGATGGCGCACAGAAGGAGTCAGAGCCGCTCCTGCCCGAATCCTTTTCATTAAACCTTCAGTCGCGTTTTAGCCCGCACTGTGTGTTCCTTCTTTTGCGTGTTCCTTCTAGTTTGCGCTGTTTTTCACCTTGAATATTCATCAACTATCTCAAGCTTCTGCTTTGCTTCCGTTATTTAGTCAGCCATGGGAACGCCTGCGTCACTATTCTCATTCAAGAGTTGCGTCATGCCCAGTTTTATTTGTCGCGCCTGTGGCCGCTTGAGAATGCCAAAAAAGCGCGCACGAGTAGTGCGCACCGTTCCTTAGAGTGGTAGGGGGGTACCTCACAGTCTAGAACACAATAGTTATTGATTACTTGCCATGAAGTTTGCCCAGTCGATCGCAACGCCGTAGCACGCAACCCAGCGAGCGCAGCAAACGTTCTTTAAGCAGACCCGTAGTGCAGTTCACCGTCGTCTGCTTGCAGTTCCACGTCGTCTGCTTGCACATCAGGAATGAACTTACGCGCTTTGCCGAAGCCAAGCGTGGCATGTGTCCGCGAATTGGTCAGCATCGAAATAGCCTACGCGAAGACTGTTTTCAGTAAAACGCGCGCCTCTAATCGTTCAGAGCGTGGTCTCACTTTCATTGTAATCTAAGTAGTTTGACTGAAACAGTTTTTAGGAACGCGGCGGGAAAATTTGCTGCATCGTCTGGGAGGTTGCCTGAAGGGCATAGAAAAATCTCCAAATTTAGGTTTCATTTTTACGTCGTATGTAGGGCCTAAATTAAAGCCTACGTACACCACGTTGGATTGCTTGTCAGGAGCTGCAGGATGAGCAGATGAAGGAAGCTATACTGATGAACCGTACAGAAGCGCAATAGCAGAGCACGTACGGTGAGGAGCGCGAATGCCGTGGGCGCCGAGCCTCTGGCGATTAACAGCGTTAATTAAAACCCATCCATCACACCTGCCAGTTTAGAACCTAGCTTGTTGGGTGAGTTCGTGGCTCTTATATTTCTTGGGTGTGGTATTTGACGCTGAAATATATGCCCTCTATCCTCATTCTTTTATTCGCACTCGTGCCTGTATATCTGAAACCCCTAAGCAATTAAGTTCATAACTACTAAATGAGAAATTAATAAAAAGGGCCACAATCATTGCAAGCGCTGGTGAAAAGCGATGCGGAGAACGGCAGCAGCAACGTTTACGAATAGAGCTTTGTAAAACCAGCTTACCAATCTTTCCCGCACTTACATGCGGCAGTCTTGCTTCAGTTTATATGTAGTTCATCATCACCGTCATCACCTTAACAACGCCCAGTCCAGGACGATAGACTCTCCCAGATTTCTGCAACTAATTCAGTATTGCGCTATATTCGGCCCCCTTATACCCGCTAGTTATACCCACTTATATACAGGAGCGGCTCCGATGACAGCGCAATATATTTACCTCTGCACTAAGATTCTTTAAAAATTACATGAATGATTATACTTCGTCTACGTTTGGTTTATGGTTTAGGGGGCTTAACCTTCCAAAGCGATTCAGGCTATGAGGGACGCCGTAGTGAAGAGCTCCGGAAATTTCGACCACCTGGGGTTCTTATAACGTGCAGTGACACCGCACAGTGCACGGGCCTATAGAATTTTGCCTTCATCGAAATTAGACCGCCGTGGCCGGGATCGAAACCGCGTCTTTCGAGGCAGCTGCCCTGCTCCATAACCACTGATCCACTGCGGCAGTTTGTCTCAGTTTATAGCACTAAAGTGCAAGTCATAGCTACCGCAAGGCAATCAAAAGTGCGACAATTCCTCTGCATTGTGTCCGTGGATGTCTTTCAACGTCCGCGGAACAACTTTGTAGGCGCAAAAACCAATAGCTTATCTCGGTATAAGGTCGTAAAAGCAATTGCCTTGGTAAAAATGAGAGATGGATGTAATGCTGGTAGTAAAACAGAATTCACGGTCGACTATGTTTTTCACTTTTGGTGCAATAAAGTGTCAGTACATCACACAGTTCTGATTCAAACACCAAGTAGCTTTGAGACGAGGCAGGGCTCCGCTCAGAGGAGATCAGTGGTGATGGTTTGCAAGGACTCAAGGCAGAAGAGAACATAAATACATATATGGCGCTCATGAAATCATCATAAAATTACCCAAGCTAAACAAGAAGACGCTGTAAAAGCTATCAACCCAAGCATGAATTGAGAGGCCCGGTGAGGACACACGGGTCGATCGTGAGCATTGAGGCAGCTTGTACTTCGTGCCAGACACCGTGGTGCCGGCCAAACCATTATTGCCTACAAGTTTTCATCCTCCGACTGCCACAAACTGAGAAAAATGAATTGAGAAAATATTATCTAGGTAATGCATACGAAAATAACTACCACAGTGTTAGCCGAAAGTTTAAAACTGATAGACTGATATTGTGGTAACAATTTGAGCTAAGCAGTTCGCTGAACTTTAGCGGCTATAAACAGTAAGAAGTTCAAAAAAACGTCCGCTATTTCCACGCCCACGACATTCGTCGCCACCGGCACCAACGAACAGTAGAGAAGCCATTGTTAAGGGAGGAAACTACGCGGACTGCGACTCTCACAAGCTCAAGAAGTCTTCAGAAATGGAATACCCTTCCTTGTGTATTTCCTTCTGCAAGTTTTGCATTTTCTGGCTTTCCAAATGGGAGCAGCATGAAATGGCACCTCGAGTGCGAATAGTGCTGGAAGTGATCAGCGCTGGGTAGCGGCGAAGGGGGTAAGGGATGAAGGCAAGACTTCCTATTCCGGACGTTCGTCCCACTGAGAGCCTACGAGATAGCGTAATATATCACGAAAAAAACACATTTGCCTTATGTAAAGTTTCCCCCGCTACGACAACTCAAGATAGATGAAGGCGTGTAGAGAGGCTGACATGTTCCTAGTTTGGCGACAAAGTTTTTGAAGCGACAGCAACGAAACGAACGGGTTACTTTGCTGGGGAAAATCAAGATTGGAAGAGAAGAATATTCGAACACAGCAGAAAGGAAGTAAATAAACAAGCACAAATATTGAGATGCACGGTACTTCGCGTGTTGAAACACACGCAGGATATTAAGTGTCAATGTAAACGCCTGAATAAGCAACACTCGGAAAGAACTTCTTTCTCCGCGGCGAAAAACTCCCGCTTCGTGCAAATTGAGGCTGTAATTCGGAAACTCGTTCCACATCAGAATGCAAAATAAGGCATACCGAAATGCGTAAAAAGTTTCGAAAGGAAACAAGCTAGAACTTTTTGAGCTCTCCGACGACATGAAAAAAAAAGCAAAAGGTCAGCGCATTGAAGGCGGTAGGAAGCCTCCCTCTGAGGCTCACTTCTAAAGGAGTTTCCGGGAACACACGCGAGAATGCTTGACGTCTTTTCACGCGAGTTATGCGCGAAGTGAGTGTCAAGTGCATACTGTAACTCATCGTCAAATGTGCAACTAGAGAAAATATAGAGTAGAAGGAAAAGGCGGCATGCGGCGTAGTTTTTTTTTGTGTGTGAATTCTTTTTGTGGCTGCTGCACTATCCAGCGGCGGGTGCTTTCACGACAATTTCACTTGCTGCCAGCCTTCCCAGCTTATAAAACCTAGTATGGGAAACCTGGCATAGGAAAGATCATTTATATAGAGTCATAGGAATGAAGGAACAAAACAGCGACAGGCAGCATGGCGCAGTCGGCCTCATATTGCTTCACAACGAGAAGAGCCCTGCTGTTGCCTGCCATAACGGTCGATCCATTTATAACGGCCCTTCGTTTTGAGCCTGCTTACTTCGTAATATCTAGGCAGCTGCGCAGCCTTTTCAGATCGCTCGCATTTCTCATCCGCTCGTTCTGAGCGCCGACTGCACGCCGAGCTTTACACACGGTCACGGCATTTCGTGGTCCGCTTACTAGTATTGCTTAGTGTCCACGTGGAGCCGGCAGGAGTTCAGAGAAAATGTTGGTCTCTTTGTTGTTCAAGCTTCTGCTCACGCATACCCCGACTTGGGGACCGGCTAAGAAATGTTAGGCTTAGGAAGGGTGATCAGCCAGCGACGATTTATACACAGAAAAAAGGGACAAAAACGTAACGTAGATGACAACATGCAATACATTGCAATGCATTGCGAACCTCCAAAAACTAGATGCATGGACTTTATTGAAGACATGAAGAGTAATATTATGAGTCTTATAATTGCAGCCGATGCAATTCCAGCATTAAAGTTTGCGCGACAGAACAAACAGATCGAGCAAGGGGCGTCAAGAGCGGATAACAAAGGACGTCTCGACCGAGGCCCATCTGGCGCATGGGCCCCTCAAACATCGTTTCTGGGAAGAAAAGAAAGGGTGGCAGAACAGGCAAAAGTGGCCTATTGATTTTCGTTCACGGCAAAGGAGCCACAGTGGCGAGAGCGGCAAACTGGACCTGCGTAGGCAACAATTTCGCGGAGGAAGATCGCAGCGTAGCCTCGTAAGTACGACCGGACTCCTTCATATTCAACAAAATTTCGGCCTCCAGAAATTCCCCAGCTGTTGACAATCTGTTTGAGTTGAAAGAGGCCCGCTTAGCTCTGTTAATAACTGCCGTCTGCTAAACCTGGCAGACGTGACTATGGCGGGAGGCCTGGGGCGCTATGCCGGAAGGCCCGAGTTTGCGATGACGGCAGTCAGTGAACGAAGACAGCGCGGAACGTGCGCAGGCAGCGGACAATAAAATGTAGAGATAAAGCTGCGTAAAGCCGATACAAGCGCACCCTGCGCGCCTGTTTCACATTTCAAACACAATACGCTGCGCAATACCAGGCCGCAGCGCTACCTGAAGTTATCAGCGCCATGTCAGCAATCGCGAAATCGTGACTTCTCTGCTATCTATCTGCACACTCGCCGCTAGCTGTTTGACACGCCTTTTCGGGCGCGTCAAAGGCGTGTCTTCTCTTTCAGGCTCTATATGTCTCTCCATTTCCGAAGACGAACAGTGCGCACTAGGTGCACTCTTGTATCAACCATTTCTCTTCTCTCGAATACGTTAAAAGGCAACAGATAATATTATGAACATTTTGTTCATTTCCAAATTTATTTCAAAATCTGAATCCAATGAAGCGTTGTTGAAAAGCATAGCTTTAGGAAATTAACAAAGATTTGACACTTTCTGCCGCTAGTGGCGATAGTGAGGCCATTGCTTGCAGCGTGGCTTGCATACGAACTAGAGCGGCAGCCCACCGTGCCGAAAACGAGAGCTCCTGCGCTGACACGCCGCCGGTAGCTCTGCCTTCGACTGGAAAGACTGTGCAACTACTACACGCTAAACCTGTCTTATTTTTCGGCCACTGCGATAATATATTTTATTGTGTCGTATATCAAAATATAACAGTCATGCATCTTCTGGCTTGCATAATACACAACAGCAAAAAACTGAACTGCATGCACCCCCCGCGTCACTGCTGCTCTCTGCAGTGACCTCAGGTGGAGTTCTGCGCTGCTACGGCCGCTGCCGCACCCCGCTATGGCCAACCATTGCGTTTAGTACGCTCTTGGCGAATCTCAGCGGTAGAAATTGGCCGTGCGAGCGGCTGTGATGCGGTGTGGGAAAAAAATTGCTATTTGGCTGTATTCAATGATTCATTACGTATGCCTGTTGCGTGTGACGCCTCTTTAGTGCACTGCGGATGCGAAGATTGTGCTACCCAGCAACACAACTCATCCTATGTCATCAGACGCTGACTAAAAGCTGTGAAGGAGGTGGCGCGCGTATTTGCGTAGTATTTGTTTACGTCGCGCACTTCAAGGTTTTGCGGACTGGTTTTGTCACTAACGTCGATCGCCGTTGTATACCGCAGTGACATCGCAATAATATCGTTCGGGCAGATGAGGGATCCTGTTTGTAATAATGGAATCGGACTTATAACAGAGAAAGGTGTTACGGTTGTGAAGTACGCAGTGCTTGCGTGCTGGAAATTACAAACTCTTTATTGCACTGGGTCTAGAGCAGCGACCGTTTGTCGATCCCGGATGTGTTTGAGACATTGATGCTGAGCTTTATCACCGATGAAAGCACGGCCAAGCCAAACACCTGTGATGCCATGTTGTTGGAGTAGGACGTGCTCCAAGCACCGTTTCGTCGTCGTGGTCCATGTTTGACGCCTTGCAAGCAGGTGTGGCGCGCCGTCAGCGTTGTGCTGTCTTACGTGGTTGCAACAGGCTATAGTGTTGTGCAATCTTGGTATGCGAGCGAAGAAATCGGCGGCTGTCGCCACGTTGCGTGTCCTTCGCAGAGGTGCTTAGATTAATCAGCGATGACGTCCGTTTTGCCTATTATATTTCGATGGTCAATATCGTCGATGTCTCTCAGCAATCAGCACAGCCGCGCAGCATACCTGTAGCCGGCAGGGATGTTGGGAGTGGCCCACCCATAGCGCGTACGCATATAATTTATGTACGACACGCCGGGGGCGTGAACAATGGTTTTGATTGACAGGCGAACTCGGAGCTAAACTCGTGAACGGTGAAATGCCCCGAATTCATCTCGGGACTGTCGTGGCGGCAGCAGCAGCAGCCTGGGTCATCGCTTCCTCTGACGGAAAATGTCAGTACGGCCGGCTGGACCTGTTTACTGCCATGGCCGACGACGAATTCCAGCGACATTTTCGCCTTTCCAAAACATCGGTACGATGGTTGTGTAAAGAGTTAGGCGACGACCCACGCCTGCGGAGAGTGCGTACCGGGCCTCATTTGCTTTCGGTCGAAGAGCAAGTCCTCTGCGCCCTCCGGTTGTTCGCGACCGGGAGCTTCCAGGGGAGCGTCGGCGCAGACCACTTTATTGGACTCCACCAAAGCACTGTGAGCCGCTGCGTGAGGGACGCCTCCGACGCGCTTATCGACGCGGCTGTACAGAAGCGGTGGCTCGCTTTCCCTACGACTGCGGCCGAGCGTGCGTGGGTTAAGGAGCGTTTCCTTCTGCGCGGCGGCATCACAGACGTCGTGGGATGCGTCGACGGGACCTACATTGGCGTAAAGGCTCCTTCGAAGTCCAGCCCTGACGTGGCGAAGGCCAACTATTTCACGAGGAAGGCACATTATGTATTGAATAGAATGGTTGTAAGAACGCTCTGTTTTTGCTTTCATGCATGTTACGGTTAATGGAATGTTCTCCCATTTATTAGTGATAGTGGTCCGTGTACTGTGCAGTGTCAGTGGATGTTAAGGAACCCCATATGGTTGAAGTTATTGGCAGCCCTTCACCATGGCATGGCAGTTACTTTGGGGTATTAAACCTCAAAAACCGCTTCCGTTTATCAGTAACTGAGCAGTTTTACACACAGTGTAGATAATTTTTTGTTTTACCTCATGTTTGCGCACGTAATAGCTGCATGGATTTTTCCAGTTATTTCATGCATGCATTTTAATGGGTTTTTAAACGGTAGCATTTGTGTCACTTGGCAGATTGCGTTCTTATGCAATATTCATGGTCGGAATAAATGTTTCACTTTGGCTGAAGTGGAAAAGCTCCTGCCGGAAGCACTGGCGTCTGTAAGCCAGGAAAACTGGCAAAACTGTTGTGTTCATGTGGAGCAAGTTGAGGCTGAAGCATGGCAACGCGATATTATTGTTGACGCTGAAATTGAACCGGTTGTCTTCAGCATTTCTTACTCGTGCAACTCCTCCTCTGATGAGTCGAGCATCGATTCCAGTGATGAAGACTTGAGTGGTATCGAGGAACTTGTCTGATTTCGAATTGATGTGTAATACACATGCTACCGAGGAAAGAGAGAGGACTCATCGGCTTGCTGTGATCACCTTTGTGCGTGTGTGGGTGGAAATGTGAAATATGTGTGCATGGGGGTGTGTGTGTTGATAAATATACCGGGGAAATTGTAACATTTCCATCAAATCATTGCATCATTGCAATTCGTTGCATCAAATTGTATCGGGCAGTAACTTGTACTGTAGGTGGTCATGTTAATAGTGTCTGTATAAAAGTAGAATTTGTAAGGGAGCGGAAATAGTACTTTTTACAATTAGAATACGTATACTGGTACACGTCGTCAATGTGTGCTGTTTTTGGAAGATTAATTGCAGAAAAATACGGTGGAGCTTAATGAAGCGTTGTGTCAATTATTCGGAAAGTATCAGAAAATTTGAGAGAAAATTCGATTCATTTAAAATAATTTTGAACATATACTGTTTGATTCGTTCGACTAACTGAACAGAAATTTATTCAATTATGCTGTCCAAAATGCTCGAACATTCACAAACCCCTAGGCATTGGCCTCATTTTGTGTGTGAGGGTTGGGAATGGTATGTATGGGTGTCTGATCTTCATGTCCTGAAAAGAGATTCCTGGTTTGGTGTTGTCTTGCATCACTGCCAATCTCTGGTCGTTTTGACATGTTATGCAGTGCCAGTGTTGAGGTAGCCAGTACTGTATGTTTTGTCCTTAATTTTTCGGAGGTGTGAAGGATTTCAAGCTGGCTCTTGCTCAGTTGAGTGTGAATTTGTTTCGAGTCACGTCTTTGTTAGTACATTGGTCAGGTTTTCGTTTTGTCAAATAGTGTTGTTCGATGGCTCCAGATTTTTTTTTTCAGTTTTGGAGGAATTGACTGATTGTGTGTTGGTGTACATCCACCGCACGTGTCCTTTAATTTGTATGCACTGTGATCCATGCCACTGGCTGTTTCCAGAATAAACCATTTATCGCAAACACTGCGGGTCAGCATTTTTTATTGTCGTGTCTCATATATTGTTTGCTCTTTCGAAATATTTTTTCCTAGCGTTGTACAACATTTTCTGCATTCTTACGTGACGCTCCCACAGCTTGGAACTCTTTTTACCTGGCTGCATGAAAATCCTGCCTGAGCAGCTTCTGCTCTTCTAGGAGAGCAGGGAAATCGAGCCAAGCTGACTCTTGAGGCAGTACTATTTTCTGTCACTGTGGGAATCAACACTACGTTCAAAATTTAACACTTAACAGGGGAAAACAGGCCATATCGAGGTGGTGTATGCATAATGTATGGTGTATACGGTATGCATCAAATGAACAGATGCATGCTGTTCATTTCAGAACACGGCATAATATTCAAGCGATTCTGAACAAAACGAGTTTTCTCATTCAAGTCACGCGAAATTCAACTTGCGATGAAAAAAAAAATGTGCGAAAAAAAGTTTCACCATGCGGGATTTGAACCCACGCACTCCCATTGCCTGTCGACTTTCCGGAGCGACGCGTTAGACCACACGGCCACAGAACAGCGCGGAGCGACACACCTCTTTATTTTTTTTGGCGGACTACTTCCGTAGCCTTCACAGTTGCACATGGTGTAGCGTTGGTAGCGTTCCCTCGCGGTACAACGCAAAATTTAATAATGCATGAATCACTCTAAAGCGCTTTAAATCCAAATCTTGCAATCTGTAAAATGCTTATAAAGGTGTACTAAGTGCATTATAAAATTCAACAAACCTCGTTTGTCGAATTGCACAGGCAATGCACTTGGTGGAGCGACACACAAATGAAAAGTGCACCGGCGGTTGGCTCACGTGACGCGTTCTTTGTGCACCGCCCAAGAAGCCCATGAGGTGGCGCCGATGGAATGATAAAGCACGGAATATATCCAGATAACCCAAATGAAGCTGGAGGCGTGACGAGGGTGGGATTTTTGTCTTGCTACCATTAGTTCACTCATCTGAGGGCGTCGCCAGAACTCGGGAAGATTCCGAGTTTGAGCAAACTCGGGCCTTCCATCATAGCGCCCCTGGACACAGTTATGACGGGGCGCTGAGGATTGTTTTGGGCAGGTTGTCAGAAACTTCATTTCTAATCATTCCCGTGTGACCACGCGTCCACATCAAATGAAGAAAGCACAGATAAGGAAGAACAGGGGGAAGGAACGGTTCTTAATGTGAGAGAGTCGATGGCACAGCGACGGCAGAGTACATTGGTAATTAATTGTAAAGACGGCGGCTGACGAAATAGAAAGATCTAGTTTGTGTAGAGCAAACATTACTGCCAATACCTCTGCGAGGAAGACGAGATTGAAGTCGCACAGGCACACAAAAAATGAACCCTCGACTCCTGGCCAACATTTTCCAACAGCTCTCTTTGCACTTCATTCCAAGACGTCGGGTTTGAATCCTAATGTTATTAGGAGGCATCCTTAAAAGATCCTCTAATAAGGCATTCTGAACAAAAGGGGTGATAAATGCCACATTGTAGAGAAAAGTATAAAATTTGAATCATTGTCCCAGTGTTCAGAGCCCGAAATCTACTACAGATACGCATATTTAAAGGATCAAGAAGACTTCGCGCATACATGAACTCCGGGCTATCGACACGAGCCCAATGGACGCCAAAATTTAAATGGAGGCTCGCAACAGAACACGCGCTGTGAGCGGTGGAAGCGCGATCAATGCAGCCCGAAGAATGTGTGCGTGCACAGTGAAAGCTGTAAGCTGAATGAATGAATGAATGAAAAACTTTATTGTACCACAAGGGTTCTTTCTCGCAGCGTAGGTGGAGCCCTCAGTCCAGGGCCCCAGCGGACTTTGCAGTCTTGTGAGCCCTGTCGATCAGCTTGAGTTGCTCTTCAGGCTTCGAGCTGGACAGCGCAGCCTCCCACTGCTCCGGTGTTGGTGTGTTGTTTACCGGCGCTGCCTGCATTTTCTGGCAGGCCCATGTAACGAATAAAGGCAACGGTACTCTTCCCTAAAGGTTCAAAACTATAAACATAAAGGACGACCAGGCAAAGGCGATACTCATCCGGCTAAAAATGAACAAGCGGACAGATATGCATGCAGGCAGTTGAACAGGAGAACAACAGACATTCGATCTATAATCTTCCCGCTTCGTGTCAGGATACGGCGCCACCTGCGAGGCTTATCCACGGCATGACCAACAGCCTTTCGCAGCGACAAAATCGATGTTTGTTCACCAGGTTAATCTATTGTCATAAATAGCCATGGGGACATGTGAAGTGGTTTAGATATAGTAGGTGAGATCAGTTAATGCGAGAATCCTGTGGCGTCAAAGCAAGGACCGCACACTTGCTTATATTCAGTTTGGGTCCATCTTGTATATAAACACTGGTTTTAGGCACCCAAGTAGGGATGCAAGCAATCACAAACAAATTGAACATTAGGTTGGATCACGTCGGCGAGCTTCCACTAAAAATACATCCACGCGCCTTGGGTAGACTTGAGGACCAATCCTATAGATAGGAGAACCTTCGACAAGGATCTTCAGTATATTCGATGTGACGCGCTCGAGGCCTAGAGCAACAGCTGCTGGGGTGGATTCTGAACCATAACTCACTGGGGTGATAATCACTTACCGAAAGGAAAAAATAAAGCCCGCGAAATGCTTCTCGTATCCCTATGTAATTGAACCTAAGCTGTCGGCGGATTCTCTGGTTCCATATCGAAGGAGTTTACACTGCTTACAGACGATGTTATTTTACTCAATTGATACTGGCTAAACAATTCGCATCGGTTTCCCATTTTTTATAGATAATCAGAATTCCGAATTTCATAGTTTTCCGTACTTCGCAACAATGTAAGTTTCAAACTGGCAGAGATGGAGTCCAAACCATTCATATCCTTGGCATAGTAGTTCGGAAAGATTTATTTTAACTGCCACCTTCTTATCCTGCATTCCCTAGAACAATAATTAACTCGCTAACGACAAAAGTGATCATCAATTGATAATCACTGTATAAGAACCCACAATTTTGACGACTTCCCGAAACAGCCTAAAAAAATGCTAGTCGATTTTTAATTTCCAGAAATTTTTACCCCCAGGACAGTCAGAGCCCATACTAAGCTGAAGCAAATCGTAATTTATAAATGCCCACAGGTCACATGGAGCAGGAGGTAAACAGGAGATGACGCCAAAAATTACACCTAGGTGATCAGTAGTGATGTTTAAATACAGCGGGCGACCAGTCTGACATCACAAAGCCGTTGTTGCAGATAGTTAGGTGTATAATACATAAAGAATCCGTCGGCAGAAAATAGTGGCAGATTCAGAATTGATGCAGATAAATTGGTTATCTCCAGCCCACTCCAGCAGGCGCTTGCCACAAAGATCTGACCTAAACACCTCAAAACTCGATAGGAAACAAAATCACCTGCGGAATAATCATCATTGAGCAATGAGTAATAACTAAGCACAGAGGACTAACACCTTGCCCTGATCTCGGGAAAGTGGAGTTCCGCCTTAAGGGTATGGCGCGATAACGTAATGCGCTATTTCCCATATATAGCGAAGGTCAATTTCTACTTTACATTCATAGATACCTGGGGGCCCTCACACTCCTCCTGGCGCACTGGTGCAGCGGTTAAGCTATTGGCCACTACCCTGTGATGGCAGGTGCTGCCAGCGTTGGGCCTTGTGTGGCCCAGGTTGCTCATCCCGAGCGGCCAGTCATTAATTTTACTTCCAGCTGCCACGGTGGGCAGTTTGCTCACTATGCACCACACCACAAGGCACCACAAGGTCACGTGACATAGATGGCCCACCTGCCTCCTAGGTTGCTCTTTGGGCCTGAGCCACACTCGTGATTTCTCGCTGGCCACGCCGACGCCGGATTTTCAGGGCTACAGTGTCTTCAACGCTATCGCGTGGAAAGGACTGTTATGAAGTTTAAATTTAAGATCATGAATGGCAGTTTGCCAATATCCGTCAGGAGAAAAGTACACAGCAGCTGTATCGTACCGGTACTCACCCATGGGGCAGAAACGCGGCGGCTAACGAAGAATTTTCAGCTTAAGTTAAGTACAAAGCAGCGAGCCATGGAAAGAAAAATGATAGGTGTAACGTTAAGAGATCGGAAGCGGGCGGAGAGGATGAGGGAACAAACGTGGGTTAATGACATCCCAGTCGAAAATAACAGGAAGAAGTGGGCTTGGGCAGGGCATGTAATGCGAAGGTAATATAACCGGTGGCCTTTCAGGGTGACGGAGTGGATTCCAAGAGAAGGCAAAAGTAGCAGGGGGCGGCAGAAAGTTAGGTGGGCGGATGAGATTAAGAAGTTTGCGGGGATACAGTGGCGGCAACTGACAAAGGACAGGGTTAATTAGAGAGACATGGGAGAGGCCTTTGCCTGCATGGGCGTAGTCAAGCTGATGATGATGACGTGAGAAGTAGAAGACAGAGTTAATAAGTCCTGTAGTGGCAGCTCTCCCAAAAATCAAGCGGCCTAAACCAAATCAAATGCATTCATTCTGGAGTTCTGAATTTGGGATTTCAGTATTAGAAAACTGGTTTAGTGGCGTTTATTATATCGTTATGGGGTACAAACCAAGGAACAGGATGACATGATGACAGATGAAGTAAGATATTAATGGCTTCGGGCATAGCGCCAACGCTCCGTACAGCGCCACTGCCCGCTTCTTCATTTTCGTAACAATATTATCTCCTCAACAATAGCAACATTACACCAGACATGCCTCAAGATTCAAATTTCGGATTAGAAAGGAAAGTAGCTCAATATCCCGCCATTCCCTACCAAGCAATTCTGGACAAAAGAATTTTTCAGTGGGAAATTGTTTATGAAAGCAATTAATTGTTTTTCATATAGTGTAAGATCTCACTTTAACAGTCAATATACCCGCAGATTCCTGACGGCAGCCTTGTATTTTTTTTCCCATTAACTGAATTGTTATTGTGAAGAGTGTTCCCACTTGGTTTTCTGATGCAGTCTTAAGTGTGCGATGAGATCGCTGGAAAGACTTTCAAATAATGATTTCGCTACATATCTGAACAGTAGACCATTACCTTCAATATTTCTATAACCATACCTTACAGTACTCCAATATTCGAAATTTTTATCCAAGAAAGCTTAACTTGAAATACTATAAATAATGGCACGAATACGCACTCTTTTGCTGTGTACAAGACATTTGCCCTCAGCCATTCATTAGGGAGTAAAGCGTGCGAATTTAACCACTTGGGCGCCCAAACCGTTATCATTATTGGTCGGGAGCCCCTCAAGACAGCAATGAAGTTTAAAGAAGAAAAAAACCCAAAACAATGCTCGATGGAGTCCCCCCCATGCAGTATTTACTTCGTTGAACCTCATCATTGGTGCTTGATGCTGCTTGAATATGCTTTAACATTAGCCTTCTACTACTTAACATTTCAACTAAGTAGTCATGAAAATTTGGGTTGTGAGAGCAACCAGTTACTTACAAAATACCCTGTGCTCCGACTACAATAGCTATCTGGGTTGGATGCATTACATGCTGGAGCTGGCTGTAGCTTCCATCTCAGCTTCATGAAATTGTGAGACATTGTATAGCCGACATGCTGACAACTTGTGCGCTCATACTGGCACAAGACAGTGCGGGGTGTACAGTGTCCGGAAATTAGGTATTCACTGCTACAGATACCGCAGCTGAATATTCTGGAATGGGTTCGAGTAAGTGTGGTCCGTTCCTGAGCACTGAGATCGAACTGCAACCATTTTTTATTTACATTTTCTCACATACAAATGGGGCGACTAGGGCGAGGGTTCTAACCATTCCTTTACAGCTCACTAGTCATGTATATAAATACGATATCTGCAGGAAAATCAACAATATACGTAACCTATCCCAATTACAAAAGAGAACTTCAACTTACATCACAAGACACTCCGAGGATTGGTCAGTACCGATGTCACGTTCAAATTACGAGAAACAGTGCCTAAAGTACACTATACCAGCGCTTCTAAATTATTATAATTCGGTCCGTTTTGATCTCTTCATGGCACCCTACAAAGACCTCCCGCAGATGTATTTGGTTGCTGTTTAATCTTGTCTAGCCTTGCTGTTGTGTTCTTTCGCATATGTAGCAGTGAGTTCCGCTGTTGTTTTCTTTACATTTTTACTATGATTCTATAACTGCATCATATTAAATATGTATGCATATGTTTGGGTTTGAAGAAAATGTTTGCATATGTGATGTTGCCACTCTGCCGAAATAAGGAACTGCGGACCCGTCAAGCTGTTCAAGGACAGCTTTGCGTCTACAATTCCCTCATCTGTACTTCGTGGCAAATAAAAGATTTCATTTCAAGACAGTCATAGGCCTCAGGGTCCCAGCTCGTATTACTGCCTTTGGAGGTACCGCAAAAATTCAGTGAGCAATCGGTTCGGAGGTCTAATTGCTTGCCCTGTCCTCCAAAGCTAAGGTCATTTTTCTCACGCCTCCATTCCTTACCACCACTTTATTAGATGACATTCCTGAAGGCAGCCATTTGCTCTCCCGGCAGAACCAATATATCTGCTCCACAATTTCCTAGGCTTTCTCATCCCCTTATCACTTCGCTCCATGGCCGCCATTTAATATGTCGACAGGCCTACCATTACGCTTCTTTTGGGTTCGAATTCTTCGCGTTTTTTTCTACGTCATCAAGTAGGAGTGCGTAATTCAAGCAGTCACAGCGGAAAGATTAGGCATTCTTGACCATTAGAGGTCATGTTAAGTATTAGGTTAGTTTGTTTTTTGTTAAACTGAGGGGCGGAACTCCAGCCTGCATAACCGAAGAATTGTTTCCAACCACAGGTAATATATCAAATCTCTTCCATCATATCATTCATTAAATTAGATAAATTAAGTGCAGACTCCCTTCTTCAAAGTTAATTGAAAACACACAAGAACAGAAGTAAATGCAGTTGAATGAATATCAGCAAAAGTGACGCGATAGCAATACCATATTCTTTGTTGGCAGCACTGTTTTTGTTCGACGTGGAAATAAAAGTGCTGGTCGATTTGTGTAGTTAGGTGAAATGGTAATTAAATGCGCTACCAGTTTGGTTCCGGTGTTCAGATGCAGTGTTCACGGATGGCAGTTGTTCGGATAGCGATAATAAGTAAATGTCCATATATGGGGAGTTGGTCATTCTTTGCATTTATAGATCCATGTAAGTCTTCCTACGACTCCTGACGCAGTGGTGCAGCGGTCAAACAATGAGTCACTGCCCTTTTATTGCAGGTGCGACCATCGGTGGTACTTGGGTCGGAACCCAAGTTGCTCTTCTCGCATAGCCTCTCACTTTTAACTGAGCTGCCGCCTGCCAAAAAAATAGGCTTCAGACGAGCAGAAAAACAGACAGACAGACAAACAGAAAACGGCTACATGTAGGGAATGGAATCTATAAGTGTTAAGGCAATAAAAAAATTCAGGGTGCACTTTGGCTCTCTAAAGTGCTGCAAGGCGAAAGCCTCTGCTGGCGCACTGTTTGGCATTGACTGCGAGTCTGTTTGTGCTGTACTAGCGCTTAATTTGACTACACACTTTGACTACACATTACAACTACACACTTTGACTGCCGACTTTGACTGCTTCTTTAGCACGACTCTATCTCTCTCTGCGTCGATGAGTTCCTATGTGTCCATGGCTCCGCTCGCAGTAATGAGGTATGTAATGTGGTCACCCACGGGCGCCTTACGCCCCCTGTCGGTGCGGACGACAACTATTTTATTAGTTGTCGTCTGCTCCAAAAGGGGACGTCAGGCATCTGTGGGTGACCTCATTACTGCGAATCCGCGCACTCTGACGTCATAACCATTTCGACCAACCGAAAAGCGTGACACCTCTGCTTACAGCTTTCTGTCGAAGACCCTCTGTCGACAACGATGAGGCATTAAAGGCTTTCGCCTTAATAAGTTCTCGATTTTAGCGGTTCTTGAACCACACGATTTCAGCTCATTTTACGATCCTTCTTCTTCTTCTTCTTCTTCTTCTTCACCTCTTTATAATGGCACATACCCACGTTCGTTCGTAGCTCCGTTTTCTTCCTCTGTCGCTGATGCCACGCTTTTCTGTTTCTGACGATCTCCGCTTTTCAAAATTTCACACTTCCGCAGCACTAGTTCTATCGAAGCTTCAAGCTCAACCATTCATCCGTATTCTATACCACTCTGTCTCTTTCTTTGCCTACCGCTCCGATACTTTGCTTTCCATGCAGAGTTCGACCTGACATGGCGAAGCTAAGTTTCCCGAATAGCGGCGTTAAACGAGGGAAAGCAAACGGGAAGCCAGGAAACTCATTTAGAGTTTTATCCAACATAAGGCATGTGGACACACTAGTTAAAAGCGATTGAGAGACAATGAATGTTTATGAAGAAAAATCATCATGTTTTGTGTTAGAATTCAAGCACTAAGGCCCATGATTTAAACAACGATGACGCGCAAAGCAATCAGCTTTTAAATAATTGTGCATATTGTATTTTCACGTAAAATAAAATTGTACCATTTAAATCTAATACCGTTAACGCCGCTAGGTGAACTGGGAGGACTGGCCTGGTACAGGAATACAAAAACCTGAGCGCTGGAATGGAATCTCGAGGAATACGTTATGGCACGTGCTTCGACCCTCCGTACAAGTGAGGAAATCTTGTGAAACCTGACACAGAGTGAAGCACAAGAATAGCGAAAAAAGCTGATTTAAAAAATATACACGTGCTTCCGTAAAGATGACCATGCTTGTGGTTGCATGTGTTGCAGATTCTGCAAATATTTTATATGCTTGTGAATTAAGTCGAAAAGCAATGAAGAATGTATTTGCTGTGTTTTCTTTCCTGTGCTTAGTACCGCCTTGCAGCGGGGGCTGTGGACCCTTGTCAAGCAGCCTTTTTTCGTGCATCTTTTACCTGCTGTCGCCTCCATCTCTTATAAGAGACTGAACTATTATTATTAATAAATTACTAAATACTAATGGCCAACTAGTAGCTCTGTATGTAAGCCTCAGCATAGCACGCGCTCTCATTACATGATTTAGATGAAAGAGTTTTGAAAAAATACAAAAATTTTTGACAAGGACATGCTGCATTAGGGCTAGCAGGAGTGCCGAACCACCTCCAAGTGAATAGACAGCGGTGAAGAAATGGAAGCCATTTAAAGGTCTGCGTAAAAAAGGGGGTAGATAGGAGGAGTTCTGAGCACTCGCAATAAACGAAGTGCAGGTTAGAAAACCCTTGTTCAAATTGAAGTGCTCGCCGGGCGTAACCCAATCAATTTACGTACCGGACTCTCCTGGCAACGCCATTACAACGAGAATCGCCCTAACGAACCCGGCGATTCGAGCAAAGCGAGTTTCGCCCAGCCTGTGTCGACAGCCGCTATCTATCTATTGTCGGTTCTATTAGCAACGGGTCGAGTTAAAAAGTGCGCAGAAGTGAGGTGAGGGTGCAGGGCAGCCAGACATGGGCGAGAGATGGAGAGGATGTGGATAGGAGAGGGAGAGTAAGTCTGGTTCGTTTAGAGGAAGAACGCGGCTGTCCGCCGTTAATTAGTCCGCGCCAGACCTGCGTGCATTCGAGCGAAAGGATTGCACTCTTAAGGCATGCGGCCGGTAGCTCCTCTAGTTCCTAGTGGGAAAAAAAAACGAGAAGAAAGGCACAGTACACGCCAATCAACCGGAAAATCACGCTTCCTCGAACTGCAGTAATATGAAGTAGGATGTCATCTTCTGTCTCAAATTGACAAAACAGAACTTGAGAAACATGGTTAGACATTGCAGGCTCAGTTGGCAAAGTGGTCCCCTTCTACAAAATCTTCGTGACAAGCCCTCGTTGTCGCGGTTATGAATTGCAGTAACTGGCGACGCAGTTTTGCAAGCGCCAACCAATCACGATGTCTTCCTTCTTGCGATTACGTTCCCTGTAAGAGCCATTGGTGAATTGCCCTCGCCTCTTTAGCATTTGCAAGTTAGGGTCCGTATCTTTAAATCGGTGGCAGAAATGCGCTGAGTAAAAACGAGACGGGACAGGACTGGACGAAGCTTTACTTTTTTTTTACTTTTACGTTTTTACTCAGCGCATTTCTGTCACGGGTTCAAAAATGAAACACCAACTAGCCCCACTTGTCGCATTGTTAGCCGTATGTTTACCTCGCACATTCTGCATCTCAGCAAGTGAATCATGTTTACTTTTACCATGCTAGAAATACTAAATATCAGTAGATCTCGTTGTTTCAAGTACATTTTCAGTACTAGGGTGCTTCGAACCTAACAGTGGATATATCGTTTTAGCAAAAAAAAAAACAAAAAACAATCTGCCACTGCGACACTGAAGTCAAACTCAGTGTTTGACTCAGTTTTTCAGCGCAATGGCCGACGGCTAAAGAAAAGAAGCAGGAAGAGAAGAAGGACGAACATAGCGCTGTGTTCGTCCTTCTCTTCCTGCTTCTATTCTTTGGCCCTGGTCTGTTGCGCTGAAAAATTATGGGTTTAAATTAAGAATACCGACTAGCCCAAGAACTAACTCTACTGAAGTGTTGGTGAAATGTTTAGGGGAAACCCCCAAGGTGGAGTAAATTTGTAATAAGGGAGTAATTACTCATTGACATCCACCCGAGCGCCGCCATACGGCTACAAAGGAGAGCTATACAGCTTTCTCAGAAACTTCGTAGTTAAATTCGTCCTGGTCCGGGGTTCGAACCCGGAACCACCGCTTCACCGGAGCAGTCGCTCTACCAATTGAGCTAACCGGGACGGCTAGCTTATGATGGGGCGAGAGCGAATTGATCAGCAACTCGAAGTGGGAACAATGTTGGTCAAATGTTTAGGGGGAACCCCCTAAACAGAGTGACTGCTCCGGTGAAGCGGTGGTCCCGGGTTCGAACCCCGGACCAGGACGAATTTTTCTTTAACTACGAAGTTTCTGAGAAAGCTGTATAGCTTTCCTTTGTTGCCGTATGGCTGTGCTCGGGTGGATGTCTATGAGTAATTACTTCCTTAATATAACTCTACTGAAGTCAAGCCCAAGTCCTAGGAAAGTAGTTTACTGGTGCATGTTATCTCAGACTCTAGCGTAAGTACGCGTCATTGGCATCATTCTTCACTGATGACCACAAGTTCCCACCGCCACCGCATCCTATGTCAGCAAGACGCCTCAAAGCATTCTGCTTTTACGCTGCTTGCCAGGAGTCTTCCACAGACGGGGCTAACGCGGAGTGAGTGGCGGCAATGTTTCGAGGACGACTTTAAATTTTAAAAGGAAAACTTACGCATGCTACTGAACCTCGGTGGTGGTGGTGGTGAAAAACATTTATGGGGAATTACTTTTTTTTTTTACAGAAAGGTGATTGGGGTAGGTCCCTATTCGCCTTTTCCCTTCACAATACTAGGTTGAGCCCCTATTCCGGTGCCCCATTGGCAAGCAACGCCGCCCGCGTCCGTTGAACCAAGGCCTTCTGGCTCTTTAGGTCTTGACAGCCGAGCAGGGCCGCCTCCCAGTCATCTCTGGTGGGGTTGGGGTTGGGGGGGATAGATGGGTTTGATTGACACGCCCAAACCATGTGGAAGGTGTCAGCCACCTCCCCACAGAACTGGCACGTGCCATCAAATAATGCGTTGAAATGTTTAAGTACCGCCGGACACAGTACAGTGTTAGTAAGAATTTGATAAGGAGGCGCTCGTCAGCGCGATCCAGTCGCTTACAAGGGGCCGGGTAGCGCCGGTGCTCCTCCTTGTAGTAATCGGTGATGTGTTTAAATGTAAGGGCCAGATTGTCTGATTGGGAGTAGGCTTCCAAGGACAGAGAGATAGCCCGGGGAGAGAGTGCGCGGGCGGCCTGATCGGCCTGTTCGTTTCCCTGTAGGCCCTGGTGACCGGGGGCCAAAATCAGGTTGCGTGGAGTTGGGTCTTCGCATCGGCAGCTATATTCCAATATGCGCCAGGCAAGCGGGGGAGCCCAGCCCAACTCATAGTTCCGACAGGCCCCTCGCGAGTCGGTGATGATGTGTTTCGACTTGGGAGTAGTGAGAGCCAGAGCAATGGCAATCTCCTCCGCGTGTGTTGCGCTGTAGGCTTTGAAAGTGAGCCCGTTAACTGTGTTTGTGTTGTGTACGACTGCGGCCGTGTACCACACCCCGTGGTGTGGGCCGGCAACGTCCACGTAATACACAAGTTGTTGGTTACCAAAGTATCGCGCCAACGCTTCCGCGCGCGCCTGGCGACGACCGCTATGGTCTTCTCTGGAGATGTTGCGGGGAAGGGGTCGGACCCGGAGGGCGCGTCTCCAGGGTTCTGGCACTCTCTCCCTTTCCTCAATATGGTAGTCATATTTGATGTGTAGTCGGTGCAAGAGGCGGCGGCCGGACGTGGTCTGTGCAAGACGCGTGTATTGGTTGACTAAGTGGTGGACGCCCCCTTGAGCTATAAAGCATCTGGGAGCCTTTTTCGCCTGCAGCTGCCGCCATTGTTAGACTTCGCAAGACCCCTTAGCACGCTGCATGCGCTTCGCTGTAGTCAGCAGGCAAGAATTAAGGTACGAGCGCCGCTCCGTAAACACGCCGGCCGCCTCGACGTTGTTTGCAGGCTCACTGCTTTCTAGCTCTAGTTTCTACAATAAAAGCTATAAATACATCTCTACTACTAATGGAGGTGATCCTTATATGGATGCGATACCTTCATCGAGAATTTGCAACAGTTATCGGCGACAGTAGGAAAGTGCATGTTGCGGCAGCGAAATTCACGCCTCCCATTACGCAGAGTAATGGAAGTGACGGGCGCAGGGGCTTTGCCAATGGCGATAAGTAGTCTCACCGTGCCATAAAGCAGGAATGAGTGCCCAATCGATGTCGAGCGCAAACATTGCCGCCGCCCCAGACGCTGCCGTTCGGGCAATTTTAGGGCGACCGGATCGTGGTAGAAGCACATTCCGTTGATGGCCTTCTCATTTAAGAGCACTGAAACGGTAGCCCGTAAGCGAGTGCCACGTGTTTATTGTTATTTTCCTGTATTCTTTATGGAAGTGAAAATAAATAATTCCAACTTATTAGCGGGATAAAATTTGTGGTAAAACATTGTCTTGGGTACCTACAGCTTCTCAAAGAAATGACTTTGCTTAATTCGAAAACTGAAACGACATTATTAAACTTACAACTTAAGTTCGACTTTACAAACACATCCTGAGTTCATTTACCGGTGTATTATTATACTTTGTCCTGACTTGCATGGAGCACCATGCATTGAAAATAATAGGATGCTGGCTACCAACTGATCAATGGCATCGGTGTAGTGCAGTAAAATCAGTGCCGTCAAAACAGGTGAAATATATTTTCTCTCTGCTGACGCCAAAATTTTCGTGCTACAAAGAGCCATGACAGCTAGCTTCGTTGCTGTTACCCTGTCGACTGTGAAACAATAATAGTATACAGTATAAGTTGTAGGCGAAGTTCGCGCGCTTTTACTCGAAAGGCAAATGTTATTGTCCAAGTTTCCCTTCTGAATGTTGACATAGCTCCAAAAGTTTCCAAATAGCAAATTTTTCTCCCGTTCCCAGTCCGCTTCGCCTAGAAGTCAGAGCACTTTACTTTAGCCCTGGGTGCCGAGGCATTGCATCAAATGATCTAGTCTATCTTCCGCAATTTTTTTTTTAGTCTCGGGCATATTTTTGTGATGAGTGGTTACGAAAGTGATATCTTCCCGATAATTTTAAAGGAAAAAACAGCTTTGCATCTCAGCGTAATTTATCTTCCAGAGTGGTGAAGTAAACATATTTCATCGTGAATTCTCGTATTATGTTTACAAATCATACAATTATCGAGGAAGGCGACGATTTTTATTACTCATTTCGGTAGTGGGGCTGCGAAAACCTCCAGTTCAGTGAAAGGCGTTTACTCAACAGGGAAAAGACACTGCACGGTTGACTGAACCAATACTGAAAACATGCTCGAAAAAGAAAGCAGTGACAGAAGTTACGCAGTCGAGGGGCTGCGCAGAATCTTGCAAGCATCAAAATCGAACAAGGGATTGTTGAAATTGGACATTCTGGCAGAAATTCCTGAACGTGTGAAGTGAAGGTCCGAAGAAGGTTGATGAAGTTCCTGTATCAACTGCCTAAAATCCTTATGTCAGCGACGCAGTTCAGTACCTAGCATAGCTGGGTAGCCTGGTTAGTGCCCATTCTAAGCAGGAACCAGTGGCGACATGCTATTGAACTATGTTTTCCGAAACCGAATACCTACGCGAAGGCAAAACAGTGCGTTCGATACAGCGAACTCAAAACAGCTCTTAGCAGCTCTATTAGGTCTGCGCTTGGTGCAAATAAACAAAGATAAGAAATGCTGTACAGCGTTAGCACTAAAGGTGAAGTAATTGGCTTATCACTGTCTGCAATTGGATTGCCACATTCCTAACATAATTACAGGGCCAAGAAAAGATGGTAACCATACTGAGAAAGGGCAAAGACCCACGTATTACGTCCAATTACAGGTATTTAGGGCTCACGAATCGCTTTCACATGATCTCTGAAGAGACGATGAAACGTCGTTTCATTATCTTCATACTTGTGTTTCTTTGGTTAGTTCTAGAGAAAGCAGCTAGAAAGTTGGTCACCAAATTCGCACCCCGCTAACCTTTCCTAGTCCATTTCACTACAAGCAGTTTTTTCTCGTATATTCTTATGCATAGTGTAAAGCTACCACGCTCGTGGTTCTATTGAATTCTTCAAGATATTACCGCGCTATACATTTGAGTCAGTACATTAACCACTCTTTTAAACCAACATTTTCTTCAGGGACCGCTTTGATTAGCCCCCTGCAATCAATTAATTTCAAGTAACATTTCGAATAATTTTTGCTAATGAATCGTTCCTCATGTTACCAATATAATAAGCCTTTTAAATAAACTTCAGCATGGGGCCCCTAAAATTTAAGCTACCTCGACCGCATTTCTGAAAGCCCCGGTGCGGCGATTTGTGTGTTCATTAAAATTAATCAGTTTGAACATGTCTAACCAGAGCCTTCTCTTACGGCGCGCTTCAGTGCTCCGTATGTAAGTCCCATCAGCATAAATAGAACTTTCTCCACTCCCATGTTCTCCACTCGTATGAATTTCTTTTAAGTCAGCAAACCGAGCGAAATGCTGATTTTCTTGAAGATCGACATCACCGCATCATGCAAGGTGCGGCTAGGAATGCACAATTTTGTGTTCAAAGGTGTGATTTACGACTTGACTTGAAGAGACTTGCATTTCTTGGTAAGATTAAAAAAACACCTACAAGCGTAACAATATCGCGCAGGATACTTAATAATTTACAAGCGAATTAAAGATCAAAATAGGCTGCTTGTTACGCGCAGAATTTGTAACTTTCCTGGTTCATGGTTTGGATCAGCTTAGAAAGGGCATCACATAGATCTAAAAACTATTTTGGTCGTGCGCTTAAAATTGTGCATGCAAGTCTGTTCAACCAACCTTCAGGCCTTTCCATCTCATTAGTGGATGTACCCTTTGCAGCCCACAGTGATTAATTGCCGTAATCCCTGGTGGAAAGTTAATGTTCATGCACTGCTTGCAAACATCTCTAAGTTCAAAGCACTAGTATCCTACAAAACACAATCAACCCCCCTGCTGCTCCGTGTTTAAGTACTTGGTTATATTGTAGCGTCGCATAGCAGGAGCTGCCACCGCAGCATCCGACGCTTGGCCGTCTAATGCATGCACCGACCGAGAGATGGCGACGTAGTACGTGGCGCGCCAAATTGTTGCCCAAGATCACCGAATTTGGGGAAACCCGTCGACACAGCCTCGCAGGGGAGATTTCGCGCCAAAGTGAAGCAAGTGGTCGGACTTCATAGCTACATATGTGTTTCCGGTGCTATCAAAGCTTAGTAATAACCGCGGCTGCTGACCCCAAAGACGCGGGTTCTATCCCGGCCGCGGCGCTCGAATTTTGGCAAAGGGGAAATACTAGAGGCTCGTGTACTACGCGATGTCAGTGCACGTTAAAAAAACCTGAAGTGGTCGAAATTTCCGGAGCCCTTCACTGGGGCACCCCTCATAGCCTGAATCGCTCTGGGACTTTAAACCCTCCAGAAACAATACCACAAACCAAAAGCATTCTTAGAAAGCAGTGGAACGCATTCAGATTCCTTGGCTTGTTATATTAAAACGATGCTCCATACGTTCCTGGCTGCTTGGGGGTCGAGAAACAGACTATCCTAATCCTGTCACCAAAATATTTGTCGTTAAATGCAGCTTTTGAACAAGCAACGTTGCATGAGTCAACGCCCATCGCTGTGGCCACCTACCATCGCAGGGCAGTGGCGAATCGCTTAACCGCTGCACCACTGCGGTAGGAGTGTTATGAGGACTCCCAGGGATCTATGAATATAGGGAATGACCGTCTGCATGTATGGGAATTAACCCGCTATGTTATCACGCCATACTATAAAGACATCCTCGGTTTCTCCTACACTTCACTAGAGCAGCCAGCGTCTTTTTATTTATACTTCCCATCTTCAATTCGCACAGCGAATTTTGAAGCCCCTAGGCAATAAACACCGCTAAAAAAATAATCAAGGTATGACACAAGTCCTCGGTACATACCCTACGTTTTAATCCTTGGCTGCGGGTTGTTAAAATGTTTCATCCTGCACATTCGATACGAGGACATAACAGACGACACGAACTCAAAGCACTGGTATAACGAGTGGATTTATTTCGTGCGCCTATTGATAACAATTCAAATCCACCATCAGTCCCTAGGATTATATTACCACCATAAACCCCAGAAGCTCATTATCTAGGTCCTTTCAGGAAAAACGTTTTTTTATTCTATAGGGAAAAGTGATAGAAAATAAACTCACGCGTTTTGTTTTCTTTTTTTTCTGCGTTCCTTGCTTCGACGGTCATTACCAGTTACAAAATCCAGGCAGCACATTAAATACCTTCTGTTCTATCCATGGTTCACAAGACGCCTATTGCGGTAATGAAGAGATGTGTTCGTCCAATTTTCTACCGTCCCGGCAGTTCCGGCCTAATGGGTGCAGGACTTTGAATCCTGCCCCGGCAGCGGAGCATAATGTCCGGCCCGATCGATTTCTCGAGAGCAGTTTGCCGCCACTGATGAGCGGAGCGGGGGCGCAGTGTTCGGTTGCACTTTTTGGGCCTGGTTATCGATTTGTGTTAACTGACCCGTTCCCAAAAATCCACGGGGCATCAAGTTCATCCGGGTTCGGAGCAATATACTGAGACAAAGAACACGTGTCTATTGAAGCGAGGCTTTAGTCCTGTTGCTGTAACTACTTCCTGTTCTTTTATATTCATTTAATTATCATTTGCCTTCAGCAAGTGAACATATTTGGACCAAGCGTAACTCAATACCAGTGTTCACTGTTATGCTTAACTTTTCCGCTATAATCAGTCACGTGCTGTTTGTAACGACCGAATTTAAATAAAATTTGGATTCAGGAAGCTGTACTGCGCCGGGATAAATTTCACAGGAGATGTATTACCTCATTATGAATATTATTTCTCTCGCGCCAAAGAAAGGACCCGAAATTAAAAAGGTTTCTGTTCTGTAAGTTCCTACTTTCAAAAACTGCTTGGTTTAAGGCGATCCAAAATTCGCTGTTCGCTTATAGAACGAAGATCTCGTTACAGTAGACGCATATGGCCAACACGAACGGCTGAAATTTCATTTATTTCATGTCGTTAGAACACTGTTTAATGATGGAATGCATTTAATGACTACATTTTTGCCTTTATTTGTTCGCTGAGTTTTTTACGTCCACCTGTTCATCCACAACACGAGAAAAATTGACAAAATAACATTTACGTGAAATTTATGCTGACGTAGATGGTGCTGCTGCAGAACAAAAGACAGTTGAAAGACATGTGAGAAGAGAGGTTGAAAGAAAAGCCTCCCGTCGCCACAGCCGCGAGAGCCGAAGAGACGCGCAAGGGAGTTTTGGAAACAGATGCCTCCAACCCCCACCCTTGCTTCCACCTCACATTCCGGTAGCAGAGGCTTATGCAGCCTAGCAAGGTAACAGCATTTCGCAGTTGGTAGCCAGGTGCTGGAAGTAGTAAGAGAATATGTCTATTTAGGGCCGGTAGTGACAGCAGATCCAGATCATGAGAGGTAAATAACCAGAAGAATAAGAATGGCGTGGAGCGCATATTGCAGGTTATCTCAGATCATGAATGGCAGTTTACCAATATCCCTCAAGAGAAAGGTATACAACAGGTGTATCTTACCAGTACTCACCTATGAGGCAGAAACGTGGAGGCTAACAAAGAGGGTTCAGCTTAAGTTAAGGACAACGCAGCGAGCTATGGAAAGAAAAATGATAGGTGTAACGTTAAGAGATCGGAAGCGGGCGGAGTGAGTGAGAGAACAAACGCGCGTTAATGATATCCTAGTTGAAATCAAGAGGAAGAAGTGGGCTTGGGCAGGGCATGTAATGCGAAGGCAAGATACCCGCTGGTCATTAAGGGTAATGGAGTGGATTCCAAGAGAAGGCAAACGTAGCAGGGGGTGGCAGAAAGTTAGGTGGGTGGTTGAGATTAAGAAATTTGCGGGAATATTGTGGCCGCGGCTGGCGAAGGACAGGGTTAATTGGAGAGACATGGGAGAGGCCTTTGCCCTGCAGTGGGCGTAGTCAGGTTGATGATAATGATGCAAAGGCCATTCGCCCATGCAATAGTTATCCTGCAATTCGCGCGATAAAAACAACTTTGCAAAAACTGGCAATAATGTCGTATGCAGCGAAACGCAAGGAAGAAAACAGTGGGTTATTTAAAAGATACCGTACGCGAGGTGACTACTATCCGCTTATGAAAGCGCAATATATGAGTACAGAGGAAGTTCTAGGTAAAGATTCCGGCTGTCACGTGGTATCGTGTACAGCTCGTTCAGTGGAAAAGCCGTCGGCATAGTAGTACGTAGTCGCCACCACTTGCCGGAAATAATCAGGGGCTGCGTAAAAAATGGCTGAGGCTTAGCTAAGGTTAAGCCTAGTCAGATGCGAAGCATATTGATGGCTAGGCTTGGTAATACATGGCTTTCCTTGGTTGACGTTCATCCCGCTCTTCATCGGTCTCTGTGGCACGCTGAAGCTTTCGCTTCTCGTTCAAATCAACCCTGCTTCTAGGCGGCATCCCAACACCTGGCCGCCTCGTAAGTGCCCGGAGAGCGAGGCAAGCTCAGCTTTATACCGCTGTTGTAGCGTCACGTGGTCAGCTGCAGCGCCTCTGATGTGGAGCCTCCACCGCCACGGCCGACCGCGCGAGCCGGCAGCTCATCTCTCCTCTGCTGTGACGTCATGTTGTCACGTGGTCACGCTCAAGGTCAATGGTAGCTCCACCGCCGCGCTCGACGGGCTGTAGTGTAGCTCTAGTAATATGCTTCGCATAAAAAAAAATGGCTGAGGCTTAACTTGGTTAACCCTGGTCAGATGCGAAGCATATTGATGGCTAGGCTTGGTAATACATGACTTTCCTTGGTTGAATACTTGGTCATTTTAATACAACCACTAGAAGCCTTCGTCGTGGGGGAAGACAACGCCATGGCTACAGCGGAACGCCGACTAACCCCGAGACGCGCGTTGGGTGGGCGCGTGGATTGCCACGGAAGCCGCGTCGGCCTGCCCGGTGGAGCGAGCGTTTCACCTACACCGAGTGTGAACGCGCGTTCGAAATGCGCGGGAATGCCGCTCGAGGACATTCCGGTGTCTGTGCGATGGCATCGTTCACCCTCTCCCCGCGCGTGACGGCGATCTGTCGTGACGTCATGTGTCACGTGGTATGTCACATGGTGTGTCGTCACTGTACCACGTGGTCTGCACGGCGTGCAACCACAGCGACGGCGCGAGGTGGACCCTCTTCTTCCTCTGTCGTGACGTCATGTGTCACATGGTATGTCACGTGGTGTGACGTCACTGTACCACGTGGTGTGCACGGCGCATAACCACGGCGAAGGGCTGTAGTGTACCTCCGTCTTCCTCGGTCGTGACGTCATGTGTCACGTGGTATGTCACGTGGTTTGACGTCACTGTACCACGTGGTGTGCACGGCGGGTAACCACGGCGAAGGGCTGTAGTGTACCTCTAGTAATATGCTTCGCATAAAATCTTATGATGGCAGCTTGGGGCTCTAGTGATTGATGATTGATTGACGCGTAATAGGTGATGAACGGTTAATGAAATCATTGTAGTTAATTAGTTAATTAAGAAAGGAAAAAATTTAAAATTGAAAAAATGGTGTTTAAAGTGTCGAAATTCTTAGAATGAAAAGCCAAAGCTTGATGATGCAAATTAAGAAAATCTAGAGTGTGTAATTGATCAATAAATTATTTGAAGCTATTGAAAAAAAAATTCGCTGTGGCTTAGCTTGGTTAAGCCCGGTAATTGCGAAAGCAATATCCGTACCTACGCCATGGTACAGCTGGTAGTGTAGCTGGTAATGGTGCTTGTGGTTAGACTCGTGGTGTTGCATCGGTTATCCAATCCAATTCAATTCAATCCACTCCAATCCAATCCACTCCTATCCAATCTAATCTAATCTCATTTAATCCAATCCAATCCAGTGCAGTCCAATCCAGTGCAATCCAGTCTAATGAAATCAAGGTCAAATGAAGGTAAATGGTGGTCACCGCCGCGGCACGGCAAAGGCGTGAAAGTGCAAGTAGTATTGCTTTCGCAAAGGTCAATGGTGGTCACCGCCGCGGCACGGCAAAGGCGTCAAAGTGCAAGTAGTATTGCTTTCGCAAAGGTCAATGGTGGTCACCGCCGCGGCACGATGGTGGTCACCGCCGCGGCACGGCAAAGGCGTGAAAGTGCAAGAAGTATTGCTTTCGCAATAAAAGTGAAAAACGCGTTCAAAGGTGTCAAACTGCTCAGAATGGTAAACCTAACCCACTACGCTATCGCGCCATACCCTTAAGGCGGAGCTTCAATATCCACTGCATTTTGTTATGCTTTTAAAACATATATTCTATCTCGTGATTCGTTCTGGGCTACATTCGAGCACGCGTTCATAGCTCCCACGAACACGTGGTCGTGTCGTCGCACGCGCAGGCTTGCAGTGTGCGCGCTTGTTCTCTTCGTGTATAACAGTTTTTGTGTGTCTGACTCACTTGTCGCGGGCATAAAATGTCTTTAAACATGCTTTTTCCAACGCTAGCGTCATCGCCTTTTTTTTTTCATCCAGCAGACAGACCACACCCGGAACGGGTGTCACTATTGGAAAGTTGGTTTTATGAGGTTTTGCGCCCACAAAGTGACTCAGGCTATGAGGGTAGCCGTTGTGAAGGGCTTCGATAATTTCCACCACCTAGAGTTCTTTAACGTGCACTGAAATCGTGCAGTACACGGGCCTCTAGAACTTCGCCTCCATGGAAATTCGACCGCCGCGGACGGGATCACTATTGGAAAGTAAACGAAACTAAAACTTCATGCTTGAGTCCAGACGCAAGCATGAAGCCCACTACAACAGCTGGACAAAATGCATTAGAATGAAACGTATTCCAACAAAAACAATATTTGTATCGCACCAACCAAACTTCTCTCTTTCATTAGCGTAAGGCTTGCATTGGCCATCGTGGAACGGTACTTATCATCTGAATTCGCTTGTTAACCCATGCAAAACACTCAGTCGTGCTTTCTTGTCAGCTTTCGGGATATGTAATCACATATCTGCCCTTCCAACGGAATGCATAGCGTGAGCCTCTGTGTACAGCGCAAACCACCGTAGCAAGCTAGAGAGGCCGTATCGCGTCTTAGAGCAAGAAAATTACAGCTACGCGAAGAGGCAGACGCCCGGATTCGCCGGCGTATCTGAGGACCTAATTGTGACTGATGATAGGCGCCTCCGCTGTCTTCTCTTCGCGTGAACCGAAGCTGGCACCGTTTCAAGCACCATCCTCCTTCCGTCCTGTCCGTGTCCCGATTCCGGCCGTGTTTTCCACATCTAGCTTTTGCGCCTCGATGCTACATGCGTGGCGGGTGCAATTTCGCGTTTTGTTTTTTTCTTGCGTTAGGTACAGGAGAACCTTTGATACCACTGTGAAGCACTTCGAAGACGGTGGTAGGGCTACTAGCGATAGAAGATGTGGTGTTCGTGCTTTAAAGGGGGCATACTTCTGATGGTTGGTTTAACGCATTTTTCCACCACCCCGTTTTTCATGCGGAAATAGGTGCAGCTCTCTTTGTGTGTGGATGCCTGTTCGGACGTTGTCTGCATCACACGTCATGCCCGATTGTACGCAGACGTATTGTCGGTGGAAAATGCACGTTCAGAGGCTGCAGATTCCAGATGTTTTGGTTTGATACTATAAAATACCATATATTAATTATTCACAAAAAGCGCTAGGTGCATGCTGGCGGCACTTCAATCGCCCGCCCTGAAGTACGCATGAAGAATTTCTGCTCAAGTGCAATCCACTGAGCACTCAGTAACTCATGGTGGAATTGGACAACAGAAAGGATAATAGCGCGGGTTGGAATGATACGACCTCGAAGCGAGGAAAAAAAATGGAATTACGCAAAAAGAGTGAAATCATGTGGCGTATCTCTTCTATTGTGCCTAGCTGCCGCGGTTGCTAAGTGGTTATGGCGCTCGGCTGCTGACCCGAAAGACACGGGTTCGATCCTAGCCGTGGTGGTCGAATTTCGATGGAGGCGGAATTCTAGATACCCGCGTACTGTGCGATGTCAGTGCGCGTTAAAGAACCCCAGTTAGCCGAAATTTCCGGAGCCCTCCACTACGGCGTCTCTCATAGCCTTAGTCGCTTTGGGACGTTAAAGCCCATAAAACCAAAGCAGTCTTCTATAGTGCCATCTTGTTTTAAGAGGTGACACCGCACACCGCATCACTTCGAAGGCTAACTTATTTGGCAATGCGTTTGGATAAAAGCATACCCGTTGCAACCATGTTCAAAGCTTTCTACGAGACAATTTTCTTTTTTTCTTACAGTCGCTGCGGCCGTAGTGGCTTTTGTGTTGAACAAGATACTATTGTAACCATTATCATCAGTGGTGGAATTATGTACACTGTAGACACCTGCAACTTATGCTATGCTATGCCTGTGCACTTATGCGGAAGCCACGCCCCTTCTTTGCGTGAAAAAATCGTGATCTTATTTATTCTCCTCACTCTATATCAACCCGCCCAGGTTTCCCGCAATTCGTTTTACGCCCAGCCTAATCCCATTTGATGCTCCTAGGTACGGCTGAGAAATTTTAAACTTAATTTTTTTATTTTAACAGATGCTCCTCTATATCCGATAAATAGATGTTGCAGTTTTGCTTTAACCCGGCAAAAGCCAGTAAATGTGGGCTGAAATATTTTTTTAATATATGGTTCTGACCGAAAAATGTTAGTACCATAACCATGTACGCCAAGGCTTCCTGGTTATTAATTACCACCTGTAATCAGTCGCAAGCGATAACAAACGCAAGTGGAAGACAGGGGCAAGGTAAGACAGTTAATAACCAGACCTGTGCGTCTGGGGATACGGCGTTTGGGACTTGTGCGTTTTGGGATCTTTGGGGATACTGCTCAGTGGCCCCAAGCGCGCATCGGTGGAAACAGGGAGGCTCCATATCTTTGTAATTTTGGTCTGCTTGCGTAGGGCCATCTTAGAAACTGTTACTTAGCTAATGTTCCCTGTAGAATGTACCGCGTAGAATGTATCCCTGTAGAATGTACGTTTAGATTGGTACTGACTGTATTTCCATTCTGAAACATGGAAACTGCTTTCAAGAAATACCTGCGTCATTCTACCATACGTCATATTTCAAAACGTCTGCAAATAGTTCTACAATGGTCTTCTTGCGCAAGTGCCATTGTTTTATGCCATTATTATCGCAGTGTGTGAGCAGGTGCAACACTATTTCTCTTGTGAAGAAATCTGGTGAACTGGACTCATGATCGGGGGGTAACACTCAGAAAAAGAAAACATTCTTGAATAAGCTATGAACGCTAGCCTTAATACGCTACAATATGCCTGAATTGAAGATATCACGCAGGAAACTACAAGCGCTCGAACTAAAAATAAAAACAACCACGCAGTTCAAAATGCAGCTGAGACAAAAGAACCGCAAGCTTTCTCTGTGGTGGCAGCTTGTCTCGCTCGAGACTGAGCACCTGCTCCCTCACTTTGAATGCCTTTCACGTTTCCGATACCGCACGAGTGTCCGCTGCCTCAATACGGGGAAGGTCCATACGAACCCACGGCTGGCAGGCAATACATTTCCCAGTACAAACACGACCGTGCAAGCATAGCCCATCCCGCCCGCCTACAACAAACTCTCGGCTCGAGCGACGCCCCTTCAAAGCTTACCGCGGAGGCCGAGCCACTCTCGCGGACTTCCCAAACAAAGAGGTCCGGCCGGGCGCGAACGTCAGAATCGCAAATACGGGAACCGCGGCTCTACACAAGGGGAGATTGAGTCATGCTCGAAAATTCTCACGAAGAGAGGGGCGCTGTCGAAAAAAAAACACCATTCGGTACGCCCCTAGAATTTCTAACGACGTCCCATTTCTTGGGTACTGCTTTGAATTCTCATTTTGGTCATGTTTGCCGTTCTCATTACGTGCCGGCACAATTTACAATTCGATATCGGTTACACCGTTTTACGTTATTCAATTTCTGGTTCTTGCTGTCCTTATCACGTCTATGCAGTAGGAGCAAGCTGTTGATATTCGATATTTCTCTACGTATTGTTTTCAGTTTCATCCTTTTCCTTGCCGCCGAATCTGCGAAAATTTTAGAGGCGCATTGTACATTTTAATCACCGCATTAGCTACTTGGAGTTTCCTTAACGCGACTCCTATTATCTCTTATGGTTTCATGCAGATTATATGGAGTTAATAAGGTTGACAGAACCCCAGGTGGTCGAAATTTCCGGAGCCCTCCACTACGGCGTCTCTCATAGCCTTAGTCGCTTTGGGACGTTAAACCCCATAAACCAAACCACACAGTCCCTATGAGCTGTATGAAAAGAGAGTATAGAAACTTAGGACTCCATATGGGGGTGGTCAAATTTTAGGGGAATGCCCCAAGGTGGAGCAGATTTCTAATAAGGTAGTAATTGCTCATTGACATCCACCCGGGTTCGAACCGCGGACCATCACAATTTTTTTTTTAAATGCGATGTTTCTGAGAAAGCAGTATAACTTTCCTTTGTAGCCGTATAGCTGCGCTTGGGTGGATGTCAATCAGTAATTACTCCCTTATTTCATAAGACTGCGTACACATTATATGGAAGCGATATAGAAATTATATAGAAAGGTTAGGGACTGCGTACAGAAGGATATGGATTTCTATATATCTTGCCACATCATATGGACTCCGTATTTTTAGAATTCTATACGAGTGTCCATTAAGAACATTTCAGTAGGCTAGTGGTTCCTATATCTGAGTTTAGATAGAGCGTGGGCCTATGGGAAAGTAGTGAACGTCTCAGTATAATTTTTATGCAGCATAAAGCAGCGTAGTTCTCTGCGGACGCAGCATACAGTAAAGTAGGCGGACATTGCAAAATTATGACACTACCTGCTCAGCCTAAACACTTCTCCGAAAGCGACAAGCAAAGATTAGTCATTTCAATTAAATAAAGACCACGTCGTTACTGTTTTGGCATTATTAGTTCTCTTTTCCTTCTACAGCAATCAGAAATAAAAAATTCACCGCTGAAGACGCTCGCACAAAAGGGAGATTTTTTACCTAAATAAATGGCTTCTTTGACTATAGAAACTGTGGCTATTAGTACGAAATGAAAGCTTGAATTTATTGCCCCATTCCTGCCACAGAAAGTGCCGAGAGAAAAAATCAGCATGAGAAATTCGGAGGATCTTGCCAGCGCCTGAAGTCGCATAATACCCGAGTAGGAACGAAATATTCGCTTAGTGGTTTATAAAGCGGTCAAGCATCATAGAGGGCAACCAGACATGGTTCAAGTACCCATCGTCCAGTCGTGAACTCCCTGACGAAGCTCACTCAAACAAAAAAAAGCATAAGAAGGAAGGTTGTTATCATGAGAGCGATAATCAGAAGGACTAGCCCACAAGGCTTGCTCCTAAATACATCACACAAACGATAAAAAAGCCGAAAGCAATAGCATTAAGAGACGCTCTCCCCTCCGTTTTTTCATCGGAGCTTAGTAGTGATTTTTAACTTGACATCGAAATTATCATCATCATTATCAGTCTACAGAGCTAAGCGTACTAATGGACAATGGTCTTTTTCAAGCATATCCACTGCACTCAACTACCCCTGTCTTGCGCTAGCCACCAACGCTTTTCAGGTAAGTTCTCTTAGCTGCAGTCGCAATTTACAATTCCTTATTTTTTTTCACGGCACCTATTCTTGCTGTCAAGATGTGTACGTCTCCAGATATCTCCTCGAAGTGGTCCTGAAGTAATTTATATACCGAGTGTCAAGGCTCAAAGCAACAAATAATTTAAAACAGACAGCAAGACAGATGTGCCCTGCATGATTAAAAACCAAATTAGTGCTCTTTAGAGTAGCCTGGCCTAGTCAGCATCATTTTTGTTATCTCTGTAAACTTGAATAATTCGTAAAGGCTAATTAGGCGACTTTTTAAATATTCTTTAAATACTCATACTAAGAATAAGTTGTGTATGCCGAAGTTGTAAATCGCCTTGAAAAATATCCGGCGGAGATGTCTCCACCATAATAGCGCTTACGTAGCTTTTTCACCGGTTTTCAAAAAACGCCTTCCAAATGCACAACCTACCACGTTATCGCGTTTTTACTTCAACGTCCAAAGGCACATTTAAGAAAACAAATTAATTCCACTTCTCTCTACAGCGCCAGCGTCACGGGCACTCCTTCTCTGTAATTCATTGGGTGCTTTTATAAGGGACACCCTGTACACTCCCCAGAGCCTGAGCGCATTATTATTAAGGCGGAAGCCTTTAATGCCTCATCGTTGTAAGCAGCAGTTGTCGACAGAAATGTCACGCTTTTCAGATGGTCGAAACGGTCGTGACGTCACAAAGCGCCAATTTCAAACGGGGCCAATTGTACTTTGCCTAGTAACCATGCAACCAATTAAAGGGGTCGTATAGTGATGCTCCAAGTAAATGGGAATGAGCTTAGTTCATTGCTTAATTACCAAATTAGCCTAATTAACCTTTCTAATCAGGCCAGATAAGTAAATAAAACCGAGAAGGAAATTGGTCGCGTTCGGGACTCGAACCCCGGTCTTCGGAGTGCGAGACGAGCACGCTAACCATTCCGCCATGCCAGCTTTTTTGTCTTTATTGCTCCGCCATGCCAGCTAGATGGTTTGGAATGAACAAAGGCGCGCCTAGTGAATACGGTGTCTTCGTTCACTGCCATCTTCCTCCCTTTCCGTTACGGCGAGGATCAGGTGTCCACCGAGGTATGCGAGACAGATGCATTTCCTTCCCTCAAAGACTAATTTACCGACGAGCAAGGCGTAGAACCGAACGGGCGATGGCGTTCCGTGGACTCCGTGGCAGCGTTGGAAGACGCTGTTACTTTACACTCTTAGAGGCGAAGCTTAACTAACATGTTAATAACACATTAGGGACACAAGCAGCAACACCGCGTTAAGGCTTTCGCCTCACCGCGCTTTAGGTCAACAAAGTGCCCCCCTGAATTTTTTATCCATAAAAGTCAATTGCGGAACAAAAAGACGGCTACATTCGGGCCAAAAAGTGTCACAGGAAGTTAAAGAACACTCTCCGCGCTGCCACGCAGTAAATGTTTCAAGAATTCTGTAGCAACACGGGTGCTCTAGAAAGCCTATAAGGTCGCTTGCTCCCGCTTTCGTCGGGCAAATAACTTCCAAGTTTCTGACACTTCATGTACAAAATTTTCTATCTAGACGAAAATATCCCTCCTCACAACAGTCTAAATGCGCGTCAGAAGGTGTATGCAGTAGCTTGTTTCTTAAGACACAAGCACCCGTAGCACAAAGCATGGAGAAAAGTCTTATAGTGATACGCGTTGGCCGTGCGCCCGAAAATTTTTCGTCAACATCCATGGACTCGCCAATGCTTGAGAATATATTTTCATTAAAGCTGACATACCAAGCATTTGGGGAAGTCAAGGCAGGATATACAACGCCGGATGATCTTCTGTCTTGCATATCAGCTGCAGCAAAAAAGTATTGCAATGAGCAAAATCAGCTGTTTTCATTCGATGTCAACTTAGAAAACGCTGAACCTGCTTTTAATTGACCTGGCCTTCTAAATTCAACGGCAGTTTGACACCAGTATTTTTTTGCATTCTTGGGCTGATGATAGCCAGATAGCCACAGATAGCTCAAGTTTCGCTCTGGTACGTCGTAGCGTGCTCAGTGTATCAGCAGCTTCTCAGAGAAGCATTTTCTGTACACAAGTCCAGGATTCTTAGACAATAATTTCAAATTTGAGGCAACTGTGGGATGTTGTTAGGCACTGGTATGGAAACATTCAAAGAAATGGTTCATTATAACAATAGGTAATAGTGCCACTATACGAAGCAGAGTTGCAGCGACTAAAGTTGGGCGCTCCGCCAGGCAGACAAGGACAGGAGTGAGTGCGGAAACTGTAGCCCATAGCGTGGCACCCTCTCTTTTTAAAGCTTGCTAAAAACACAGGCGCCGTCAGAATTCTCTCTGCTTTGTTTCTTTCACAAGAAACGCGCCTGAGTGAGATAGTGTGCCATGTTCTCTTATATTCCTCTCTGTTTTACTCATGCAAGTGAATTAAACTTATATTCTTCTCTTTCGTCCACATCACACCACACCGCACTTGCAGTGTAGGGGTTGCAACACTGCTCGCATAAACTTCCTATCTTATCTTTCTATTCTTCTGCCTCTCTCTCCCTTTGTTATAATTTAATTTAAGTTGTGGCCTGTGAACCGAGCACTAGAAGTAACCATGAAACATTTTATCTTCACGGAAGCCAATAGTTGTTTAAAGTTTTTCTAAGGTTTACTAATATGCAATCATTAATAGTCTTATTGCGAGAAAAACCAGCGGTGTGTGTTAGTGTGCGTACTCGAAGGTGGTGCAAGAAATCTCAGCACGGCATGAAAAATAAGGGACGTAATCAAGTATTGATAGTCTTTACCGTTCAATGCACTTCTTACTTACGCTGATTATTTATAACAGATGATAAGCGTTAACAGGTATCTCGTTTAGTTCTGGAATTGTTGCATTTACCACGCTCGATTGTGGGACGATTGCGTTTCAGTTTGGAGAGAGTAAGCAGCAAGCAGGAGTCAGGGGCTACGTGAATGGGGTGGTAACGTGAGAGCCTCTTCGCGGAGTGGACCCCTGCCTAACGGTGGCGCTGAGATGCCAGATGGGGGATGGTAGCTTCTGTAGTCAGGTTCAACATAAAAATGAACTGGCAAATGCCTCTCAAAGGAGGCCCTTCAGGCAATAGCATACACTGGTTATCATGGCGTTGTGATTAACTACCTTTGACATGCTAGTGGTAAATTGCAGAGTCGAAGAGTAAAGGTAGTTAGCTACGACTTCATTGGAGTAACCGGGCCGTCATGAAAATCGGTCGACGCCATTCGATGGAGAGCTCCTTTCTGAGGGGCACCTGCCGCTTCGTTGTTGAGTTGTATGTGACTTCAGTACGTTTTGGCCCGGAAACTTCGCCTTTACAGCTGCTGTTGAAAAACAGCTGAAGGCTGCACGGATTAACATTGAGTGAAGAAAATAGGGACGTTGAGGAAATGGGTTGATGAAGAAAATAGGAGTGTTGGGAAAATAAGTTGTTCTTGCCCGGTGCACAAAGGGAGTATTTACTACTAATACTAGAACGTAAATAGGGAGTTACGGGAGCCACTTACGCAAGTATGTACATACGAGTATTTACACCGCCCTGCAATAAATGTGTTCTCTTTGTTTTTGCCATCTGGCTGGTTTTATCTTTTCATTCTTACCATGCTTTCCCTTTTTCTGTATATATTCGAGACTAGCTGTACAGATTATTTACATGAAAAAAAAACAGCTTGTTGTATCACCAATTTCCTTCTGGGCGCATGGTTCGTTCTCTGTTTTATATCATACAGTAAACACCGCCTGTATTAACAGTCACTGCACAGCGTTCCTCCGGGAAATGGAACTACTGTGATGCGAGAGATTTTCTTGTTATCTAAGCATAAGGTATGCACCCGACGAAACTAAACATGTCGCAGCTTTGATGCCTCTGACTTGTGTAATACAAGTTAGCCATTATAATGTTGATTAATTTTACTAGGGTGATTTGTAAACGCAGTAATAAAGCACTCTGCGGGCCGTGACCTGTTGCTGGCGAAAGCTACTATTTTAGTAAAACTTGGGTTGGGCGCAGTTGGTACATGATGTTGTGAAGATGTAGGTTGCGCAAACACGGGACGAACTACGAAGAAAAGACACAGAGACACACACAGGCGCACTAACAACTGTTTAGTGTTCCCAAGAAGAAGTAAACAGTCGTTAGTGCGCCTGTGTGTGTCTGTGTCTTTTCATCGTGGTTCGTCCCGTGGCTGCACAACCTACACCTACTATTTTAGGTTGCGTCGTGCTATAGAAAATATCATTGACAGATGACTCGCTCCTGTAGTTTACGTTTCATTGCCGGATGTATTCATAGCGATAAATTATGTGTTACGTTTGGGTTGGCTTTGAAGGTACATACGCAGTTAAGGCTATCAATAAACGCATCTGATTTAAAGAACGCAGCCAACTAGTACCGCTGTATACAACATACAATAACGTCAACAGTGCCGAAGTGCGTGTGGAAACATCACAGACGGACAAACGCAAGCTGTTCTGTCCATAATTGTGCAGTGCGTGCCCCTTTTTCGCGCTCTGTTTTGGCAATGCACCGGCTAGTTTGGTGGGAAATCGAAGAATATATTTATTTACTGTATCAAAGGGCAGATACATTTCGATTGGCAGTGGGTGAACGATATGCGCAGGTAATACACGAACGAAATAAAAAGACAAAACATGGGGTATCTTGATCATACAGTGTTTGCAAAGGCATTTTCGAAAACCGCGTTATCGTTGATAGCAAGAATGTCACAGCGAACGAAGCTTAAAACTGGAAAAAATCTCTACGCCGAAGAAGACAGCAGTTACAAAATGGCGGTGAGAAACTTCGAACAGCGCAAGTGCCTCTGGCAGGCAGGTCCGGAAATACGAGGCTACTGAGAATCGACAAAAACAAAAAAAAAACGAAATGCAAAAATGCCGTAAGAGTAGGTAGACGCAGGGCGAAACAAAGAGACACGAGCCAGCCGCGTGTAAGTGACAGAAAGCCCTCGCGCGGTGCCAGTTCAATTCGCGTTTCGGGAAATATATCCGACGCACTCGGCTCCGCAGTCTGTGTATACGAACGCTACGAGCGGAAGATGATGCCGCGTGACACTGTAACATAAACAAAGCGAAAGTTAGGAGTTTGGTGGCGAAACTCGCGCTCTGCTCTCGCTCTAAACAAGAAAACAAGCGCAGCTATAGGCGGCGCTGGCATCGAGCTTCGGGTAAAGGTGCGCCAAAAGGAAAACGCCAAGCTTTATCATCACGGGGCAACAGCCCAGAAATCGCGCAGCTCTCGCACAAAACAAACACGCGGACTGAGATATGCGCCTAGCGAAAGACACCTCTCAGCCGCTGGAAATCCCGCAGCAGCGGCGGGTGGCGCTAGTGTTGAGAGACAGAGGCTGTGGAGGCTCATTCGGACGGCGACCATGATTCCCCGGCGCGTCCTGTGCTGCGGGGTTTACATTTCTCGCGGTTCATGCTTGCGCGAACCTCATTGTTCGGAGCGCGCCCGGCGGGGTATCGTCATAACTCGGCGGCGAGTTTTTTGAAGGGTCCGGTGTGTTCATGCGGGGGGACTGCGCTTGCTGTGTTTGAATTGGCGAATGTATCACAGCGACGGGAATGCGCGTCGCGCGGTGGAAGTTAGGCCTGTTGTTAGAAGGAAAGGGGGGGGGGGGGGGGGGGGTGAGACGCGCAAGCGCCATCGAAAATGTGAGTGGCATAGCAAACACGGAAGTAGTACGACAGCGTGCTCGTTGAGCGGTAGCGGCAACGTTGCAGTCTACAGGCTTTTCAGAGGTTCGGAAATGTTTGTTTTTTTCATTCTTGTGGGCAAACCTAGATGGTTCCATAAAACGGTAGTTGTTGTATTAGCGCCTGCGAACGAGTAGGGTGTGTGAGAGAGGGGCGTGGGTGAGAAGCGTAGGAATGAAGCAGCGAGATGGAAATGTTGTTTGATTGAAATGGAAATGCTCGCTCAGGGATATTAGCCAGTTAGTTTAATAGCAAGGAGCCACCAAATTACAAATTTTCAGCACAGTACAATATCAGAAGAAAGAGATTCAACACGCGTGTCTCATAAGTCCTGCATAAGCATGGCTTCAGCATTGCATCACTTTTTTATTTAATGATTTATCAGTGTACTTACAGCGCCAGTACCGACTACGGTGTGTATGTTTGTTTGTGAAGACGGGGAGTAGAAGTTATGCAAGGCAAAAATGTAGATAAGGCACAAAGGTTGGCTAGTTGGTGCTTAGATTGAGAGTACTTTCCTACTAAAGAACTCAAGTTCTTGTTTCGGGAAGTGCCATCACGCATGTGATTTGACTGCTGATTTTTTAGCACCTGATAGTCACCTATAAATGCGCGGTTTTTTTCGGGGCTGATGTCAGTTGATGCCTAGCGCCTGTGTTGTCTTCTTCCCTGTTTTTTAGCGACACTACTATGTCCTCTCAAACACGTAGAGCAGGTGGATTACAGAACAATCGGAATATGCCAAGATTAATCAATTCAGCCCATAACAAATAAATCCTTCCATGCGAAAGTTGAAACAACGCACTCAAGTGAATTTCTTTTTGTAATAAATAGTTGGAAGGAGAAAAGACATTTTGAAGGAACCTGTTCTACAGTAGGTTTCTTTGAACTTGTTTATGTTATCCAAGTGCGACGAAATGCAATCGGGAATCAGCATGTACCGACCGTGTTCTACGCCTGTTTTAGAGTAAAAGATATTGCGGAATAATTTCAAACAAAAGATCCATTTTTTTGAGGCGATCCCTGCGTCCCTGCTCAGGCTGTCTCTTTTGCTATTGTTACACCGAAATACTTGGCGCAGTTACTGAAAAACAAAACGCGCTACTTTCTGATTTACGGACCAAAGTTATTGTCCACGGATTCCGCACTATCCACCCAGATTCAAGTACAGACTTCACAGAAGTCTTGCATAATAATTATTCAGACGTAGCGGGACGACGAGTACCACGGTTGGGCGACGATCGCAGCGCCATCAGCGGACACTTCAGGTTACTAGTGCATTCTCAGATTGCCTGGAATATACCACACAACAGATCTGTGCTGTTCATGCCAGGCGTCCTCAGCTGGCACAGCTCGAGCCCCGAGCCATGTCATTCTGTTCCCGTTAACACGGATCTACCCTGTGCCGGCATGCACGCATCGGATTGGTTCCGATCACCTGACAACCATAAGCACAAGCGAAGCTCGAAGGCTTATGGCTCGTTCCTCTAAGAGAACTAAACGCAGTGCGGTTGAAAGGAAGCTCCGCAATGAACATTTAATTAATAGAATTTTAGCAGTCATATTTGAAGACCTAAGAAAGAATTTTATATTCATAACCATGCCTGCGGAACCTCGTAGTGCGCGGTCTTTTTAACTAGAATGATTACCGTAGTATATAAACTAGCTGACATGTCTTTCCCAGAGACGTTCTGTGGAACATTCTGCGGCGAATAGACGCGCGCGTCAGCCGCACATCTTAGCACTGCAAATGACGAAACAAATGAACAAAAACGGCCGTAGGCTAAAAAATTGAGCTCTCTCCTGGCCTTTCGTACGCGTCCTACACTCTTATATAAAAAGAGGAAATTTCTGGTTCGGGCCCTGTATATTTTTTTACCGAATCCCTGTCCATACTACCAAAATAAAAAGAGCGGGCCGAAAACGGCTGTGGCATTCGTACGTAGAACACGCTTCCCGAATAGCAACTTTGAATTCTTAACACGTCGCAAATACATTCGATGAAGTTTTGTTCCCACTAACGCTGCTGCATCTGTGGAGCCGTATCCATTTCAATGCGCCATATTTTGTTTCAACTGAAATCTATTATTTCTGCACCTAAAACGTGTCTTCAGGCCTCGAGAAAACCATTTTTTTTTATTTTTCAACTCAAGATAACAGCCGTAAATATTTCAGAGAAATATCAAATTTTGGTACATAAAGCTACTATCAATGCAAATATACCAAAACGCGTGAATTGGTCAAATAAACACCTGAAGAATTGTGGATTCATTTTCTTCTTTGATTGCTGTGCATTACGCCTGCAAGTGTGAAAAAAATATTGATACAGTTAACAGTGTAATTTTTGTCTGTACAAAAACTCCAGTAGACATTCTACCCCACTCACTGTTGTGCGAAATATTAATCACAGCTTTCGCAATAGCAAAAAAAAAACATCTTATTTACGAAACAAATGACACTAAATACACCACAAACAAAGAACTCACTGCTAGGTGCCACACATTGTCAAAAATAGTTGTGGGATCGCTTTGCGCACTAATGCGTACAGAATGCGATAAAGGGATTATCAAGCACAAGAATGAACATATCCAACAATTCTGGACAAAAGCAATTTTAAGTGGTAAACCTTTTTAACCGCAGTTTTTTTTTTCATATAATGCAAGATTTCACTATAACAATCAGTATATCCGCAGATTACCAGCCAGCAGTGTTGAATTTTTTTATATTAAGGTTTTTCCTATCGTTAAAACCGTTGCTTGTAGGTTTTGGAAACGATCGATGGAAACATACCAAAGGAAGACTTTCCTACATATCATGAGAACGGCTCATTACCTTCAATATTTCCGTAAAAACATGTTACAATTTTTCAATTTTAAAAATTTTTGTCCCAAATTTCTGGACATGATTCGTATCAGAAAGTGACAGTCTTCCTCTCAGTAGATTGTTTCGTAAGTGTAACCAACCCTCTTTACTGGGCGAGGGACATCTTCACTCAGGGGAACAGCAGTGCGCTTTCACACATTAGCCCGAGTGCGATCGCCGTTCATGCATTGCAGTGTATGACAGTCGGACGCCTACTGCACAGTGTTGTATTTAAGCGCCAAACATTATTCAAGTACACGGCAAGGCGTAAGCAACGCCCAACACAATGACAAGTATCAGAACAATATTCAAGGCTTAAGGAAAAACGTGCCGAAGAATAAATCATAACTCCACTGCTTGCAGATTACTTCACAGTGCTATAATCAATTCGCTAATTGGCTTACAGCTTGCCAACACACTAATAAAGATGATTTGTGTTCTGCAGATTAAATCATGCTTCAACTTATCGATCACACATTCGCCCCATGTCGCTAATAATGTCCTAATATATTTCTCTAATTTGCGCCACAACTAGGATGTTGATTCTTTTAGTTGCTTTCCGTCTTTTGGCGTATTAGCATCAGTAGTAATCCTCTGCAGTCCGTGCTGGGAAGTGACGTAACGAGGTTAACTGCGAAAGCTGCGGTCGTTTAGACACCCGTGTGTGCTATTCTTAGGAAGAATAAATAAAAAGTCTTTCGCACATCATCAACGCACTGTATTAGTATTTCGCCTTCAATACAATCAATTCTAGGACAACGTTAGCAATGTATGTGCCTACAAAAAGACAAAAACAGATTACGTTCATTTTCATGGAAGTGTAGCCAATCTCATTGTTACAGTACGCCCTAAAGCAGACTTCCACAGTTGCGAAGAGAGTCCGCGCTGCCAATATGCTATGCTGATTACTGTATTGAAACCACATCTCCTCCCAGGAGCAGCCCACCGTAATTAGGTTATTTTTTTTCTATTCGGAAGCAAGAGATTACCAGAGCGTATCATGTGCGTTGTCCTTCATTTTCCTCAATAAATAGAACCGGCAGTAATGATTTTCGGATCTGTTACTGCTTCCGTCACACACCTTAATTCTGAAGCTGGGATTAAAAGAATAAGGAGAGGTAATGAATACAAAACGAAATATTCTAGAGACTAAACGCCGCTGCGCAAAGTCTCTGAGCTCATTTCAGTGCTCTTTCCGCTGTGTCGTTATTAGCTTTGAGCTTTCCACTGTCGACATTGGGAGCAAAGCAAGACCTCAGGGAATTGCAGAGAAAATGCAAGCAAATGCAGAACCATCCAAGGGGGCTTGACAATGCTTCGTGTCTACAGAGGAAACTACGCTGACTGATTAAACGCAAATACGACGTAACATTCCCACATTACGGGGTGGTAAGCCGCAGGAAGTAGCAGAATAAAAGGCGATCATGACATTAATGATGACCAGCGCGAAAAATGCCAAAGCTTCTGCATATCGCCCAACCTTACTTCTTTTCTTATGCCTCTCAACACGGCGTTGAAATATAAACCCTCGAAAAAGAAAAATCCAAAACCACGGTCTGCGGAAAAGTAGCACCGAAAACAGGGAACGAATAGCTGGTATAGGCAAGGAGCTCATATGGGGCAAAATGTGAATTGGTGCACCTGTTTCGAGGAATGACGGCGAATACAGCATATAGTGTAGGGGATTGAAAAGGGCACAAGTTTGGAGCTGGTAATACGAGGCCCAATGATATACCGTGGAAGACGTTGCAGGACTTTCATGAGGAACAGCGAAGGGCGAAGGAAAATAGCATGAACGAGGGAAGTTTATTATTAAGAGAGAGAAAAACCTGCATCCTGTATGATAAATTGCGAATGTGCTCTCCAAAAAATTAAAAAGGTAAAAATCGGACAGATGTCTAATGAAGAAGTCTCTGCTTTCTGTTTCCAAACCATCTGCCATGTAGTGAGAGGGCGCATAGCTGCTGACCCTGCGTTCCTGAAGTCGCTTAATTTGGTTCATTGTGATCGTTGGTGTGGGCGTTTATTATGATTTTTGTTACACTAATTGCGAAAATTTCACTAAGGTAAATACCATTTGTGTTACTATCGCTGTTGTATCCGGCACCCGACCATTTCAATTCAACTGGCTGCCAGGAATATTATGCATGGATCGTTATTTTTAGCAATGCATTATTTCATTTGTTTTGACGCTGGTGAGAACGTCCTTTGATGCCGGAGCCGGGAAATTACGTTCTTCTTTAAGTTGGCAATCATGATGTCACATGCAAAACATGCCAATCGTGGTTGGACACACTTGAGTGTGTCCTTCTGCAGGAACATATATCAGTATTTATTGAAGGCCCTAATCTCCTGTATTAGAATTGGGGTGAATGCAGTACTCAGTGTTTCATATCAAATCGTCTGCGGAAATTTTAAAAAAGGCCAGTGGTTACGATCGCTCAGGAGTATAAAGAAAAGAAAAAGTACCTCGCTATGATGATAAAATTTCGTGCACCTGCTTGGCCCGAAAGCTCGGAATGCTTCGATGAACCTGTCATGTTCTAGAATGACAACTGTTACGCAATTCAATTCAATTCACTCATTTTTAACAAACAGAACCTTCAGTGTACGTGTCCATGGGAAGCCTTTTGGTCACTTTACCTCCAACCGCGGTGTACCCCAGGGCTCCGTCCTCGCCCCCACATTATTTAATGTAACTTTTATACCTCTTGTCCGAGCCCTAGAGAAAATTCCTTCTGTACGCGTCCTTGCGTACGCCGACGACATAACCTTGTGGTCCTGTAATCCAGATGCGTCTGTGCAACAGTCGGCGCTCCAGCAAGCGCTGGATGCCTTAACATCCCGACTACCCCATTTGGGTCTGACCCTCTCGTGTAATAAATCTTGTTTCATTCGCATTGGAAACAGAAGTGGCTTACGGAAAGCAGCACCTTTTACCTTCACGGTAGACAATTCTCCAGTTCCTCAAGTAGAAAGTGTGCGTGTTCTAGGTCTTCTACTTCATACATCTGGGACTGGGACTCCGTGGCTAAACGCGACCCGCAAATCGGCTCACGCTACTCTCGGTCTGATTCGACGCATAGCTATGCGCTCTGGCGGAGCGCGTTTTGATACTGCCCGTCAGCTCGTTCGCTCCATCCTTCAGCCGCGGATAGTGTACCAGGCGCAATTTCATCGCCTCACCCGCCGACAGTGGGACTCCCTAGAATCAATTAATCGGGAGGCTATGCGCGCCATAACTTATCTTCCTCGTGTTACACCCATACCCATTCTGCAAGAGTACGCTCAACTTAATACATTGAGTGAACTTATCGACCAGCGTGAGGCAAACAGAGCACGCAAGATGTCGCTTCAGCTTCATCGTTTACAGACTCTTCCTCCATGGTCATACTGTCAGCTCACTGACAATCGCCCCTCTGCTTCGACGCCGATATCAGCCGCCCATCTTCCTTCAGGGTGCATAATATACACCGATGCATCACACACAGCAGTTCAGGGAGTTACTGCAGTTTACAGTCCCTCCCATCCTCATCTCAACTCCCGCGCTACATATAGCGCGGATACTTGCTCTCCCCTTGCCTTGGAGCTTCAGGGGATACACAATGCCATTGCTTCCCTTCCACTCGTACCTACTTTCGATATTGTACACATTTACACCGACTCCCTTGCCGCCCTTAAGCAGCTTAAGGCTGTCCGACGCACATTCCAAGTTACACAATCCATTCACCAGCTCTGCACAAAATACCCCTGTCCTGTGCGTATACATTGGATTCGCGGGCATGCCCAGGATCCGCATAATATTCATGTGGATGTAATGACACACCTTGATACATCCGATATCCCGCCACCTTCCCCTCTTCCCTCAGATCCGTTCCTGTCCCATGTTTCCGAGAAACAGTCTTTGCGTCAGCGAACACGCGCTCTAATTCCTCCGTGTTCGTACCCTCTCCCCCGGAGTCTCACTCGGGAGGAGGAGGTATCTGTGCGCCGGATTCGAACAGGAGCGGCTCTCACTCCTTCTGTGCGTCATCGGTGGCGTGACAAACGTTACCAAGTGACAGACAAGTGTCCCCATTGTGGTGCTGCGCCAGACCAGTGTGATGAAAAACACTTGTTGTGGACTTGCCCGGCTACAGCTTCCGTGAGAAGACGTTTCCTAAGAAAGGTTGGCCTGCGATGGGACGTTGCAGACGACTATAACAAGTGGACTCAAGATAATCGCTTTATCGCGAACTTTTGCCGCTTTTTAAGCGAGGCTTGCTTGCATTCCTTTTTATAACTTTCTTTCCTTTTTCATTATGCCTAATGGCAAACAGCTCGAACAAAAAAAAAACTGTTACGCAACCAATGGGGCTCTGCTTGAGGTCTTGAAATTCGTCAGAAAGATCTAGTCATCGCATTTTCTGAAAAATAACAGGAGCTTAGTCTCTTCATCTAATATTAAACTAACTTTCCCACGTAAATGACGTGATTACAATCAAAATGTGGCGAGCACCTCGACCGCTAGACGAAGAGAAAGTGGAAGACTGCTGGAAAACAAACTCATGATTGACGACATAATTTCACTGCCAGGCGTGCGGCCGCAAATGACACAACCTTTCCTCGGAACTACAAACCGCCGAAAAAGGCTTCATGAAGCGATACGCTTCTAATGGGAGCACTTTTAAACCGTTTGACCTGGTTAGCGGCACGCCGGTGGAACTGATCACTTGGAGGAACGGGGAAACCGTGGTTGTAAGTGAAGGGCTAAATGACGCGTTAAGGGCAAGACATCAGTAAAACAGAACGATAAAAAGGATTTGCCACTGCCCAAGACAAGACGTTTAGCTGCCCATTGATTAATTTTGTGCCACTATCCGAGGTGCCGCTTTAAGCTGAGTAAAGCATTCTGTTTGGTCTCGTTCTCTTTTACTACAGGGATCTAGGTCAGTTTCCAGCTACCACCATTTAGGTTCAACAGCAGTCAGTTGCGTACGCCCAGCCGTTGGTATCCTATGCGGGTCGGCTTGATTGTCACGCTTTCCAGAAAGCAGTAAGCGTCGTATTATTTCTAGGTTACGAAATTTCATTACTCTCACACTTTTTTTTTGTTCCAGAGATAGCATACGTTTTAGCTGCGATTTCAATTCACGCTTCAGAAGAGTGACGTCAGCCTCAGAGAGGTGCTTTATAATCGGTTGATGTGATGTGGCATATTTTCTTCGGTGAAGAAAAATTAAGGCTATAATAAACAAGGATGATACACGTGGAGGCGCTGTGTATCAATAAATGGTCTTTTTTTATGCCCTTGATTAATCTCTGTTTTAGTGACTGACTGCCTCAGGTTATTAACGTGCACGTTTTTCTAACTTAAATGATATGCGTAAATATTTATCCCATGAAAGAACGAGGTCGATTTACTCGGTCGTTTGGTCTTCTCAGCTCCAGACTGTGTCTGATTACGACCAGGAGAATCAAGTCGCAAGAGCTACCAATATAACTGCTCAGAGGAGAATTTTTGTACATATCTTTTTTAAAGCTTGCACGCTTTATACCTGCTTCTCCTTTTAATTCGTCAATAGAATGGATAAATGACACAGCATTGTGAAACTTAGTGCAGCAGTTATCTTGAAGAGGAGGGATATAAGCTTTAACCTGTAAACGACTCCATGATCCTCTGAAAGTCTGATGCCGCTGTTAAAGCGATCTCGAATGCAGTCAGTGCTATCATTTAAATCACCATGCATGGTTTCCCTATCACGCAGAATTGTAAACTATACTTCCCCTTAACTTCCGTCGTTATAACGATCGAAACGGCTTTTTCAGCAGGTAAGTACACTTTCTGCCCCAGTCTCAAGTGGCAAGGCAAACTCAGGTTCACGCTGAATGCATGTAAAATACGCTATGGTTCAAAATGTTGAAATCAAATGTACACTTAGAGTATGCCTGCTACTTCAGTGTAGTAGATTTTGTTTGTTGTTTGGCAGCAGCCTCCACGTGCTTCGCAGAGTCTTCTGAGATGTTGTGGGAATAAGCTTCCGGTAATCACAGCAGTTCGGTCTTGACACTGCAGAAGTTAAATAAAGCGAGGCGTATAGCCACGCCCAGCTTTCTCGTGCAAAAATATTGAAAATTGGAAATATGAAGGACTCTGTTCTGGAAATAATGAAGATAATGGTCCATTATTCTGATGAGTACAAAAATTCTCTGCCTCTCCCGTAACCGAGAGTAGAGTAAGCATGAAATGTTTACGGGCCTAATGTCATCTCGGTGGACACCCGAACCGCACCGTACAGGAAGGGAGGAACGCCACCACCCGTTCAGCGCGATGCCTTGCCATTTGAACGCAAGGTTTTTTGAGGAAAGGAAATGGCGCAGTAATTCTCTGCCATCTCGGTGGACACCCGAACCGCGCCGTAATGGAAGGGAGGAACGCCACCACCCGTTCGGCGCGATGCCTTGCCCTTTGAACGCAGCGCTTCTCCCCCGGATCACGTATGACAACGAAGTGTAACGTGGCATTTATGTGCTTTTTGCACGCGTTATTAGAAATCGGAAATTATAATTCCGTGCATTATCAAACCCACAGCTCCACTGATATCTTGATAAACATTGAGAAGGCACTGGCAGCAGTTATTTTTTGTCTCGTTTGGAGACCAACCGGCGCTTGCATGCCGGTCGCGTAGGAGGGCTTAGAGAGTCTCGTTAAATCTCAAGTCTCGTACGGTGCCCGGATGTTCTCGTTTCAGAGCCCGGATGACTGGAATTCAGTGCCCGGATAACTGGAATTCAGTGCCCGGATGAGTGGATTTCAGTGCCCGGATGAGTGGATCTCGGTCTCGGCGTGACGTCACCACACTGCCGACAACGGGAGCTAAAAGCATTTCATGCTTAAAACCATTCTTTTACAACGTTTCCACCGATCGGATCGAACAGCTAACACGACATAGAAAACCAATGGCTGCGTCCCCATAGATAGCTGCGTCCCCTTTCAGCCGGGCTGGTGGCAGCTGCCACAATGCCCGGCTTCTTTTCTCTATTGAACTGTGTTGGAAATTTCTCTTAAAATTCGCCATTTTCTTTAAATACGTTTTCAGTGCTGCACTTGTAACCTTATGTCACCACTCTGCTTTTCAGCCACCAGTCTTCCAATCGCTTTTTCGCTAACTTCCACCACAGAGTTATTTGCATGAACTTAACTATCTTTAAACCCTAGGGCCTCAGGAAGAGTGACTGCGCCTGCATCGACATCCGGATGATGACCATCACATTTGAGTATGAGGTGTTCAAATGTTTCCACAGATCTACCACACACTGCACATGTGTCATCTTCTTCGTTAAATTTCTTTTTGTAGCTGCGCGTTCTAAGACACCCTGACCTAGCTTCAAAAAGTAGTGCACTGCCTCTTGAGTTATCATAGAAAAATTCTTTTCTTATCTGCAAACTCTTTCCTTTTCTGATCTCGCATAAACCGCTGCAGCGCCCCTAGCGGATCTGTACTCAACCAGCGCTCCCGGCGTGGTTCCGTCGTAGCTGTGCGAGGAGGAGGAGCGGATGGGAGAATGAACCGGTTTAGCTCCTTACATCTCGCCATCGACGTCGCACGCCATGTCAGCGTCACGTACCCCGCCTTGTGGCCAATCGCGTTCGAGCTTGCGTTTGCGATGGCTGCTGCTGAGCCCTCAATGAGCGAACACGTTGTGACAGTCCGGAGCGCTAAGCGTGCCGAACTGCGGCGGCTAAGGCAAAAGCAGCTGGTGTAAGAGCTTGCATCATGAACTAGAGGTGCGAGCGGTTGAAGTGGAAACGCTGCAGAAAAGAAGCGATGACACAGCGGTGCGAGCACCTAAATCGGAAGCAGTGCGTAGAATACACGAAGCGCAAACCAAGGCGACAGGTTAGACACCCTACAGTCGCAAATTTATCGCATCAAATTGCGTGTGTGGCGATCGATTTCATCGTCTCTTTTGGCCTTTATCAAGGCATGTTGCCCAAAGACATGATACCTATGCGCATAAACTTGTATTTATCTTAAGAAGCAGAACTTTTTATTTCAAGAAATGGCACACAGTGGACTGACTTCCTATAAAGATCATTCTAGGGCTTCTGATACTTGTTATGCCTGGTGTTTTTTTTTAACGTTTACGCATTTCGGTTTAAAAACTATGGAAGAGACATTGGTGTGGTCTGTGCAAGTGAAGCGTACAGCAGGGCAGACATTACGTACGAGACAGAGCTCAGTAATTGCATCATTAAGTCATAAAAGTTATATGAAAAGTTTTTAAAATCTTAGCGGACAAGGTGATATGAGAAACTAAAGGCCGCCACTTAGCCGTGAAACTTTGCCGTCAAAGTGGCTCGAAAGTCGAATTTCAAATATACCCATTTTAATGTTCGTTCAGATGGCTTCTCCATGTTGGTTATTTATAAAGCACCGTTTCTGCGCGTCGTATCGACGCCGAAGTCGCGTAAAATTCTTTTGTAGTAAAAATACACAAATGGCCAAAATGCATAAAAAAAATTGAGCGACGCCATTTTCTAAACACGCAATGCTGGAAAGTCAACTCAAATACATTTTAGATGCGTATTTTTGGCGCTCGATATTTCGAACCACATAGCCGAGTAAGGAAATTTCAAATCGGGCTTACCTTCGACGCTCATCGCCTTCAATTTCGCAATCTAAGCTTCCTCCCCAAAAACAAAACAAAAAATTGATAAGTTGATTCTAGTGATATTCTCGCCGAAAATTCAGGTTCATTACGGACACAATGTTCACCCTTCTGTATATTAAACAAGCACCGACCACAGCAATGAATCTCTCAAAATTTTTAATGCAAAATATGTAAATGCTAGAAAGGAAGCCTGTGCGTTGCATGGTACCTTGTTTATCTTATTTAGATGAAAGTGGTGTCATCTAGCCATGGCCAGGGTTCATTCAGGTTTGGTTTGAAGTCTTTAACGTCCCAAAGTGACTCAGGCTATGCGCCGAAGTGGACGGCTCCGGACAATTTTTGAACACTCAGGGTTTTGAACATGCGCTGACATCGCACAGTACATGGAGCTTTGTGCAATGGCCTCTATCAAAATTCGACCGCCGCGGCCGGGATCGAACCTGCGTCTTTCGGGTCAGCAGTCGAGGGCCATAAGCACTGAGACACTGCGGCGGCTGCGCTCACTCATAAGTGTCGATGTCGTCTAATTGCCTTCGTGTCCAATAAGCGCAAAATTGCATAAAAGTTCGCTTCGATGACGCGTAACCTTATTTAACTGAACAGAAAAATACAACGAAGAAAAAGTAGCCCCAGTGTATTCCAATTCTCGCGGTAAAGTTTGATCGTCAGTGCGCATTTCGGGAGTAAAACCTGCTGGTCTAATACGGTGTCACCAAGTTTTCTGAAAAATTAGGCGTGTACATTTTCGAATTACTGGAATTATATCACGACGTATTTTAGAAAAATATCAGTTGATTAAAATGTAGTTAGAGGCTCCATGGATGTTTAATAGAAATTCAGTGGACATATTTGCAGAGTATTGTCTGACACGAATACCGCAGTTACGCGAAACGCAGCCCGTTTTCAAACATTAGAACTTAACGAAATGTCATTTCAGTGCTGTGCTGAACTCACTGCGATTTTTTTTTCTCCTGCTATTTCCACTTTTTTTTCTGCCATCAGTACTTCCATCTGACTAGAGAGAGAGAAAGGAATTTTAATGAGAGGAAAAGGACTAGAATGCCGCTTGAGTTTAACCCATCTTCAACTGAGGTGAACACTCATTAATACAAAACTACCGTTTTATTGTTTATTTCTGCATGATTTAAGCAACAGGACGATATCATTAGTAAATGTAGAAATGAATTTCTGGTACTATACTTTGTAATGGGTAATTTTCAGCATGTTTTTACATAGGTCTTTCAAAAACAGCAGGTATGGTTACAATAACACGTACAATTGTAAATCTCCTACATTACATTCCTGAGGTCAACGCAGTATTTTCGAATTTGGGCAAAGAATTCAGCAGTTACTCATAAAAGACTGTAGAATAACTAAAAAAATTTAGCGTACTGAATACTATAATTTCGTAGACTGTCAATTATCTTCAAAAGTTTGTGCCGTGTGAGTTAGATAACTCACACGGCACAAACTTTTTCAGTGGATGGCAGCAACTACAGTTTTCTTCCTGCCACACCAGGCGTACCTTAGGGTCATTTCCACCAGGCGTACCTTAGGGCCCTTTGGTCATTTCTTTTTCAGGTTTACATGAATGATATTTTACGTTGCTTTCTGAGCAACACAGATTTGATTCTGTGCCGAAGGGTGTTTATTTCATCAAATTGCATGTGCAGGTGGTCAAAACCAATCGTACTCGAGTCTACAAAATGTATTCAATCGGTGCAGTGAATGTTCCGCGGTTAACACAGAAAAGCTGTTGTCTTCAAATAAGACAACAAAAAATATCCGTTAAAGCCCGCGTATCAACTGGGATCATCCCTACAAAATCATGTTAATAGCTTCTTGTATCGAGCAGTAGGAATCACTAATGATGTTTTGTAGAAGTTGCTTGTACGCATACGGAAACTTTTGTTTGCCAAACAATAAACTTTAAATTCCCCCTAATCTAAAATTTCTTTTATAATAAGTGTGTAAAAAATCTTTGTGAACAATGGGATTCGAACCACCATCTTCCAGTTCCGCAGCCGAGCGCGCTAATGGCTACGCTACTTCCTGCTTTTTTTTCTTTATTGCATGAATGAATACATCAGTAAAATATCGTAGTTGTCGTGCCCCTTGGCAGACAACCGTGTCTAATGGACTTTCATTAACACAAGTTGATCCATCAGACTCAATACATCATCCGCGCAATCTTGTTGCTTCAAGACTTCTCTTAACTTATACACATGTTCCACAAAATAACCACATACCGATCGTGCATCCAAGTCACAATGTCTTACAGCCATTCTACTCCTCCAAATGCTGTGAAGGCCCAATAACATAATCTGGTCATACTGTGCAACATCACTTTCAGTGGTCAAGTACCGAATTCCGCGCGTTGTCAATGGTAAGTCCTTTTTTAGGGTTCTGTGCAAAACATTCCAGTAGAACACCGCATCCCAACAATCCAGGAACACATGTTCTACCGTCTCCGGTTTTCTACACAGGAAACAGTTCGAGCCCCAAGGAACAAAAGGGCCCTTTTCCTCTAGCCATGTTTTTACTGGTAGCGTTCCTGTGTGTAATTTAAAAAAGAATGTTTTGACGCCAGGTGCAACAGTCATCTTTTTAACTCGCCTGAGAAATTCTTTCCCAGGGCCTTCACAGTATAAGGTTCTGACAGTGGCGCTGGAAACAACTGTTCAATAAGATCCTTGTATAAGCGCTTCGGCGTTACATTCGCTAAATACTCTAGCGAGAACCGCACTTGCAAAAACCTGAACGACCAGACAACCTCTCGCAGGAAGCGAGACACTGTGTACCGCCGAGCATTGCTCGAAGAGACAATGAATTCTGGAAGTGCACTGGATAACATGATTTGTATGAATGTTCGCAGGAAGGGGTCATTTTGGTCACGCAGGAAACAAAACCTTAAAACAACCTGCCGTACATAGAGATGCATTAGAGACAGTCCCCCGACCTATACTCTCCGGAAGAAATTATCTCTGCGAATTCGTTTCCAATTAGACGCCCAAATGAAGACCGCAAAAACCCGATGAAACCTTTGGATATTAGTTCGTGCACAATATAATACTTGAAGTAAATGCATGATCCTTGCCACCAGAAAGGATTTGCATACTGTTGCGTGCGCGAAAATAGAAAGATTACGGCCCATCCATCCCTTGGTCCGGTCCCGCATTTCTTCCGCTTTTTCATTCCAGTAGTTGGTATTTTCCCCATATCTGTCCAGCGGCACTCCCAAATAAACTCCGGGAGTTGTAGCCCATCGGACCCCGCAGAACAATTCCTGTTCTAAGTCCCATTGCCCATGCCAGACTCCGAGACATTTATCGAGATTAACAGCGCTACCAGTTTGCCTGGAAAACCTTTCAGTTACTTGTAACGCTTCTACAATACTTTGGCGGTCTTCACAAAAGAGGGCAACATCATCTGCATATGCCAGTATTCTCACCTCACACGCTCCCAACCTAAAACCTCGGATGTGCTCGCTCGCAGTTATCATCCTACAAAAAGGCTCCAAATAAATTGCAAAAAGTAAAGGGGACAGTGGATATCCTTGTCGAACAGATGCCCTCACATCAATTCTTTCAGATAATATTTTGTTTACCATAAGTCGTGTCGAGCAACATGCATAAGCCATTTTTACCCCATTGAGAACAACCGAACCAATACCAATATGTTCCAACAAACAATACAGTATTTCATGAGACACCCGATCAAATGCTTTTTCAAAGTCAATTTGAACAGTAGCCACTTTCTTATTTAAAGCATCGCAGCACTCGAGCACGCTGCGTGCTACATGAATATTTTTAAATATGCTTCTTGTTTTTATGCCACACGTTTGGTGACGCCCTACAATATCCTTTATGACGTATTGCAATCGCTTAGCTAACACTTTCATCAGGATTTTATAATCAACGTTTCTTAACGTGATCGGTCTGTAGCTTGTTACTTTTACCAGCTTGGCAGGGTCATCTGTCTTAGGAATTAAGACCGTATGAGCATTTTTAAACGAAGGTGGCAGCCTACCGACCTCAAAACACTCTTTGAAAAGCTTATAGAGCATAGCAGCAATGTCATATTTAAAGCTCTTATAAAAGGCAGCAGTTAAACCGTCAGGTCCCGGCGACTTTCCGGCGTTCAATTCATCAATTGCTGTCTCTATTTCCTTAATACTTATTTCGCTCTCTAGTTCTTCAGTAATCTCATTTCCTAATATTGGCATAAGTGGCAAAAAGTTTTGCCGAAACCCTTCTTCACCTGGTGCTTTGCGTGCAAACAGCTCACGGTACTGTTCCACGAATGCACTCGAAATTCCACTTTGTTCACTGAGGATTTGTCCTTTGTATTAGATAACTGATATCTCGTTTGACCGCGCGTATCGCTTTTCATCTGTGAGCGCGCGTTTTGTAGGCATTTCACCAGTAAGCCATTATTCCGTGCGTGCTCTTATCGCTGCCCCTCTGTACTACTGAGCATCTAAAGCTTCTAGCCTAACTTTGACGCCTTTTATATCATGCATGAACATGCCCGGCGTTTTTTCCTCTTCGTGCCCTAAATTCGCCAAAAGCTCACGCAATTGCTTTTCTTCTTTTTTTTCCTCATATTTTCTTATGGTTGAACGCTCAATGGCATGCATTTTCAACTTCTGCTTAAAGCATTCCCAAGATTCAATACGTCCTATTCTACTGTTATTAAACATATCCATGCTTTCCTTAACTTTTCTTAAAGGGACACTGAGGAGAGCTCTATTAATATTTTTTTTATAGCAAAATCCGATAGTTCGGCATTTCATGGCTTTGTTGCCACTTGGCCGGCAACGAAAGATGCATTTATTTCTAAGAAATTTGGATTCGAAGTTGAAATAGTTTTTCCCGCCGCTCTGATTCAAACTTGGGATTCTGCTATGACGACACAGAACTAAGTGACGTGAAACATGACATTCACATGACGTAACGCAGACTCCGTGATTTCTGCCTGCCAGCAGTGCGGCCCAGCAGCAGCCGAAAAGAAAGCTACCGCCGGCCGCACGTTGAAGGCATCTATCGGCTATTGCGGCCGTCGCTTCGTTTACATTTGCACCGGCGTTGTGCCAGCGTTACAATGGATCCCGTTCTCGAAGTCGTAAACGAAGTTCTCGCAAATAGACGCCTTTAGCATACCGTGTACCTTGTTACCGTTAGCGGATTACCGGGAGCCCCAATACCGCTGAGAGCAAGCGCTGATTGGTCCCGGCGCTGCAGGAGCGCGCGTAGCTATCGGGTAGGTGGCGCCATCTGGCGACGTCAAGAAGATTTGCGCATGCATTTGCTGCGCCTCAGTGATTCGTAGCTTCTCGTGGCCTAGTGTTGCTAGAACTATTGGTTCTAGCAACACTGTTTTGTTCTATGACGCCATGAAGCTTGTACTGGCGAGTTTGGCCTGTGGCGGCGATACCTGTATTTTGGTTCTTGCTCGTTTCTATGTTACAGGAGCTTTGTTGTCAGTATGAATGGCGTTTTTGTAATCAGGAGCTGGTATTCTGTCGATGCAAGTCAACTTCAATTTCTCCTCAGTGTCCCTTTAAAAATATGTCGTCTTCTATAAGCCTTGAGTTTAGTTTCCACATACCCCAGTTCATTTTTGCTTTACGCTGTTTCCTTCCTCCCAAAGTTACCGCAACTAGGCAGTGGTCACTAAATGACACTTGCTTCACTTCATACTGCTCGCAGTAAGGCGAAAACTCCGGCGACACATATATTCTATCCAATCGTGCGTGGCTACTACCCTGAAAATGCGTAAAATGCACATGATTCTGACTTTTCACGAGGCCTATTACGTCCTCCAAGCTGCACTCGTTCAGGACACTCTTCAACAAATCAACACTCGGGTCTTTTACATCCTTTACATTTGAACGATCTTTAGGGTCCAAAACACAATTGAAATCTCCCAATAATATGAGCACTCGGTTGCATTCAAGGAACGAGGCTAACTGTTCAAAAATTCCGCGCCGTTCCTTTTGTATCGTAGGAGCATACAGGACAGCAACCCTCACCGCGAATGTTTCATATGTGAAGTCACACACGATAAACCGCCCCCTTGCACAAGTTTTTATTTGTTCCTCTACGATGCTTATGTTTTTCCTCAGGAAAAGACAGCATCCCGCCGACAAACCAGCAGCATGGCTTACACAAACATTGAATTGTGACCGAAAACCAAGCACCATGTTATCTGTTTGCTGCTCATCCTCAACTTTTGTTTCTTGAATAGCCGCGATATCTAGATCTAACTCCCCGAACAGTCGGTTCAACTGCACTTGCTTACGCTTCGAGGCAAGCCCTCGTACGTTCAGAGTGCCAACTTTTAGCGGTTTCTTCAAATAAGCCATAGCGTGCACACAGCAAACAAACAACAGTGACTAAAGCTCACTGTTTCGGTCTCTGGTCGCGAGAGAGCGCCGAGGACCGCGACAAGGCTAACTTGCCTTTCTTGGCTCCGTCCCCTCTCCAATGCCTTTCTAGCCGACGAAGTTCTCGTTCCGTAGCCGGTGCCTTTTCGTAGTCACGAGGTCGCTTAATGGAAGCGACTGTCGCATCCATCGGTGCCTCGGAGTCGTGGTCGCCTGAAGTGCTCGCCCTCGTTGGCTCTTCTGGCGCCGCAGCAGCATCCGCCTTCTTGCCAGTCGTTTCTGCAGCGGGGTCACCTTGTGACTTCTCGTCGCCAGCAGGCAGCTCCGGCTGCTGGGAAGCAGGGCCGTCGCTGAGTCCTGAAGGGGGCGGGGCTCCGGCGTTCTCCAGTTCCTCCTGGTCCATGAGCAGCTCGCTCCCGTCGTCTTGCGCCGGAGCAGTACCCGTGGCCACACGCGCATACGTGCGGACGCATCCTTCCCGTTCGTGTCCGAAGGCGTGACACAAACTGCATCTTGGCGTGCGGCAGTCGCGTCGAATATGCCCCGTCCTCTTGCACCGTAGGCATATTGGTGGACGTCCAGGCACCACCACTAACACTTGCCCTCCGTAGAACTTGAGCTTGTGGGGTAAGTCATTGATAGAGAGCCCCTCCTTCAGAACCATACGCACCAGACGGGTTGTCGATTCGACGTCTTCGAAACCCGGACTGTTCCACTGCTCGCGAGTGACGTCTGTCACATCTCCGAATTATTCAAAAGCTTTCTGCACAGATTCATTCGACGCGTAGAAGGGCACCCAGTGCACCCTGAAGGCCAACTCACGTTTGTTGGGGTCTATGACCGCACAATAGCGTTTTTTCACTTCAAGTGCTCCTTCTGTCAGCAGTCGTTCCTTCGCTTCCGCAGTTTTCAGCTTCAACATCCACACATGCGACATTTGAAAGGCCCTAATGCCAGCCACGAAAGGTACAACACCGGCAGTTTCCAAATGCTCACGAAAATCCTGTATGCGATAAGGCCGCCCGGCAATATCGCAGTGAAGGAAAACCGCTGTCCTCATTGCGTCTCCCGAAGGCAGCGTAGGCAAAACTAAGCGATAGCCCACTGGTGGGCGTCGCTCACCGAAACCTCGGCCAGACATGACCGATAACGAAGCGCGCTTAGAGCTTCCCATCACACGAACGTCTCCCACGGAAGCCGGAAGTGGGGCTACGCTACTTCCTGCCAACGCATAGTTATCCTTGTCTAGGACGCTGGAGAGTGTTTGCATAAAGGCGTCGAATCAGACCGATGCCTCCCAAACGCCCTCCAGTGTCTCCAGCATTTAAGATTCACAAACCATTGTGTACTTAATTAACATCTTAACCACACATCAGTGACACAAGCAGTAACACCGCGCTAAAGGCTTTCGCCTCACCGCAATTTAGGTCAACAAAGTGCCCCCCTGAATTTTTTTCTATATTCACCGTTTCTGAACTTCTCTTCTTGCTGCAAAGTTCTGGCTAGACATTGTAATGCATTTAATCTACCAAGAGATCATAAATAAGTCACGTCGGTGCAGTTAAAGAAACTCTCCTTTCCCTGTGCCGAGGGAGCTCGGATTCGCCTCGGAGAGTAGAGAGGTATCGTTAACGACTACCGACACTCTACAGCGAGCATCGCAAGGGCCAGAAAAAGTTAGGAAATACGTCGCGACCTACGTTCCTGCAGGAAGTTGCAGCTCTACTGTCGGTGCCGGTATGTCAGGACCCTGAGTTAACGACTGCACTTGTTGAAATGGAAAGAAATCTGGTGATGAAAGGCACATAGCTGGCAGCGTCAGGCTTCAAAGGAAAAAAGAAGTGAAGAAATACACGAACGTCGTTCGACTGAACTCGATCCAACGGTTCCAGTAAAGACCTATAGCGAAGTAGTCTACGTATATGCTTAGAGTATGGCGAACCAATTTAGAGAAGCTTAGACCAAGAGGTTTGGCTCCTCCGAGAGAAACTTGGATTTCGAGTATGGTTTCCTTTTCATAAGAGTCTGGCGAACTATCATGCGCAATTTTTTTAGGCATTAACCACAGCATCTTTTTTTTTCTGTGGACATCAGTTTAAAAGTTTTCAGAGTTATGCTTCCGGTTCATGGGAAAATATTGTTTTTGCCTAGCTTAGTAAGAGAAATGGGCCATCTGGGCCCAGAGTCTTGGTGTAAATCTCTCGTCGTGTCGTCTTTTGTGCTTTTTGACTATCGATACCTATTTTTGATCGATAAATACTTGCAGAACAGGCTGCTTCTTAAACTTATCTCTCTAAAAGGTTTTACCTCGATAGAAAGAGTCCGAACCAGTGTTTCTGTTATTTGAGCAAGCATTCATCACGATCGCCGTGTCAAAACGCAATAACATAAGCGAGAAAGGGTATCCTCAAGTTAAAAAAATGGCTGAGGCTTAACTTGGTTAACCCTGGTCAGATGCGAAACATATTGATGGCTATCACGTGGTATGTCACGTGGTGTGACGTCACTGTACCACGTGGTGTGCACGGCGCATAACCACGGCGAAGGGCTGTAGTGTACCTCCGTCTTCCTCTGTCGTGACGTCATGTGTCACGTGGTATGTCACGTGGTGTGACGTCACTGTACCACGTGGTGTGCACGGCGTGTAACCACGGCGAAGGGCTGTAGTGTATCTCCGTCTTCCTCTGTCGTGACGTCGTGTGTCACGTGGTATGTCACGTGGTGTGACGTCACTGTACCACGTGGTGTGCACGGCGCATAACCCCGGCGAAGGGCTGTAGTGTACCTCCGTCTTCCTCTGTCGTGACGTCATGTGTCACGTGGTGTGACGTCACTGTACCACGTGGTGTGCACGGCGCGTAACCACGGCGAAGGGCTGTAGTGTACCTCTAGTAATATGCTTAGCATAAAAAGGCTTAATTAAGCTCTTAATGTCTCTATAAACATTACTGTATATGAGCGAAGTGAAAAGGCTTTAAACCGCATCGCTAAAATCGGCTCCGGCACTGAAGACAGAAAGACAGACATCAAACTTTTCTAAACCACGTCTATTTCTGAACAATATAAGAGAAGAACAGTGTCATCTTAAAGTAGGCGTTAAGCTCAGCATTTTTTATAGTTTCAAAAGATGAATAATCGATTTGGGGCGTAACGTTTACGCGGAGTGCAGGTTCTGAGGTACTTTCTTGGATTTCCAGCTTTTCAGCATGCGTGGTTTCCATGCTCTTCGTGTTTGTCTCAAGAATTTTAAAATCATGCTTAGTTCCCGAGTTACTTGTGTTGTAAATGTTATCCTTGAAGAGGGCAGTTCAAGTTATGTGTGCAACTATTTCTGCTCTTATGCCTTACTACTACTTGCGACCACAAAAAAGTACTACTTTTGTATGCATGCTCTTGCTTCTCTATGTATCATGAGTTGCTATTGTGTGAAATTATGCATGTATTTTAGTCCCTGCAAGACCGCAGCTTTGTAGGGGTGGCGAGGCATATCAAGCAGCTGTGGAAACAGCTGTTTTTGCCCCCGTCAGTTTTTTCACGGGTTAGACGCAAACCTCTTGGGCTGTATATTGTTGACAGAGACTGTACATGTATCGTGGCAAGAAAATTGCAGGTTGTTGCGCTATACTCTCCGATGAATATCATGTATTACTCGTCTTACGCCCTTCAAAATGTTACTTGTAACAGACTATCATAGAAAATCAGTGAGGTGGGCATGCAATCATTCAAATTCTCTGTGTAATTTTGCACGTAAAGCGCCATGCGGCACATAACGGCAGCCGAAAAAACTAAATCAACTTATTCTCAATTTCTGGAACTGTGTCCTATATACGCCTAAAGCAATAATTCACCGTTTCCTTGGGCAAGTTACAAATATTCAGGCGCGTTTTTAAGACTTTATTCTCAAAGCTAAGGGAACCAGTAAAGGATTTACTCTAGGTGAAGTATACGAGGGGGTACCCAAAAGAAACCGGACTTATTTTTGTTTGAACTTATTTGTTCACATTTTCAGCACGGACCTTCAATATCCTTCAAAGTACTCTCCGCTTACAATGATACGTTTGTCGAATCTTTCATTCCATTTTTCAAAACATTGTTTAAATTCATCTTTTGTGATGCTTGACAGTCCCTCCGTCGTTTTTTTCTTCACCTCAGCAACATCAGGGAAACGCTTTCCATTCACCTGTCTTTTCATTTTACGAAACAAAGAAAGTAGCACGTGGCAAGGTCCGGTGAGTATGAGGGTTGAGGAACAGAGGTCATGCCATTTTTGGTCCGAATTTGTCGTAGAGACAGGGCTGTGTGAGCAGGGGCATTGCCATGGTGGAAAAACCAGTCACCCGTCTGCCACAAATCAGGCCGCTTCCACCGAACACTGTTGCCCAATCTTTTCAAAACATCCAAGCAGAAAGCCTGGTTAACTGTCTGACTCTGCGGAACAAATTCTGAATGGACGACTCCTCTCACGTCGAAAAAACAAATGAGCACTGTTTTGAGGTTCGGTTTCACCTGACGAGCTTTCTTGAGGCGAGGTGAATTTGAAGTTTTCCATTGGCATGACTGTTGCTTTGATTCACGATTTAATTCAGGAACACTTGAGTTGTACCCATAGCATCGTCCTTGAACGTCTTTCTGAATATTTCAAGAGTTTCCGTTTCACTTTTTTCGAGAAAAAATCGGAATTTCACCGGCGCACGCTGTTCACGAAAATCAGCCATTGCAAAAACGACACTCTCACAAAACAGTCGTCACTCTAAAACTCTGCCTAAACTAGTCTGACCTCCTTCAGCGACGGCACTCGGCTTACTGACTCTGGAATGTGCGTTCTATGCACTCCTAGCGGCAAAACGCGGTACCACAGAAGCTGTGCCGATTCAAAAAATTATTCCGGTTTCTTTTGGGTACCTCCTCGTAAATGCCTCTTTAAAGCAAAAATGATGACAGAAGCGTGTGTGGCGATTTGTAAGGACATGTTAATATGCGTGTTTGGACTTCAGGAAAACCTCTGGTGATTTAATTCTGAAGAAGACGTTGGCTTGCTCCCCTATGCCACTTGGCCGAAGCTGTGTTGGTCATAGTCACGCTCGAAGAGACGTTTACTGAGCAGAAAGTTCCTTAAATAGACATTAAAGGCAAATCTCACACTCAAACAGGACGGATAGATCATTCGGAAAAAACATTACCAACGCTTTTTCTGCGCGGAACGTTGGCTGCGCAGCTGATAAAAATGCAAGTGAAAGTCCAGAAACTCTTCCTCATTCCAAATGCTTGCGAAAAATTAGCACAGTTGCGTCATTTTCATGCAGCATTCACAACGGAGCTCTCCCACCAACCAGAAGAGCCAAGAACAGAAAGTGCCGAGGCAACCTAAGCCCTCCAATACCGCACCCTCCACCGGAAAACAGATGCTACTCTTATAAAAAATTGTATGTAGACAGTCTATAGACTTCTTATTGATTCTGTTGCCTGCCTATGGATATTTATTTTTGTCTATTCAGTCTAGAGAGTGTCTGTAGACAAAAGTCTGCTAAAAATGTATGGCCATAAGTCTATAGATTTTCTGTAGACTGTCTATAGGATTTGTGTTGCCTACAGACTGTTCTCTAGGGTTTGTCTAGACAGTCTATAGACTTTATAGACAGAAGTTTATGAACAGTCCATGGACTGTCTAAAAAAATTTTAGCAACTGTACGGAACATAGCATGAAGCTGTGTCTAATTGCTACGCACGCGTACGCGTATAAATAGGCTGCGTGGATGTCAAAGAAGCTATCTGAAATTACTGAGAATAGCCGCATACTGCAGAACTGCTGACCGCGCTCACGCTCATATACATCGACGACTACGACCCGGGCGCGGTGAATTCCGCGCGTTGTGCGTCGTCGTGAAGTCGACCAATAATAATCGAGGGATCCTGAAAACCATGCGCACCACAGTGGCGTTCTAACGTGTTTCATCCGAGGGAAACACTGCGCGCGCATTCTTCACGAAACAACGGGCTGTGTTGTCGATTATCACGTGTTTCGTAGCGAAAGCTACACTACGTCAGCTCTTCGAGCCTGCACCGTGGCACCCCGCTCCGTTGCGGCGCCGTTGGTCATGTGGGTGGGTCACGTGGTGCGGAGCAGCTGCTGCTGCCGGCGACGCGGCGCGCCGGCAAAACCGAGCAGCACGGCTGTGCGCATGCACGGTGTCGAGGCGGGGGGGGAGTGGAGAAAGGGAGAGGTGTCGCAGCTGTATAAGTAGGTGGCTCGGCGGAGCTCTCGCGTCACTCCAGGTTTAACCAGAGCTAAACCAAAGCCAATTATTTTTGACTAACTACGCAGTAAGCATGATTGCAGACGACCATAGTGATTCAGTGGGCTCGAGTCGCTGCTGCTTTGAACGGCCATACGCTGCCGGAGAGCACAGAATGGGAGGCGAGAAATTCAGAGCTCTTTTCCGCATGCAGTCTTTCTCTCATGCCATATGTTGCATGGTTTTATTTACGAGACGCTTCGGGATTTTGGCTCGCCGTGCTGGTTTTCTCGTAATTTGACGGTAATTGCGAACTGACGGCGAAATAGCGTTCCTTGAGAAATCGTCTAACTGCATCAGCAGCCGCAGCGGTACGAAACCATGCGTTGCGGTGCCACGTGTACTTTGCTTTCACGAAATTTTCAGACTTATAAAAGCTATGTTCCCGGTAAAAATAATGTATTTGCTATCACGTGACGCTAACAGAGCCTAGCCTGATTTGGTATTTCCCTTCAGTGCCCTCTAAACAGACGGGCCGCAACAACTCTCAGAATCCGTAATAATAACGAGAACGACAAGCAGTTTAGTTTTGGTTAACGTCAGGGCCTCTTTGCTTAATTGAAGTGCTTTGTTATTCTAGAAGCTTCTCGGTTAACTAATGCAACATTGACTTCTAGTTTAACGGCGTGGCACAATAATAGCATTAACAATAATGGCAAGGCACATTATTCGAAGCGCCAGCGATGCTTCGTGAAAGCGAAGTCGGAACGTGTGTCAAGGAAGATGTTTTAAAGAAAGAAAACGACTAGACAATACGGATATTACGAATTAACGTTCGGTTTAGTTTGGCGTCCAGCCCCTTCACTGTGACGAGGCATTGCTGACTCCATTATAGCGCGAAGGAATGCGCTCTCACTTACGTCGGGCAGCAAAAACACGGCGCGAACTTCCAACAAACAGGCTGAAAGGTGCACCAAGAAATGCCTTAGTGCACCTAAAAGAAACGGTGATTTCGGCCCATTGCTACTACAAAATTCGGGGATCGTTGCGATAATTAAGCTCCAATGTGACGTGGGCATTTAGAGCATGTTCAATTAATGGCTGCAACGTTATTTCTTATAATAGTTTTCCCTTAAGCATGAAGCCTGAACTGAATTTCAGTGAAACACTCCGAAGAAATATTTATTTGGTGACCAGCATCTTCAGAGACTATATGCTCACGCGCATTACCACACTGTTTTTTTCTCCCTTCACCAAAACAATGCGTTTCGCATTCCAGGGGGCCATCCATCCAAGTTGAATCTCCTTAATGCTTTAATGCCTGTGTACCCGTCGATACAAACAAATTTGAGAAAATTTTTTGTTTATATTTGTTGATGTATAGCGGCTCGTCACATTTATGTCCACAACGTTTTTCCAACACCGACTTTTTTTGGTTTGATTTGGTTTATGGGGTTTAAAGTCCCAAAGCGACTAAGGCTATGAGAGACGCAGTAGTGAAGGTCTCCGGAAATTTCGACCACCTGGGGTTCTTTAACGTGCACTGACATCGCACAGTACACGGGCCTCTAGAATTTCTCCTCCAAAGAAATTCTAGCCGCCGCGGCCGGGATCGAACCCGCGTCTTTTGGGTCAGCAGCCGAGCACCATAACCACTGAGCCACCGCGGCGGCCATCGACTTTTTTTAATATTACAAATGTTTATTTAAGACTATGACAGACACGTCGGAGCAGTTTGTGCACGTGGGTTTTACAAAAGCAAGGTGGACCTTCTACCTGATATGAATCAGTAACTACACGACTCATTAACTATACTGAACATGACTTTTTATTTTTATTTAAGAGAAGGTTACACCGTGAAATTGAAAGCCGTTAGTCACCACCAGTGGTGAGCACTCTTTTTGAATTTTCGCAATCGGCAATATGGCTCGAAATAACGAACGCCAAAAATAAGCATTGCAAGGTTACGTTGAGCTGGCTTTTCCGCAATGGAGGTTTATATACTGGTATTGCGGCGCCTGGTATAGGAACGGAAATGATTTCAGCTTCTTCTACATCACTGAAGACACAAACGGCATTCGTATTTAATACGCAAAAAAAAAACGAGTGACGTCAACTCAACTAGCTTTAGATGCGCATATTGCCGATCAAGAAAATTTTAAGCTCGGTTCACCTTCGGTCGTGATGGCCTTCAATTTCACAATTAAACCAGGCTACATAAATGTCAAAATAAAAATGCATTAGTTAATTAAAATTAAGAAGTCTTCGAATCATTGAGTCTTATCAGGCACTTAATGTCGCCTAGCTGTACAATCTACGTGCACAAACCGCTCCGCCGTCTCTGTTAAAGTTTTGAACGGAAACATCAGTAAAGATTAAAAAATCATCCTTTATATATCTTTGTGAAAGCCAACCCTAAAGAAAAAGCAGCCGAAATTTAGTTGCTTCTACTAGTCCACTGAAATATGATGTATAGTTTTGAATTTTTAGGGTGGTTTATTTCTTTCTTTCTTTTTTATTTGAGACAATATGGTACAAACTGGCTCAGGAGGCAATAGCAAAAGGCCCGGATGGGGCCTGACTAGGCTATGCCCCCCTGACAGCAGAAGGGGGGCATAGCGTAGTCAGGCCCCTGACAAATCAATATTCACTGTGAATATTGATTTGTCCGAAATTTTGTCGTTCTTGGATACTCTGAATTTATAGGTCGCTAATTGCGCTCACACAGTATATATATTTTTTCTCATTAAATATACTGCCTTGTAGTTCTTTCTGCCAAAAGACCACCAATGACAAAATATTAGAATTTCATATCTCTGCTAGTTTTCATCGCTTGTGCAGGAATTCTTATTAAGAACTACGTTAATTCACACTTCTAGTTTTACCTGCCGCGGTGGCTCAGCGGTTATGGTGCCCGGCTGTTGACCCAAAAGACGCGGATTCGATACCGGCCGCGGCGGCTGAATTTCGATGGAGGCGAAATTCTGGACGCCCGGATGCTGTGCGATGTCACTGCTCGTTAAAGAGCCCCAGGTGGTCGAAATTTCCGGAGCCGTTCACTACGGCGTCCCTGATAGCCTGAGGCGCTTTGGGACGTTAAAAGCCCAAAATCATATCAAACACGTCTGGTTCATTTGAATTGAGACCTTGCAGCCATCAAAATCGAGTGTATGAAATGCTCCTCCTAATTCGAATGCCGCCTAATTCGAAACCGTTTTTGATTGCTTTCAAGTCCTCTTTGTCTCCTGTTTGTTTTCGCATACCAAACCCTCGTCAATATACAGCGTAGCTGTGATAGTACACTGACCATAACATTGTGAATAACCGCTTCAGAGATAATTGAACAACGCGAGAGATAATTGAAGCGAAAAAAATCGCAAGCCTAAAAGACCGCTGTGTCAGCACCCCATCCGTAGCCCTTCTGGATAAGGAATTTCGTTTCCTTGCGACAGCTCAGCATTCATGATTCCCTGCTCGTATCCTGTGGCGATTGTCTATTTCATGTCTTACCCTTCTTGTTGTTTTTGATGCCTTGTGTATATTACCGATGTGTCAGAGCAATAAAATTTCAGCTGTTAGTCAGCGCCTGTGTCTCGTCTCCCCTTTCTGCGTCCTCGTGAAGTTTGCGCTGTTTTCGTGTGACGCTTCAGAAGCTGCTCTCCCTCACAAAGGCTACGGACACTCCACATTATCTACACGCACATCCGAACGAGTAGCGGCAATGTAATCCAATAAAATCAGTCCGGCCAGGAACACAAGTCGGGCGCAGGGCCGCACGCTATCCAAGATGTCCCTCGCTCGATAATTTGTCTTCATCGCGATAGCGGAAAGAAGGGGCCGAGCCAAGCCCTACACCCGAGGCAAAGCGTCGTCTTCCCGGCAACAAAATGATTGCCCGCATTCGAGCAGCCTTCATCGACTACACTTCGAACATCCTGCCAAAACAACGGGAGGAAAAAAAAAACTAGAGTTAAACCAGTCCGGTTCCGACAAAAGGAATAACAAGAAAATGAACAAAAAATTTCTGTTCCTTCCAAGTTAAGCAAGGCCAGCGACAAGTGAGAAACGAGCACCGCTTCTTCCGACGCGGCCGGGTTTCCGAATTCAGGTCGACTTTCTTTTGTCTCAACGCCTTTCAGCAGTTTTTTTCTTTTTGGAAAGCGAGCGGTGCCAGATTACGCGTTCCCCCGCAAAGCGAAGAGGAATTCCGATCACGCCGCCGCTCGCACCCGGCGTCTTCGCCGGGCTTTCTTTTGATTCGCCAAATGGCCAAGTTTCACAGCAATGCGAACCGAGCACGCGTGCTGCTGGCGCAGCGACTCAGAGGGATGCAGGAATGTTTTCGTCGCTCCCCCGCCCACACTTCTTCCACGCGCCTCTGAGGAGAAGCTGGGTGGACTCGGAGAAAGAAACTGGGCGATCGTCCCTCCCTCCCGAACCTCCCTCTCCCTCAGCTCCCCATTCCTTGTCACCCCTTCCCGTTCTCACTTTCTTCCCGGGGACTCAGATCCGAGGAATGCGTTAGCGACGCCACGTTCCCGTATCCGCGGTTTGGAAGTTGTAATCCTGTTTGCGACGCGTCGCCTTGCAACTGGATATTTCCCCCGCATTTGGTCTTCCTTACAGCGCCCGTCTCCGCTGTCTGTGTTTGCCTGTTTGTTTGCCGCGCTGATTCGGAAGCTCTGGGTTTTCGGGCTCCTTTCGTCCTGTGTGAGCCCCGCCGGTTGCGATGCTAGTCACGGGAATTTAAGTACATAAATCCCCTTCAGCACGCAGAAACGGTCGTGTGGAAGTTGGACAGGAGTACTTTTTGGATATATCCCGGGAGTTTACAAGTTCGCGCGCCTGGCCATGAGTTGGCGGCCCGCATCACTCAGCACGAGTTTGCTTTCAAGCTTTCAAGCCCCTGTTGCAGCATCTGCGTGTCCTTCGAGTGTAAGTTCTAGGATCATTTCCTACGAGAGCGCCACGATAATTTGACATCACTGCAGACTTCAGTTGCGCGTGTTCATTCCTGCCGAGAAGAAAGCTTTGCGACGATCAGAACGCGTCTCGAAACTTTGAAAAAAAAAGGGCTGAAACTGTTTTATTTACAGTGGACTCCTTTCAAATCCAGCGCCTTCAAGGCCTTTTGCATCAGTAAGACCACTTGTGAGCGAAAGACAGAAATGTGGGTTTGAACTCTCAGTCGCAGGAATTCTTCTGCGGTTCAGCGCTGTCAGTCATTTCTTTCTCCATTTCAGACTTAGAAAATTTTTGCAGCAGTGCTTGTTTTGGTTGCTTCCTTGACGGGTGTTTCGAACCAAGAAAGGCAGTTACGAACTGCAAGTTGAAGTTGAACTCTGCTTCTAGTTCTCAGTGTTACATTCCGATGTCTGGTTTAAAATACAAGTACAGGGTAACCGTACATTCCGTGCAGATCTCATGGCTAGCTACGCCAGGTTATTCCACCGGCCAAGCACTGCGGCATTATTATAAAAAACTGGTCTGCAAAAATGCGGAGCAGATTTGAAAACTTTCATTTCTTGTTGACTTCACACAAGTTATGCCCGAAATAGTCGCCATCGGCAACCACGTTCAGCATAAGAATGTTCAATGACTCTAGAACACAAAAATTTTATTCTGTCACAGGGTGATGTTTATAAGCATTCTTCTTTTGGGCATAGTGAGGGAGTAATTGCTCATACGAATACTTCGAAGTTTAGAATGGTACAGCACCTAGCAATACACCGTAGACGCTAAGCTACAGTTTATCTCAGCTCAGTGTTCTTGGCTTCTACAATGTCTATAAACTACCATCACGACCAACCTCACTATCTTCTGACGTAGGCTACTAAACTCAAGCTGCAATGGGCTCAAAGTGGCAGCTTTATTGAACTTGAGCTTTCATAGTTTTGTAGCGTGAGCTGCATTGGCCACAGTCTCGCCATTTAGCGTGCTCCCTCCGCCGACCATACTGCGCATGCGCGAGAAGCGAGTGACGTCACTGCGCAGAGCTAGCGCGCCTCGTCGCTGCTGCCGCCGGCGCAGAGCCCCGTGACGTCACTGCTCACGCTACATATATCCTGGCATGGCAGAGCTAAGCCACTGCCAACTTTTTTACGTCGGAACTGTGTCGGTTGTTTCCATGACAGATTTTTAGTGCTTCTTTAAGTATCAGTGCACTAAAGACTTGTTTCGCACTTTTCCTGCTCCTAGATTCTTGTCCGCGTATTCATTGTGCCCTTTCTTAAGATTTTTCAAGAAATTGGTGTGGGTTTCTGCCAAAGTATGCGCGAATATTTCCGATTTCTGGCTAATTGGAACGCTAGCTCAGAGATAACTTAATTGTAAGACTAGTCTGGCCGTCTGAACGAAATCTTCCAAACCACGGCGATAGTAAGACAAGAGACTTGCTAGACAGCTGATGTCGTTGTCATCTCGCCGTCATCAGAGCCCCTGATCCTACCAGTTTAGAAAGTCGCGATAAGAAAAATTTTTTGAAAAGTGGTTCCGTGATTTAAGCAAAAACCCCAATGTTAGCTCGTGATCGCAATGTCTCTAGGCAGCATAATAAACCTTGTAGAAATTAAACTCAGAGAGGGTTAATTATCATGCTATTGCTTGGCACCAGAGTCACTGACACAGATGCTGTATTAAAACTGCAGAGACATAAAAGTAGGGCAGAATAATTTAAAACTCATGCGAAAAGTGTTTTCCTGTGTCTCTGCAGGTAATGACGATAAACTGCGACACTTTTTATTGCCGTTAATAGATGTCGTCTCCTTCTGCAGTGCCCCGCGGAACAGCCTCGCAACTTATAGGATCAAAGAGTTCTGGTCGTAGTATGCGGTCAGAAACATTGCCGCGTCGTCTGCTGGAAGACTGGAAAGTTATTCAGTTAAGTTGTGAACCAGGCGCACTACTGAAGAAATGGGAGAAGACAGGTTAGTCGGCTTTGCAGTTTTTGCTGTCACTTCTCACTTAAAAAAAGAGAAAAGTCTGGGTGGAATAACTGGCTACAATCTTGTGAGCATACGCATTAAAGCCGTGACAAAATAAGAAAAAAAAACTGCATGCAGATCGTCTTAATGCGACGAATATATGCCAATAAAAATTTCAAGCATGCATGTAAACGCTGTTAAATTTAGGAGCTTTGGGCTATCCGCGTTTGCTTCATACCAGCTGGCTTATACTTTCTCTGAGCATGGAGTTCGTTTGCTTTCTTCTCTATGCGTGCTCTTTTTGAGGTGTCCTATGAGCAATATTTACTACATTTTCTTTTCACCGTTTAGAAACTGAAATGTGTCGCCAATATTTTGTGCCATTCAAGATTCCCAGTAACTGCAGAAAATGGGCTGGACTTGATAGCCCAAGGCGTATCTCATCTCTCATTCGCTATTGAAGGTTTGCGCTGTCGTGTACATTTATTCTCACTTGCGCACAGACTTTACAGGCGTCTTACAGAAAATGTGTCACTGTAGCTGTCACTAAAATTAAGACGTGTTGTTATCTCTCTGAGCGGGAAAGAAGCTACTTTCTGCGTTACGTAAATTTATGCTGGCACTTTTTTGCGAAGTCTGGACGAATTGTTGCGGAATATAGTGTTGCTTTTTGCAAAGTCGAATATATGAAGCTCAATATTCAATAGGGAAGTGTATAAAAAATTGCGTGGCGAAAGCCGAGGACACTATGCCGTGACGACTTCCGGTGGATGTGACGTCACACCGGCCCCGTGGCTGTATCGATGCCCAAATTGTACGTCTTTCGAGGATCTCTAGTGTTAATTACACTGAACTACACATTTCTCCATCTAATTTGACACAAATCCGACGTTTTTCCGGCCATTCTGTGGCAATTTTCACTATGCCGTGACGACTTCTGGTGGATGTGACGTCAGACCGTTCCCGTGGCTATGTCGACGTCCGCGCTATTTCGACGCAATTTAGACATTATTGCCTACAATTAATTAACTGTTTAACCTACAGTCATCAACTTGGCTTCTGTGTTCATTTCTTCCTCATCTATCTGAAGCACCATTGGTTTTCTTCTATTTTAGTTCCCAAGTTTAACACGTGTGACACGCTTTCTTAACGGACGACAGTATGAGCCATTATAGGCTGCCGCCCTAAAATGCTAAACGAAGCCATAGTAGAGTCCGCCAGGCACATGCTTTTAGCAAGTGACAAAACTTTCGTTATAAATATTAACAACACAAATGTAGGATTTCTCCACTGAAACAAGATAAAATAACTTCTAAAACCTGTTTACGTACAACGCTCCCTACGTTCTTGATTAGTGGGTGCCCTCAAGAAATTTACTTCGTTACACAGACCAGCCTTCTTTTGCAGGACCTTGCGAAGTAAACAAAATTTAGCGCAGAGCGGCACGTGGGGACAGTATCTTGAGCGCCGCCCCCAGGAGAAAATAACTAGAGAAGTTGAGTGGTTCGTTATTTTTTGCGGAGCTTTATGCTGCCTTGAATGTGTGTAAAAGAATTATAAAAGACCACCATGGAAGCCCCTGAAGGAATAAGTGGGCTCATATTGCAAAGGAAACTTTAATGCACCGAAAGTAATGGAAACCCACTGCACTCAGTCCAGGGAACACCATTTTGGAAAAGAAACTTAATCTGTTTGCTTCCAGGGTGCAATGATTGAAATTTAACAGCGGTGATTCGCAAACCAAAACTCAATTTTCATGTACAACTCCTCACTGCGTGCTCGGGCGGCGAGAAAATTAAATTTCTGGACTTACATTACGGCTCGTATGCTGTCGGCAGCGAAAGGCACCGGGAAGCATGTTCAGATAGAAATTTATTTTAGGACTAGGTTGCGGCGCAGTCCCGTAGTATTGTTAACAGCGGATAAAGCATTCTTCTATAATTATGCCTTGAGACATATCAGGTGAATGGTTTTCATGAGTGCGCCAAAACATGTTTTTTCCCCACATTCCGGTTCTTTAAACTTTTGCTGCCCCTGGGCTGTGGCTCAGTGGGCTGCTGGCCTGAAAGACGTGGGTTGATACCGGCCGAGGCGGCCGAATTTCGACAGAGGCGAAATTCTTGAGGCCCGTGTGCTGTGCGATGTCAGTGCACGTTAAAGAACCCCAGGTGGTCCAAATTTCCGGAGCCGACCACTACGGCGTCCCTCATAGTAAACCCCCAATAAACCAACCCAAACTTTTGCTGGTGATCGCACATTTAAGTCTCGGTTTACATACAAGTGAAATCACTATAAAATCAAGAACTGAAATCTGAGTGAACATCCGCAAGATATTCTTCTGAACTTACTATACTAACTTGGGTAGCCAAGTACTATATTAGGAATTTATGAACGCAGTATTTTGCGAGATAGATATATTGCGACTGCAATCGCACCGGACGTGGCAGCCTCTGTTACCAAAGCAGCTTCAATGACTTTCTTCACATCTTCCGCTTCGTTTAACCTGCGGTAGAACGCACGTAAGCTTGCGGTTTCCTGGTCATCAAATTAAACAGTGTGCCGCTTACAAGACAAACCAAGCGAGCAGTTTACAAGCGAGCCGCTTACTAGACAAACCAAGCGACAACTCCTTAATTCTGAAAATCGAAGCCATTCAAAATCGGGCTGTGCGTTTCATTTTTTCTAACTATCATAGAACTGCAAGTATAACTCAAATGAAAGTAAATTTAAACTTACCGAATCTTTCAGTTCGTCGAAGAATTTCCCGTCTATGCCTATTCCACAAAATCTACCATTCAAACCATCATCTCAGAGATACGTTGCTTGTACCATCGTCTTGCATTTCATCCCGCAGCGACCACCAGTTCGAAGTTGGCGTACCCAGCAGTCGCACCAACTTACACTTCGCCTCTTTTATCCCCAAGACTGGTAAGGAATGGAACCACCTTCCCGCTTCCATCGCCTCCATTGCAAACGCCGACTTGTTTAAGAATGCTGTAGTTGATTTTACATTGTAGTGCTGCGTTACCTGTTCTGTTTTTGTTGTGTATCACCCACTCCTCTCTGTAATGCTTCGGCCCTGAGAGTAAATAAATAAAATAAATGAAGTGTGTTCATGCGAAGGCAAGAAAATCGGCAGGCGAAAGGGTTGAGCTTCACTTTAGACGCTTCCTCTCAGGCTACACAGTTTAAAAGTTTTTGGCGCGTTAAAACGCAGCTAATTGCGCAAATTTCTAATCAAATAAAGGGCGATAAAATTTATGGCCAAGGTAGCAGTGTTACGTCAATACAAGTAATGAGATGAGGCTCGTAATGGTAATAAAAATAGTGCCTTTATAATTAGAAATGCATTTTTTCTTATTTATTTATTTGTTTATTTATTCATATATTTATTTTATTTATTCAAATACACTAAGGGCCCACTGGGGGCATTACATAGGGGGAGGGTGCATAAATCAGAGCACAATTTTTCAAAGACGAAAAACACTGCAGGTGCTTATTACGGCAAGTTGAAAAACAACATACCAACACAAACACTGTGACAAAAAATGCACAAATAACAAAGAAAGAGAACAAATCTTGTTACTGAACGCACTGGGATTCCAGATAAGTTGTCAATTCGGAGTGAAATAAGGAAAACTGGGTTATAGTAGCGATACTGGAAGGCAACTCATTCCATTCTTTTATTGAGAAGGTTAAAGGCGAATTCTTGTGCTTTTCCGTACGAGCGAAGATAGGGTTAACTTTGCAGACATGATCGGTGGAACGTGAAGTATGAGGTGGAGGTAAAATACGCGACCGGGCAAATGATGTACTGCTGTGAAAGAGTGTCCTCCTAAATATATTGTTCTAAAAGAAACGTAAATCAGCAAGATGAACCCATCAGAACTTGGAAATCAGAAAGCCCTCCGTGCGCAGTGAATGAGCCGCTCAGAAAGACTGCCGGTGGGCAAAGAAAATATTTCCCCGACAGACTAGAGTAAATGACTGCAATTTTTGCGGGGCACCCATCAATGCATTCACACCGAACTATTCTCCCCGGTTCTCGTCAGGTATTTGAAATCCAAGCTCCCATCACCAAAAACCATCACCAAATTTTAATTATCCGAAGCTTTCATTCGCAATTCTGTAATTACTATGAACAAAAGAACAGCTGTTACTATATAAGCAATTACTATAAAAGTGTAACAAATAGCTATGCCGCTCACCAGATGAGCAGAGTAATAATAGGCGCATCCTTATTTTGAGCTCGTTAAAGGCCAAAGGCATGAACGTGTAATTTGATGCGCTATTCTGCTCGCGATTTTCGCGTAGTTTTCGGAGTATCCTCCTTTTTCCGTCTCATGACCACAAACTCGATTTAGTACCCCTGATATTTCCAACAACCTTCCGCTTAAAGCTGCACCGCAGCGCGGTGCTTCCCGGAGGGAAAGAATCCACCATCCCTGCGCACCTCTTTTCAAAACAGCCACGCATCAACAGGCAAGAGTGGAAGCGAATAAAGTTGATAGGATTTTATGGCGAGTGCAATCTCCAAAGGTGCAGGGTCCCAATCACCGACTAGCTCCTGCTCGCTTAATGGCCGGGGCCCACTTCCACGGGCGCTGTCTATATTTAGCCAGCAACGAAAAAAAAGCCTTCCCTGTTTACTTTTTCCCCCTATCACCATTTCACGGTTCTGGTCCGCTCCTTGCTTATCTCTGCTTTCCTTCCGCCCACGTTCTATGTTTGTTTTTTGTACTTGTTTATATTCAGTTCGTTAATAGCTTTTCAATGTTTTGCCCAGACTCCCGCGTAAGCGGGAACGCCGAGATTCGGGAACGTATAGGGAGCGAGAAAAAAAAGGAAAAGTATAGGAGGCAGCCGCAACGGAAGAAGAAGAGGAAGGAAGGGACAATCATAGGGAGGAGCTTAATTACCCATTAACCGTCAGTGGCGCAGAATGGGCCCGCCAATGCGATCGGGGAGCACTAGGCGGGAAAAAAGGTATGGAAGCCCAATTACACGGAATGGGGAGTCGAAGGAGAAGTCGTGGCGAGTGGAGCGGCTGTACTCGGGACGTTCACATGTTCGACCATGTCGTGTCGGAAAGCCTCGTAAAGCTGCTGAAATAAAAGTAACGGATGTCGGTGACGAGGACTCTTGCGATAACGCCGGCGAATCCGAAGTGGCGACGTCCCTGATGGTCGACGAAAGAGGGTCTAAACGGAGGTCAAAGAATCGACCGTTTCCACGTAAGTGCTATGTCGTCACCTGTTTTCGGAACATTAAAGAGAAAAGTCACGTCGGGTTAGTATTTTTACGACCGGTCGTAAACTAGTCGTTTTTGCATTAACCATTGTTAGGGTTAACCGTATTAGTTCTAGTTGCTTGTTAATCAACAAACATATTTTATAGTTTCCAAAGCGTATTTCTTGCCCATACGTTGAAATGTGTGCGATTGCCTTTATTTCCGTGCACCTCCTTAATCCCTTTTCCCATCTGTTAGGAAGTTTTCTAATGAATGAGAAATATGCACGTGTTAATATGGCGAATTTCGGTAATACCTTGAAATACCCACGCTAACGTTCTTTTGCTTTTGTGTCTTCCTCATCTGTCTATGAAACATGAATGAGAGGATGAAAATAGAAAAATTTAAAGTAATTACAATAAAGGTTTAACATCTGAATGCAAAAGGAATACCACTGATGGCTTGTGCATCATCTACAATGTCCCCAGAAGGCGTCCTACGAGCCCATAGGATGATGGTGTCTATCAGCAGTCGAATGTCTTTTTCTTGCTGAAGATGCAGCCAGGGGGTAGATAAAGATGACGAATAATCAACGCAGCGTACCAAAGTTAGCGATTATATAATTTCATCCGGTAGATTCCTCTGCTAGAATGTGAATTCACAACTTTTCCTTCTCCGTACTTTTTGTTTTGTACAAATTCTAGCTCTGCATCCCAAAATTATTAAAATACTCCATTCCCTGTCCATGACTGCGTTAGTATCCGCTATGCACCCTGGCCAATCCGCCGCCGTGGGTATGTGCCATTAAGCCTGAGGACATCATCATCAGCGGACTGAGGTAGCCGTTGGTTGACTTGTTAGGAACTACCGGTGTGTAAGTAATGCCTCACACTGGAGTCGGCGCAAAGTACAAACTGAGCATAAAGTCATGAACAAGCTGGTCTGTTATGACGGATCGGTGACGAAGAAATGGCCCCGCAATGACTACTCACCTGGAAGGAGGCTTGTGGATCTCAGCAGCCTATGCAAATTTGACTGAAGTTTTAATGCGACAGCGATGTAGGCCTTGTTACCCAGAAAATCGGCATCGGCGTCAGCGTTGTGAGCGAAAAAAAATGGCTGTGGCTTAGCTAAGGCTAAGCCTGGATATCTTGAAGCGAAAAGCTGCGGCACGGTGGAGGAGGAGCCGCGCGTGTAGTGAATACGGTGCTGTCTTAGAAGGTTGCTTTAGAGACATGTACTGTGGCGTGCATTCCTGTCGGGTGTACACCAAGATAGGAAAGACAGTCATTTGCTCTCCTTAAAAGCAATTTTCATTTCATTTCATTTTCCTTAAGGCCCTTACGGCGCGGTTCAAGGTATCCACCCAGATATGAGAGAGACAGGCGTCGTTTCGTTTCCTTAAAACCAATTTTCTTTTCATTTTCCTTCCCTTACGGCGCGGTTCGGGTGTCCACCGTGACGTCACGCAGTTCGCGCATGCGCACCTGTGGCTTTTTCTGACGACGGGGCCCACGCTAGCCTCGGTGTTGACTAGCCTAGTGAAGCTTTACGCTTCAAAATCACGATCACGATTCTGTTGCAGGTGATGCCCAGAGAGCAACCTAGGAGGCAGCTGGGCCGATTAGGTCACATGACCGCGAGGCGTCCACACAATCTGCCCACCGTATAGTGAGCAAACTGCCCGCTTTATCAGGTGGCAGCTAAACTAATGATCGGTCAATCGGGAAGAGCAACCTGGGTAGCACAAGGCCCACCGCTGGCGGCACCTGCCATCGCAGGGAAGTGGCGCTTCGTTTAACCGCTGCACCACTGCGCCGTAGGATGAGTATGCGGACTCCCAGGGACCTATGATTGCAAAGTAGAGAACGACCTTCGGCGCATATGGGAATTAACTCATTAAGCTATCGCGCCATACCTTTACGGCGGAGCTTGAGTTTCCCATCTAATTTTTTTTTGCGATTGTAGAGAGGGCTCAGAGATGTATCGTTGAAATGCTTCAAACAGACGCAAATAAGGCACACCCCGCCTCATCTAATAATGAGTATCTGATGGAGGAATGCTTGCCAGCGCTCTTCCGCTGATTGTAATCTGGTTATCTTTTGTTTCTTGTTCTCGCAGCTGCATCAGAGGCGTCCTTCATTTAAAAGTAGCTTGTTCATAAGTAAACAATCACAAACGGCATAAAACCACGAAACAAGCAGCGGCCCCTCAGAAGCAAGACCAAACTTCGAAGGGAAGCTCGAGTCATTACGAATACACCGAGGCGTCTCTCATAGCCTTAGTCGCTTTGGGACGTTAAACCCCATAAACCAACCATAAACCAAACCGAATACACCGAGCATGCTTCGAAGCATAAGCTTAGTAATATTTTAGTGAACTGAGAGAAATCCAACTGATATAAATTTCTTCAGAGCCCTCACATACATGCTGCTGTTGTGGCATGTAAAAATCCCCTACCTGCATAATAAACCGTATTCCAAACAAGCCCAAAGAAATGTTCAAGGAATGCATTAGTCGTCTTGAACTGGGTCATAAAGCCGTCGGGACAAATACGAGAATATGGTTTCATTCAGTTCCTTTGGCGTTCATTATCATCATCATCATCAGTCTCACTACGCCCACTGCAGGGCAAAAGTGTCTCCCATGTCTCTCCCATTAACCTTGCCCTTCGCCAGTTGCGGCCACCGTATCCCCGCAGTTACAGTAGTGCTAATCAGATTTGTTTAGGTATAGGGTGCGAGACGTCGTCCTTGCATCCTTTATCGCTCCCTGAAATTGGTACACATAAAGAAGCCATACGCACCGTTCGGATGCACCCATGGCACAAAGGGGTCTGCTTGACTCAACTACGCTCAGTACCTTCATGTAGTCACTGCAGCTCTTTAACTGTGTGTTAGGCTTAGCATGTGCTGTATTTCGAAGATATATTCGAAACACGAAAGGACTAAAAGGGGAGCAAGCTAGCTTCTAGCGCAATCCCTTTAAGGGACCGGATGTGTTGCCTAAGCCCTCTAGTAGATTTATATCATTAAATATACGCAATACTTAAAGTTGGCAACGCAAACACTAATTCTAGCAGTTACAATGATTTCAATCGATATTTCAGCCTCCTGTATTTGCTTATTTCAACACCACCGGTGCAGCGTTTAAAAGCATCAAGTTGTTATGCTTTGCAGGAGAAATATACCTCCGTTGCCACAAGTCAGCACTCGGTATATTTAATGATCAAAAGCTGCTCCTTAGCCTGGGCAACATAATTTGTCCCCACAAGGCAGTGCGCTAGAAGGCAGCTTACTCCTTTCTTTTTTTTATTCAGTGTAAGTTTATTTGTGTTTGGGGTGTAAAAGCGGCTTCCACGAAAGCGGCAGCATGCTGTTCTCCTTTCCCCGCGCCCTCTATCTCTTAAAAGAATTGAAACGCTGATAAGATTTCATGTCAAGAATGTCAGTCAATGGGTAAATGAGCTCATTTCAAAATTCGAAGGAAATGGTGGCCACGCGCAAGTCGTTACGAAAGGAGAGAGAACGCTGGGAACCGTAATGGAAACGTAATGGCTGAGGCGAAATAAAGGCGTTGGGGAATCGAAAATCGAGCCTCGCTTCGGACATGGTTTCTCCAGACAGTTAATTACCGGTTCCTCAGGCCCGCTCTCTCGGGGCAAGGTCATTACGGTGTGGGTGGTAGGCGCCATAAGGAGCACACTAGCACGGATAAGCAGTAGCATTGCTTTGGCCAGAGAGCAAGCAAAGGAAGTCGCATTTAAAGGATACCCAGTCTTCGCTTTTAATGGTGCCGCTCTAGTGAGACTGAGAAAGATAGAACATGAAAACAATTCGGATGGATTTCTTTTCTTTTTCTGTCTTTTGCTTCTCACAGTGTTCAAGCCAAACAGCTACGTTTCACTGAAATATAACCTTCCCGACTCTGGCGCTATAAATCGTAAAGAGTGGCTTTCAATATAAAAGCGAAGCCTTCTTTGAGGGGTAATCTGTTGGCGTCTGACATTTGAATCTACGGCTCCTTAAATGAAACTCGAAGCCATTTTATATGTAGCTGGCTGGTGATGAATATCTTATTTAAATTGTTAATTGTTGTTAGCTTTATTTCGGGTTTCCAAGGGGGAGCGTCCAGCACCCACAAACTCACTCACAAACTTAGCATTCTCGGCGCGGAGGCTCCTTCTGTGCTTCCTTGGTTAAACGAATGACGTCAGCTTTGTTTGGTAGTTCCACGTGTGAATCGATTTGCAGGCGTCGTTTGCGAGTGCAATTATTCCTGAAGAAATAGTAAATTGTGCATTTTAACGTCCAAAAGCAACACAAAGGCTATCAGGGAGGCCATACTGGAAGGCTTCGTAAAAATGGTAGGTTTTTAACTTCGTTAAACAGAGTAAACGTGCGAAAGCATGTGTTTAGCCTGATTGTCTCATTGTTTTGCTTTGCTGGGTCGTCGGTACGTCTGGCGATGATATTAGAGTCAAGCTAACCTCTGGTAAGGAGGAGGATATAGAAGAGGAAAGGCGGGGAGGTTAACCGAAAGAATAATCGGTTTGCTACCCTACACGGGGGGAAGGGGGTGAGGGGATAAAAAAAAAGAAAGAGAAAGGAGAGTAACAGAAAATTGAAGTCACTCTAAAACGTCACTGTTCCTTAAAGTCACAGCCTATCGTGCAGGCCAGAAGTTCTTAAGAAGCGGAGCAGTGCCTTGCAGGCCTTCTCCGCCGACGACCGCCGCGGCCAGTGGCCGAGAATCTTCATTTCCGTGAAAGGGCGTGTATCTAGGCGCTCCAGCGCACGGCTGAGAGACTGCCTTTCGGTGGTGTAGGCAGGGCAGTCACAAAGAATGTGGGTTATGGTCTCGTCATGCCCGCAGATGGAACATGTAGGACTATCAGCCATACCCATTAAGAATTAGTAGTGGTTGGTGAAAGCTACACCAAGCCAGAGGCGACACAGCAAAGTTTCTTCTCGTTTTGGTAGGCCTGATGGTAGCCGGAGCTTCAGATCTGGGTCCAAGGATTGTAAACGGGAATTGCAAAATTGGCCGGAATTCCACGCGGCAAGCGTGCTGTCCCGCGCAAGTGCGCGAAGCCTGCTCGCTGCATCCGATCTCGAAATGGGGATCGACACAAAATCGCCGTCGTCGTGAGCAGTTCGCGCGACCTCATCCGCGCGGTGATTACCTGCTATGCCGCTGTGCCCCGGTAGCCATTGGTAGATAATGTCATGTCCTTTGTTGATGGCAGAGTGATGTAGCTGTCGAATTTCTGCGACCAGTTGTTCATGGGCTCCACGGCGAAGAGCAGCTTGTAAGCCTTGGAGGGCAGCTTTCGAATCGGTGAATATAGACCACCTCTGAGGGCGCTGCTGACTGATGTATTCAATGGCGACACGAAGAGCGGTGAGTTCTGCACCCGTCGAAGAAGTGCGGTGACCTGTCCTAACTCTAATTTCTGTAGTGCTTGCGGGTATGACGACGGAGCCAGAAGAAGAGATAGGGTTGACTGAGCCGTCGGTGTAAACGTGCACCCGGTTTGCATGGTGCTCATGTAAATATTCAAGGGTGACTTGTTGTAGTTCTGTCGGCGATGAGTCTATCTTCTTCCTGATGCCAGGTATCGAAAGAAGCACACGGGGATTGTGCAGGCTCCAAAGTGGCGAGGACGGTCTAGAGGCGGGTGTAAACTGGGACAGCAGAATGGTGGGATGTGCGTCAATGATGTCTGTAAACGATGTGCGCGGCCTGGTAATAGGAAGACTGGCAAGATGGTGAGAGGGAACCCGGGAAATGTGCCGGAAATGTGCCCTCAGTGCGTCAACTGTTAAGTAGGTAGGGATTGGATGCTCCTGGGCGATAAGTACAGATGCGGCCGTAGAGGCACATTTCGGCAATCCTAGGCAAGTCCGGAGAGCTTGAGCTTGAGCGCTTTGCAGACTTCGTATGTTTGTTTCTCGAACATTTCCAAGTACAGGGAGGCTGTAGCGAAGAAATCCCATGAATAAGGCGCTGTAGAGCTGCATCATCGACCGCACCGACGCTCCCCACGACTTTCCCCCAAGAAAGGCGAGAACGTGAGAAATCGCTGTCAGTCTCTTTTTCATGTATGAGATATGAGGGGTCCATGATAGATTTCGGTCGATGATTACTCCCAGAAACCGATGGCTCTTTACGTAGGGTACTGCTGTGCCGTTTATGCATACGGTATAAGGAGACATGTTCTTTCGTGTAAAGGCAACCAGCGAGCACTTTTCGGTTGAAATCTGTAGGCCTTGCTGGCGAAGGTAGGCCGCAAGAATACTTGACGCCTTTTGAAGTCTCGCTCGAACTTGTGGGCGCGTAACTCCGGATGCCCAGATGCCGCAGATGAAAGTTGATGAACACGACGGTCTGCTATGCACAGCGTGATGGAGTGTGTGCCGGTTTAACACGAAGCGCGATCGCCTATATACCTACTGTCAACCGGAGTGGCACTCCCTCTTAATTATATGCTAAGCCTTACCTTCTGTCTAATGATCAGTTGTTCTTTCTCTTTTAGATGTTTTTCGCGCCGTTTCCCGAAAGCTTAGTAAATGTAGTTTATGTAAATAGAACATAATTTCAATGTAACAAATATCATATGCAAGAACAAAAATTGGCGGGGGCTTAGCTTTGGTTAAGCCTGGTAGGTTGCGAAAGCAGGTGTTTTACACTGCATATGCAGCGCCTCTAGTGGGAAGAGCGCGGCGCGCCGTGCCAAGCGGCCGCTGCTTCCCGACGAGCCGAGTTGGTAGCCCGTCTCTCGTTCCTGGTACGACGTCACGCTATAGACCTCCTTTATGTTTGCAAACAAGCGAGGTGGCGCTGCAGTCGCGAACGGGCTCGCGGTAGGCAAGAGGCAAGGGAGTGGCGTCGAGTTGAGGTGGTGCAGCGCCGGTTTTCAAGGCTTGTATGCGCGTTTTGAGTTTCTGAGAATCATAACAATGGTTGATGCTTTCAACTTAGTATTCCTCGAAGTACACGGGCTCGCGTTGGCCATGTACGGCGTATTTCGACACGGTGTGTATTGTATTATGGCTAGAAAGCGCTGCAGTTGGTTGCTACCCCAGGCATTCAATAAAATGATAAGTTTTTGACACTGAACTAGCAAGAATGATTTTACCTCGGGACAGGGCTGAGGGAAACACTGGCGTTTTTTCGGCAGAGCCGACGTGCGCTCACCGTCTGTTGACACATGTGTCGCACAGTGCGAAAAGTGCGAAAAGTGGGGACAGCGTCGATCGTGTCCCGATCTCATCTGTCTCTCGTAGCCGCTCTTTTTAGCCGTCAGATCAGGCACCACCAGGCTGACTTCTCCCCTTTCTTAAACTGGTCGATTTGGTGAAAAGTTTGGATTGATGAAATTATATTTCTTCCAGCCCTGGGTCTTCTGTTTGGTTACTAAAAATTATAGCAAAATATTCAGCAGAAATTCATAAAATTACGGTTTTTAGACCTGTGGTCGTCAAAAATTGTGAGGTAATGGCATTTCTGATGGTCCTGGCACGTCGCGAATCCTGCGGGTTTCCGACGACGGAGTACCACAATGGTAGTATCACTACGCAGAAGAGGGATCAGAGGTTTCGTTGATTTCAGTGCGGCATTTCTTTGACGAAAGCGAAAGCGAAGAGGCCATAAACGAGGGAAAAAAACTTAAAGGTTTGTTTTGTGATCTACCACATTTTCTGATTGGCATCACTCACCCCTTCGTAAATTTGTAACGAATGGAAATAGAATGATTCTATTTGTCGCGAACGATTCCAGAGACATTGAGGAGTGCAATAAATCTCTCGACTTTTTTTTGCTACAGGAGCAGTAGTATGGCAGTCATTTTTGATAAGAAATGTGCTGCGAACTTAAAAAAAAAGAAGTAATACCGCCATCATAGAGAATAGGGCGTTGGCAACGTGCTGGCATAAAAAATTTCCGCAATTTCTACTTAATTATTCAAGACCCGTGGTGACTTGACGAGGGTGTTAAATATAATTATCCAAGAACTTTACCAGGTATAGCTGAAAATAAAACGCATTGCTGAAATTAGCAGAGCAATTTCATATTTGCACCAAATTTGGTTACATATCTCAAGCATCAATAAAGAAAACACTTCTCATTGCCTCATCCCCTGTCAATCTCTCTACGTGCCTCTGTTGGTAGCCTGCCTGCGGTTGCTTCTTTCCAAACAGCCTTCGCGATCATGTACTACTTCATGAAGAAGCTTATGACACATGCATGATGCAATGAAAGTACGCTGTTCGAAGCATGCCAACGCGACCGCGCAAGATTGTCACAACTTACCAGACTTTTCTACTACAATCAAATAATCATGTCGTTCATGTTAAGAAATATTTTGAAGTATATATTAAATGCCCTAAAATGCGTCATTACACGTTCGTATACTTCTGCACACGTTAAAACATGCTGTGCTATAAACAAAATAACGCACTCCTCGGTGGAGAGTGGCCCTGCCGGCGCCCGTGCACACCAGTTCATGGTGATAAATACGTTCGCAGCTACATACATGCTCTTTCTTTTCGTTGCGCAATTTTAAGCGTACCATGCGGTTGTTCAGGTGAATGAGCGCGGCAATTTCCGTGCTATGAAGTACGTTGACTGGCAGCGCCGGTCTACACCCATACTTCGCGCTTTTACTACCGCGGCTCATTTCCTAATGCGGCATTTATTTCCGAGAAACCTATTAAAGCTAATCTAATTTTTCTTTTTATGATACTACGCGGATCCAACAGCGACGCAGCTGGTCAGTACATGCTGCTTCTGCAGTGCGCAGCCACGATATGCAGCCGCCGGTAGCTGCAGCAGCTGCGGTAGGCACGGCCAGGCGGAACCTGTTTTGCCTGCCACGCGAAAGTCGCTACTGACATCAGCGCCACCGCATCTCCGTGACGTCGCGGGGTGAAGGAGGTCTATAACGTTACTAGCGCCTCTAGCGGGAGGAGCGCGGCGCGCCGTGCCAAGCGGCCGCCGCTTCCCGACGAGCCGAGTTGGTAGCCCGTCTCTCGTTCCTGGTACGACGTCACGCTATAACGTTACTAGCGCCTCTAGCGGGAGGAGCGCGGCGCGCCGTGCCAAGCGGCCGCCGTTTCCCGACGAGCCGAGTTGGTAGCCCGTCTCTCGTTCCTGGTACGACGTCACGCTATAACGTTACTAGCGCCTCTAGCGGGAAGAGCGCGGCGCGCCGTGCCAAGCGGCCGCCGTTTCCCGACGAGCCGAGTTGGTAGCCCGTCTCTCGTTCCTGGTACGACGTCACGCTATAACGTTACTAGCGCCTCTAGCGGGAGGAGCGCGGCGCGCCGTGCCAAGCGGCCGCCGCTTCCCGACGAGCCGAGTTGGTAGCCCGTCTCTCGCACCTGGTATGACGTAACGCTGTGACGTCACTAGGCATGGTGTGACGTCAGGGTTCATTCTAAAGGTCAAAGGTGCCAAGTGGCCGCCGCTACGCGAAAGGCCGTTCTTGGGAGTAGTATTGCTTTCGCAATAAAAAGTACAGTTTTAACATAGTGTTTTCGTGCGCTGTGCAGCAAAGGTGGTCTGTTCGCGCCGCCGTGGGTTGGAATCCCAGTCGTGGCATTATTTATTATTTGTTTATTTCAGAAAAAGGATCTTAACGGGGCGTCGTTGTTGCTAGGCAACGGCTCAAGACCGTAAGATCGGTTGACAAGATTCATGGCAGAGGCTGGTGAGTGTATGACTGCTTGCTCACTAATGATGATGTCATCGGGCTTAATAATAATTTAGACCTCTTGGGGTTCTTTACCGCACGCTCACTTAACAAAGCACGTGGGCTTTTTTTGTATTTCGCCTCCACTTGGGGATAAGCAGCCTAACGCCAAAGCCACTGAGCCAAACGGACGGGGTCTTTATGCCTGAAAATGAAAGACTGCTTTCGAAGATCGGCTCTGGGGAACAGTGTACCTAGCCAGATAATAAATGCTGAAGCTCTTACCTGAGGGAAGCAACTTTTTCTTCCTTCCTAGTCATTCTCCTGCCGTTAACTAACCAGCCAGCTTCAGTCATAAGTTTTATGCTTCTGAAAAAATTCTAGCCACCTTGACATAGTCTTTTGAAAAGTGAACAAAAACATGATCACCTGCTTAAGTTCGATTTGTGTAGGTGGGCAAACGCGAATTAGGTTCGCTACAACTTCGGTTTGCACTTTTGTCCCGGTATTTGCATTACTTTCAATTCATTTATTTTTCTCTTAAAGCAGCAAAACTACTCAGATCCACTGCTTACACGGTTGGAACCTGAGCGGATTGCTAAAGTGGGTTAATGTCCGTATGTGCGGAATTGGCCATTGTGTGCTTAATATTCCTGGATTCTTGGGAGTCCAAGTACAAATCCTGGCGCAGTGGTGCAGTGGTTAAGCGGGTGCCCTGGCCTGAGATGACAGGTGCTGCCATCAATTGTGGCTTGTGAGATTCACGTTGCCTTTACCGATCATCTCGCTACCAATGATTAATAGAGCAGCCAAACATCCAGTTGCCATGGCGGGCAATGTGTGTCCGCGCCGGTCATGCTTTGAAGCTTTCTTGATTCAGGCGCCGTTTACTGGCAATAGGTGTTTCTGTCGTGCTAGATCTGCCCGAACAACTCTGGGCAGACCCGGCACGACAGAAAAACCCATTGTCAGTCAACGACGATTCAATCAAGAAAGCTGGAAAGCATGACTGGCGCGAACTCATAGATGGCAAAAAGCAGCCACGCCCGGACTCTCTCGTCAATCTTTTTTATTTTTTTTATTTATTTTATTGTTTCCTCAAGGGTCCACAGGGGACATTACATGAGGGGTGGGCAAACAAAAAAGTTAATACGAACACAGATGGTCTTCAATGGCGGTTTTGAATAGAACACGATTGATGATGGTCGCCACTTCGGATGGATGGTCATTCCAGTCATTGGCTGTTCGAAGAAAAAATGACATTTTATATGTTTCGGTGCGGGCCCGTTCAGGGTAGACGGCGTTAGGGTGACTATGACGAGAAAAGCGATGAGCGCGTGTTATCGGGACAGTTTCATGATCGGAAGTGTGATAAAATTTATGATACAGCGAAAGACGGGCGATTTTACGCCGACAGGCCAGTGTTGGGAGATTAAGCTGAGATTTTAGTGCTGTAACGCTAGTATAATGAGAGTAGTCTGAGCAAATGAATCTGGCGGCGCGGTTTTGGCCTGCTTCGAGCGTGGTGATTAGGTTAGTATAGTGGGGATCATATGCATCTTATCCTTACACGTTCGGTATCAATCCCCCATGTTAACGCAGTTCTTAAGAAACACCACAACATCCTTCTGTAGAGTGAAAGGATAAAAGAAGTTATCCCTCTTCTCCCACGCGTTGTGTACAGACGTGCAAGGAACATCTGTGTTATGATGACATTATCTACGATCGGCAACCGTAGAGTCAGAGGATCTGCGCCATGCAATAAACATAGGTATAAACTCTGTCCGATGATGACAACAACTACAAGCGCCAGAAGCACAACGTCATCCTTCTCATTTTACATAAAAGGTAACTTCTCATGCGACAGTGCTAATGTCGTCTACCTCCTGGAATCTGGCACCTGTAAAGCTCAGCACGCGGGACAAATGGTTAGACCGTTCAGAATTCGCATCAGCAATCACCGATCACATGTGCGGACGCAGCCAAATCTCCCACTTTAAGAACACACAAACAACCTTGGTCATCCATTCGATAAAGTGGGCCGAACCAGTGACCGGTCGTCGCGGCCAACGCTCCTGCTTGAGGTGATGTGTAGTTTGATGTTGCGGCCCACCTACGTAACCCAGCTGGATAGATAAAGATAATAGATAAAACATAGGGGATTAGCTTTTTTTTCTAGATACCTTTCTTCACTGGATATAAAAATGTGAACATACTCATATCTATTAAACCGATTTTGGCGCTAACGTGAAAAGTCCACGTGAAAGAGGTCATTGGTGCCTCCTCTCTCAGCCATCGTTTTCAGAGCTCCGTCGACGACAGTAAACTGGAGACGAGCTATAGAAGTCCAGTTGTTTCAAAGGCTCTTTGATGCGAATGGGGACAGTGAAGGTTGCGCTATAGATCCTTTGTATCGCCGTCTGGTCGGCGTCCATTCAATTGCCGGTCTGACAAAGAGATCGTGCGCTCGGCGGCATCTTCAAAGGCAAATTCCAGTGAGAACACAAGTCTGAATGGAACAAAGAGTCTTTTCAGGGCGGTCTGCATCGCTCTAATTTGGACACGCAGTTATTCGTGAGAAAGCCGAGGCTCAAAAACTACCCAAATATATCTTAACAAGCCACACAGTTTGAGCTTCGTCAGTCGGCAGCTCACTCGGCGGTGGAAGCACACCTCTTAGGCTTAATGAATGTAGAGCGTTTTGTGGTTTATGTGGGTTTAAACTTCCCAAAGTGACTTAGGCTATGAAGGACGCCGTAGTGACGGGCTCCGGAAACTTCGACCGACCACCTGGGGTTCTTTAACATGCACTGACATCGCACAGTACACGGGCCCCTAGCATTTCGACTCCATAGAAATTCGACCGCCGCAGCCGGGGTCGAACCCGCGTCTTTCGAGTCAGCAGCCGAGCACCGTAACCAGTTAGCCACCGCGGCGACGCGTAGTGTTTTAATAAGGCACATATTGTAACTTGTGGCTTGTGTGAAAAAGCGGAAAGGATGATCAAGTTTATGCGCGCATGGCAAGTGGCTCGTAACGCTTAAATCTTTACAGCAGCGTCACACGTCTCATGATGCTCACATAAGAGCATTTAAAGAGCAGGCCTCTTAGTTACGTCCAAACGAATACAAGGCAAATTGATAAAGTGTTATCACCACAAAATGAGTAACAATGATCTCCTGCCTCTATCGAAGCAGCACCTATTAAATTTAAAACTTATCCTTTCAAAAGTCTTGTTTGAATGCATCGAAACTGTTTTTTCAAGGAAAAAAACACAAAGCTGTAGCACGCGAACTAATAATGTGAAACGTACTCCTCTTTTCGCGCAAAACTCAAGTGAACAGATCGATACTTTGGTATTACTGGTCTGTAACAGTGCCCTGCTAGTGTGCGAGAATTTTTCCATAACAGACAGAAAGCTATTTTATACGAAATATTCTGCTGGCACATAAAGAAAGATGTGGCATAAATCTTAAGGTCAAAATGAGAATGTTTCTTAGCATGTATAACTTAAAAAAAAGCTATTATGAACAAAACAGTAATCATTTTATGTTCAAAACAAAAGCGCTATTAAGGTGCTACCGACAACATTGTTTCCTTTTTCTTTCAGTACCGTTTCATTAGCGTTTGCTCCAACCCCATGGTGCTAGTTCTGTGAGTTCAATTTTCTGCGTTTTTTTTTCAAGCAAACGTGGAAACTGTTGTGCACTCAATATCACCCGTCGTCTTCTGGTGCTGTTGAGCCCTGCCTTTACTGTCAAAAGTACTTTTCATCCGATAAGTCACTGTTTTCTCGGCTGTACAGTTCCGGCTATATCTCCTCCTTGACACCTCTTCCCCGTCTGCCCGCTTCGTTAATAACGAACACTCAACGAGAAAGAAAGAGGAGAGGTCGTCATTTATTTATTTATTTATTTATTTAATTACCCTCAGGGCCGTTAGGCGTTACAGAGGGGAGTGGGAATAACGTGCATGTTCAAAAAACAAAACAGCAGCTGGAAAAATTGAATATAGTTACAGCACACACTGGTATAAAATCAACAACAGAATTAACAAAAGGCAGCATTTCACAAAACAAAACACAAAAGAAAATAGCAGCTAAAAAATTAACAAAGTTAGACACATACTTATATAAAATTAATACGAGCGTTACGAAATGCAGCGGTATCAGTAATTACAGCAATATTGTGTAATTACTGATATTGCTGCATTTCATAACGCTGTTATTAATATTATATAATTAATAACAGCGATACTGTTATTAATTAACGGTATCGATAAATTGATAAAGCTCGAAGCTCCAATTGATTAAGCTCCAAGCAACATTCAACTTTAATTCTTTGCGAACGAAAATCATGACCATTTCTTTTTTTGCTTGACTGCGCAGTGCTGAATAGCCAGCTCCTTAAATCTTAGTCGTAAACATAGAAAACACTCTGAGCCAAGGTTCGTTTCCGGCATCGTTAAACATTCTGAAAGCCGGGAATCTTTAGTAGAAATGAAAGAGGAAACGTCGCCCCGGGCGCGACACGACGGAAGACGTGTACAACAACGCGTCGCAGAGATGGCGGAAGTACAACAGCTGCTTCCGGGTTAGCGTTCTCTGCTTCGTTCTTAGAGGTTAGCAGCGATGTGAAGAAGCAAAAAGCTGAACGAAAACACCCCGCTTCACGACGAAATACACCGAGTATATGTCTCCTGAGGGAGTTAAGAAATTTTTCACTTGTTCAGTACTTCTATATCTCTATCTTTTTCAGGGCTCCTTACCTCTCCATTTTCTACAGCATTCCTCAACAGTCTACTTTCTTGTTAGGTTGCTTGTTTTGTGATTTTTTTAAAAAAAGTTAAATCTGCTTTCCAGGCGCTCTTTAGAAATTTCATTTCCTGCAGCGAGTTTTGTTTTGTTTGCGGCAATAAGCATTGCTATTTTTCTTTCGCCTGACTCAAATTTTAGATGTGGCCGGCGATAAAACTTTCTAAGATGGTTTAAGTTTATGGCGGGTTAACGTCTCAGAGTGACTCAAGCTATAAGGGACGCCGTAGGGTAGGGCTGCGGCGATTTTGATCACCGGGGCTTCTTTAACGTGCACTGACGTCGAAGAATACATGGGCCTTAAACATTTAGCCGCCATCAAAATTTTTTCGGCCGCGGCCAGGATTGAACCCGTGTATTTCGGGTCAGCAGCCGAGCGCCATAACCACTGAGCGATCGCAGCAGTAAAAGTGAATAGGAAGAATTTCCAGAGTTATCCCGTGCTTAAAATGCAATCGTTTCCCTATGTACTCGAAAGTGCAATATTACTGCCTTCATTAACACTCTTCTTTCTGTTTATGGCAGCTCGCAAGGTATTATTCTTGTTCACTTGTTGATGTATCTATAGAATCGACAATAGATAATTTAAGGTTAACTGCGGTATAAAAAAAAACGAATGATAGTGTGATCGAAGAACCGTGAATTAAATATCATGCCTAGAGGTATGAGCAAGTAGTGGTATTTAACCGAATATTATCTCCCATGTCACAATCAGTTTTTGTTTCTTGCATACTTTACTTTTTGTAAAGATTTAACCAAAAGCGGAGATAATATTGGCTTGCTTGTTAGTGAGCCCATCTCATTAGAGCAAGGGAAAGTGTCAGTTGTGTCCTAACATGACTAACACGACCATTCACGCTCGTGTTAGTTGCGTCAGTGTGAAGCAGCATTTTATTCCCATAAAACCTTCCTTGTATCGCCGAAGTTTTTCAGCGAAAGCTCCAATAAGTGAACAGACTTTCTAAGGTCACAATATACTTACCGATGAAGGAACTCGGCTGAACAGTCTATGAACGAAGTGCATTTGAACTGGACGCCTTTTCAAATATCCGCTGCTCTCGCGTGTTTTTTTTTTTACGTTCCGGCAGCGGCCTGGCTTCAATCCGGCTTTGAACCAGAAAGTGCGTGTCCAAGGAGACTCTCATTACAGTAAAATAGTAGAAAAAGAAAACCTAAAAATAAAGAAGTGGTGCTCTCAAAGACCTAACGGGCGTAGAAATAAAGGCGAGATCAGAAAGGTCACCGACAGGCGCAAGTTCTTTCAAAAAAACGAGGAATTATTTCTCCTGCCTCCGTTTTCAAACCACGTATCTCCATTACAGCTCGATGTTCTGTGTTCTTTTCATTCTTTTCGCGCGCACCTCCACATTGCAATGGTTCACTCGATTCGAGATTTTTACTCTGTTTTTTTTTTATTTCTTTTTGACGCGAATTCCCTGGGTTCGGCCAGCCATCTTTCAAGGCGAATCGTGAGTCGACTGGAAGAGCAGGCAGTAACGACCTTTCTCGCGCGAAGCTCGGGTCTCTCGGTATAGAAGTCGAAGCTAGAGAGCGCGCGCCAGTGCGCGAAGCTTTTGACTTGGCTTGGATCCGGCTGGCTTTGACATACGTAATATTGCCTTTCTTACTGCGCACCCGCCCAAGGAGCCGAATTCTTCAACTCTCCTATCTCACTTTCCTCACGTGCCCCGCGCGGAAAAAGAAATATTCTGGTCGTAAGAAGCCGTGTTTCATCCGGGCTCCCATTGGCAGGAAGTTGTAGAGGAAGTTGGAACGTGCTGGGGCCAGATGTATATATTTTTTAATTTTCATCGCGGGTCTCTTTTCTACGACGCGCCTCAGGCAAGTCGTTTACTTCGTTCTCACTTTACATTTTCGTGTATTTCAACTGGAATCTGTTTCTTTTTTTCTTTTTACCGCTGGCTTTCACGTCTGTTTTCATATACACTCTCTTTTAATTCGACTCCTGTCGTCGAACCTTTCATTCATTTACATTTTGTGGAAGTTAGTCTGCGAGTTGACTGCCATTCGTCTTTCACAATTTTACCTTCGCAGAAGCTCATCCGGCATTGGGAGTAAGCAGTGCGATTCCAAAGTAAATTTCCTTCGAAACACACGCCTATTATGAGAGGTTTCTACACGTTTTTCACTCCAAGTGGTGCGGAAAGTAACGATAGATAACAAGCTGTCACGCGTTAAGAAAAATCTTTTTAACGGTACTATAAACTTCCGCTAAGAGCATACTCTTCTTCAATACTGTCCAGTTTTTTTTCTGGCTGCTGCAGAAACCTATTCATTTCAAACCAATTTTGTTGAAGCCGTTGAAATTTCTGTATTTATCAAACCTGCTTCTGAAAATTAGTAAGAAAAGCACTCCTGGAAGTTATCACGTCCCACTAGTTTTGGAAGATGAAGCACCGAATGACGTTTTCGAAATGTATGAACACGTGCACCCATAGCTAAATAACAACAGCTCGTTGAAAGTACTATCATGCCCAATATGAGCTGCAACACGGCAGCTCCGGCAAGAGTTGAGTTGTTGAAGCATCGCGCTATGACCATCCAGCGCTGCTGGAAATTTATGGACTTAGCCTGGGATGCGATCTGCGGATAAGGGTGCAGTATTTTATTGTGAAGGGGAATCATCAGCTGCTTTACTCCGAACGATTTGCAAGTCATATTGAGAACGATAGTCCGTTGCGAATTCTGGTGTTTAACGTCTAGTAGTGACACATTCGCTGTCATAGACGCCGCAGTGGAGGCCTCCGCTTGAACTTGGAACATATTAGGCGTGATCTCAGAGCACATTGGCTTTTTTTGTAGTTCGTCTCCACGAAAATACGTTTGTCATGCCCGGGATCGTCCTTAGTACCGGCTGTTGAATGCCAAAACCACTCCTTTTTCATTGTCTGTCTACGTGTTTATTTCCTCTTTTTAATCTGCTGCTTAGGGATTTTAAATCACATCGTTCACTAACATACCTGACTTTTTATGTCTGTAGTTCTGAGAGCTAATGCGCCCTTACGCTGAGCCGGTTACTGTGGAACACATACGAGGCATACCTGACTTTTTATATTTGCAGTTAAGAAAAGTAATACCGTATTTACTCGCATAATCCTCGCACTTTTTTTCGCAGAAAATCGGTGCGAAGTTAGGGGGTGCGATAATTACGCGGGGAAAATTTTTGAACAATGCTTTGGAGCGGAACAAAACCAGCGGAACAAAACTGACGAAACACCTTCTCGCCTTCTCGCTCTCTTGAATGTTTTTATGTAGCCCAAAGATTCCGCTTTACTTTGAAGTAATCATTTTCTTTCTTATCTGAGCTGTAGTTGTCTTAGGCTGTAGCTGGGTCATCCGCTCCTTTCTATCTGTTAGTACTTTTATCATTAGTTTGGTAATGCTATAATTTGATAGTGCATGCACTTTTCCTTAGTTCTGTCGAGTGATGTTGGGGATGCGATGATTATGCGAGGAAAAAAAAAATTCCAATTTTCGATAGGCAATGGGGGGGGGGGGGGGGGGGGTGCGAGCATTATGCGAGTGCGAGCATTATGCGAGTAAATACGGTACGTCCTTACGTTGAGTCAGTTACCGCGGAACGCACATCAGATGAGCAAAGAGTACTGCTTTTGCAGCGGAAGCCTTTCATGGGTCCTTTTCCAAGCAAGAACACGCGTGGCCCCTGTCACATGTTTTGCAGGCGCGCCACTAGGGGGCGCATTTCACGCATAACGCAGTTAAACAAAAAATAAAAAGCCAAGCATGGTGGCAACTGCCACCACCTTGTTTCAAAGGGCGCACCCATCCATCCATCCATCCATCCATCCATCCATCCATCCATCCATCCATCCATCCATCCATCCATCCATCCATCCATCCATCCGTCCATCCATCCATCCATCCATCCGTCCGTCCGTCCGTCCGTCCATCCGCCCGTATGTCCGTCCATCCATCCATCCATCCATCCGTCCGTCCGTCCGTCCGTCCGTCCGTCCGTCCATCCATCCATCCATCCATCCATCCATCCGTCTGTCCGTCCATCCATCCATCCGTCCATCCGTCCGTCCGTCCGTCCATCCATCCATCCATCCGTCCATTCATCCGTCCGTCCGTCCGTCCATTCGTCCGTCCGTCAGTCCGTCATTCCGTCAGTCCGTCCGTCCATCCCTCCATCCGTCCGTCCGTCCGTCCGTCCGTCCGTCCGTCCGTCCGTCCGTCCATCCATCCATCCATCCATCCATCCATCCATCCATCCATCCATCTATCCGTCCGTCCGTCCGTCCATCCGTCCGTCTATCCGTCCGTCCGTCCGTCTATCCATCTATCCATCCATCCATCCAAAGAAAACTTCACTTTGGGAGTCAAACCTCACAAGTTTTCATGCATCCGCCGATGAAGAAACTCTGGAGCCACCTTCAAGCCTCGAACTTTTGCTATTGTTCTAAGCCAGAGAACGCCACATACCCGCTGATAGACGGAACAGAAAGACGAAAACAGCGGCGCCAGGAGCGGCGTAAACAGCAGCTGGCAGAGTGTCGAACAGAAGCAAGAATGGAGTCGAGGGGAGGGAACATGGCCGCCGGCAAATGACCGCCGAAGGCAGGGACCAAACAGAAGAAAGCCTGGAGTGGGAGCGCGGGACGCAGCTGGCCTGCTGAGCAATGGCAGAACGCCTCCCGAATGGGGAACGACGCACATCAAAGGACCGCAATTGCAGCAAACAGGACAGCCGTGGCTGCGGCGGCGTCAGCATGGTTCTCGGAGAGCTCTGCTAACTGTTCCTGTTCCGGCATGGGGAGCACGCCCGCCATCGACCGGCGGCCGACTCGAGGCATCGTCAACAGGAATCTCCCTTTCGGTTCAAGCTGCGCCTGACTTGGGGAGGCTCGCCCCTTGATGTGGCCTCCCCTTTTGCACGGCTGCCTTTTCCCGAACTTGTTCCTCAGGCAGCAAACAACGGCCTAGCGCCTTTGGTAACAGTGAGTAGGCGCATGAAAGGAATGGCGGTGGACTGATGGCATATTAAAGGTGCACCGAGACATCTTTTTGTGACGTTTCAGAAGCTTTGTCTATGAGGACGTCCTTGCAGTCACGCAATACTCTGTGCGATGGAAGAAACAGAGAAAACGCCTTGAGAAAGAAAGCACCATGCATCCATTGCGCCCGCCGCCTTTGACACATTCTCTTTCCGTCCTCTGCTTTTCCTTCCATCCCCAGAATATCCCGACAGCTGTTTTAGTTTGCGCTGCTGCCACCTGCTGCCTGCTGGATGGCGCTGGAGGTGAAAAATTACCGCGGGAATTTTAAATTTCTGTTGCACTCGTTCGATTCCTGATGGTCGTCGGAAATAGTCCGTGCGAGCGCAAGAAGCGTTTTATAATTTAGCTTCTGCACCCCTTAGAAAGAGTAAGCCATCCAGGTCAACATTTTTGAGCACCATCTTACTGCAGCCGTTAGTTTTCTGCCAATAAGAAATAAAAATATTTCCATTGAGTTACGAAGTGTTCGCTACTGGCTGCCATAGATGGCGCCAGTTGTTAGTGACTAGGAAAAAAATGGGCAGGAAATAGAGCGATAAACTGGCCCCTGTATATAGCCTTTCCAATTCCAAGAATATTGGAGAACTATTCCAATTGTGAGGAAACGGTAGAATAGTGTAAGGTACTGTTATAGAAATTTTGATGATTAATGGTCCGATCATCCGATATGTTGCAAAATCTTTCGTTTTAAGTTTATCCATCGCTCGCATCGAGTAGTTAGGCTGCATATAAATCCAATGGGGAATGTTTTTAACGATACAAAAACGTTAGCACCAGAAAAAAAATTACGAGGAACTTTAGCGGCTAAAGTGGTGAAAGGCGAAAGCCTGAGTGCTGCATTCTGCTACGCGATTGTTCACTTCACATTCTGTTGGTGCATTAATTAACTGCCAATTATTGACGCTTTAGCTTCGCCTTTAGAAGTGGAACGCGACAGCCTGTTGCAGCGCTGTCAGGCGGTCCACGGAACGCCACCACCCGTTCGGCGCAATGCGTTGCCCGTTGAATACAACGCTTTTTGAGGAAAGGTTGTACGCCTTGCTCATCGGTAAATTGGTTTTTGAGGAAAGCAAATGTATCAGTGTGTCATATCTCGATGGTCACTTAAACCTCGCCGTAACGGGAAGGGAGGAAGATGGGAGTGAACGAAGACACCGTATTCACTATATAGACGCGCCTTTGTTCATTCCAAGCCATCGAGCTGGCATGGTGGAACAATAAAGAAAAAAAAAAGAGCTGGCATGGTGGAGTGGTAGCGTGCTCGTCTCGCACTCCGGAGACCGGGGTTGGATTCCCGAGCCCGGCCAATTTCCTACTCGGTTTTATTTATTTATCTGGTCTGACTAGGAAGGTTAATTAGGCTAATTGGTTAAGTAAGTCCCACTAACTTGGAGAATCACTATAGAATCCCTTTAATTGCTTGCATGGTTAGTAGCCAAAGTACAACGTTTGAAATTTGCGCACTGTGACGTCACGACCGTTTCGACCAATTGAAAAGCGTGACATTTTCTGTCGACAACTTCTGCTTACAACGATGAGGCATTAAAGGCTTCCGCCTTAAAATGCAAGCCTACTGAGAGGAGAACCACGGACATATTCATTGTTAGAGTGTGTTCTTGCGATATTTGAGAAAACTGCGTTCATAACTAACTACCCTTTGAAATATGAGCTTGTTAAGAATATCTCGGTATCCGGACATAAGCGAGGCGTGCGACAAGGTAAATAGGAACCTCCTATGTAACGCACTCAAAGAGGAAGGTATCGGTCATGGCATAGTACAATCGCTAAAAGATAAGTACCGGGATGGTAAAGTTGAAATTCCTGGGGAGGGATAACAACTGCTGCAACCGTCGACGTACACATAGTACAGAAGCAGGATTTTCTGTTATCATCGCTGCTCTTCATGGTTTATATCACAAATATGGAAATAAGGTTATAAGAAAGTAATATCATTTATAATCCCTCGTGCCAGTTGGGCGGAATGCTCGTAGAGTTTCGAGGTCCTCTTTTTCGTGTATGCAGCCATTATTGTACAGGTGAGAAGCAAAATGAGACGAAGCAATCATTTTGCACGAAATTCGTGCTCCTTTCAAGCCATATACTGGAGCTCTCCTACAATTCATGCAAGTTCTAATCTTCGGGAGGTGTCCATGACAGTTCATGTTACCTTCAAGGTTTTTCAAGCGCTGGGTATGCATTATGAATCAAACGGCGGGACCCAAAAGCAAAGCCCCCTGGGCTCCAAACTTTTGACAAAGACTGTACATCCACCATTTGTGCGCATCTTTACTATTGAATATATATATTCTCTTAAATCATTTCTTTAAGTCCTGTTTTCGCCACTCCCAGAACTAATACAGGGGCACTGTAGGACTTATTTTGCTTCAGTCGTACTACAGCAACTGAGATACCTGGAGTTTTACATCTGCTTTATGGCAAACCACCCCACATATCCTACGGCGAATTTTCCGCACCTAAATATCAAACCAACGTGGTCATCTCTGAGCAAAAACGATCAAAAAGTTGTACGGCTGTTCAAGAAAGATGCCCGCGGTTGTGTCCGAGATCTCTTGTCATCTTTTCTCTGACCACGACGAGCGAAGATGCGAAGAGCAAACTACGACAAAGAACCAGCGAACAATGGGAAACGTGAGATCGATGGGTAATGGAGTTTCGGTTCGAGACGGAATCGCTTGAGGCTAACGGAGAGACCAAGCGCATCAAGAAAGAAACCGGCACTTCTCCCCTTGTGTGCAGTGTTCCTTCTCGGCTTATTTCTTTTTCTTCGCTGGTTCTTCCTTTCGTGGTTGGGTAGAGCGGATCCCGAGCCGACGCCCCGGTCCTGCCCGAGGGCGCAGGGAAGACATGGCGGCGGCCGTAGGGAGAAAAAGGACCTGCAGCCCTTTGTGCCGAAGGGGAGTAATAATTGAATACCGTGGGGATGCGATCGTCTAATAAGGGAGGGAGCCAGGAGAAGACCACTCCCGCCGCGTTCCGCCTGCATCGAAAGACGGGGGCCTTCGCCTTCTGCACTGAATCAGCAGTGACCTCTGGGCTTGTTCGCTGAGCGCACAGATATTAACGCGCGGCGAACCCAGTAGTCCCGCGCCTCTGGTGTGCCGCAGCAACAGTCATATAGAGTTAGGACCGCGAGGGCTCCGTGCAGCTGTTTTTAGCGCCTTGGGTGCCAGCCCTTTGCGCAACTCGCTTGTGAAGCAGACTGGTAAACTCTGCGCAAAGTCACCCGTTCATTCCTCCTGAGTAGAGCTTATATCCACAAAAAGCACGTTACGACTGCTTTGTTGCTCCGATTTCAGAAATCAGATTCAAGAACGCCGTAGTCGTCGTTGAGCAAATCTGTACCTAAGGCAGAAACGGAAGGAGACACGGAAGTTCAGTTCATGTGAAGCCACTGTAATACCAATGGCTTATTTGTTTTCTGTGATGTGTACAAGTCTGGCACAAGCGCTACTCGATCGCATCAATGCAGCGTCGTACTCCGCAGGCTTAAAGTTGGGCGCTCAGTGTATGTGTTTCCGGCCCATTTTTTTTCTTCGAAAGATATCTTCCTTTCCTTTGTACAAAACAAGCCAACTGCTACTTAAACCCTAGCAAAACTTTCAAAGAGTGTTGCCTTTTTCTGCGAACAGAAAAAATGGCTGAGGCTTAACTTGGTTAAACCTGGTCAGATGCGAAGCATATTGATGGCTAGGCTTGGTAATACATGGCTTTCCTTGGTTGAATACTTGGTCATTTTAATACAACCACTAGAAGCCTTCGTCGGGGGGGAAGACACCGGCATGGCTACAGCGGAACGCCGACTAACCCCGAGACGCGCGTTGGGTGGGCGCCTGGATTGCCACGGAAGCCGCGTCCGCCTGCCCGGTGGAGCGAGCGTTTCACCTACACCGAGTGTGAACGCGCGTTCGAAATGCGCGGGAATGCCGCTCGAGGACATTCCGGTGTCTGTGCAATGGCATCGTTCTCCCTCTCCCAGCGCGTGACGGCGATCTGTCGGGACGTCATGTGTCACGTGGTATGTCACGTGGTATGTCACGTGGTGTGTCGTCACTGTACCACGTGGTCTGCACGGCGTGCAACCACAGCGACGGCGCGAGGTGGACCCTCATCTTCCTCTGTCCTGACGTCATGTGTCACGTGGTATGTCACGTGGTGTGACGTCACTGCACCACGTGGTGTGCACGGCGCATAACCACGGCGAAGGGCTGTAGTGTACCTCCGTCTTCCTCTGTCGTGACGTCATGTGTCACGTGGTATGCCACGTGGTGTGACGTCACTGTACCACGTGGTGTGCACGGCGCGTAACCACGGCGAAGGGCTGTAGTGTACCTCTAGTAATATGCTTCGCATAAAATATCTCATCATTACTAGAGAGTTTTAGCTGAGCGGGTTTGTGCGCTCGCTCCGCTCAGCGAGCTAGCGGGAGCGCTACTGCGCATTCGCCAAGCGCTCAGGCGGGAGCGCGCGAGCGGAACGGCTCCTCCGCCCCGCTCCCGCGCGAGCCAAGTGGAGTCCGGAGCGGCCCGACGAGCGGGCCTCGCGCAAAGCCTTCTGGGCTCGCGCTAGCCGAACCAAACGTAAACATTCAACATGGCGGCCGCCAGCGCTACTTCTCTGACAGCAGGGAGCGGGTCTTGCCGGATACTCTTTGGCATGGCGAACAGGTTGCAGGCGGTGTCCGATAACTTGCGAACGAAACTCGATCACGATCGACGCTCGCACGCGTAGAGGATGAATGCACACGCTAGACAACGCCACAAATGCGTACACGCGCACGCTGCGAGGGGTGACTTGCGTGGTCTTGGCTTGGCTCTCGCAGTGGCAGACATTTAATTTTTTTTTCTAATACGAAAGCTTCACTGCTAAAACCAAATCACTGTTGTTACCAGAAAGCATACAGCAAACGTAAACAGCTACAATTTATTTATTCACGCATATATCAGAGAGGCTTACTTATAACCATTTTCTGGCAAGTCCAGTTACCACCACTAGGAGGCGCAACGAGTCGCCTCGCTTGAGCGGACGGGGAAGACGCAGCGCTAAAACTACTCTTGCGCGACGCTCCTCTGTGGCTCCGCTGGGAACCGCGAGCGGAGGGGACAGTAAACCCGCTCAGCTAAAATTCTTCACTTTTAGCTCTCGTTTTACAGGTCGCGACTTAAATTAGAACACACAGGGAGAGGCAGAAGAATAGAAAGATGGAGGGGGGGGGGGGGGGGAGATTATGCACGCAGTGTCTCACCGGCTACATGGAAAGTGCGGCGGGGTATTAAGTGGACGAAAAAGAGGAAAAAAGTTCAATTCACTTCTGTAGTAAAACAGCGCAGTGTAAGATATCACGGAAAAATTATTTCACTACGGCGCGTTTGTTGTGAAAACACAAAATTAAGAGAAATATGACGGCGTCTATGCTTTTAGCAAGCTCCAAAGAGATAGGATGCGACAGCATGGACGACAGTTTCTGTACTCATGTGTCACATTTTCTGCTTGACGGAGCGCCTAACTTTGGTCGCTGCAACTCGGCTTCGTATAATGGGGCTAATGCCTCGTTTCCAAGTTTTCCTCTTCATCAAAACTCATAGCCGTTCCCTACAGGCAGGAGTTGGAAGGAGTGGGGGGGGGGGGGGGGGGGAAACATTGCTCAGGGCACACTAGAGTGACCGTACCGCATACATACTTAATACGCGCGGAGCCCTGTCGGCATAGAGATTTCCATGGACGAATATTAGCGCGCCTCGGTAACCAGCTCTGACTTGATAATGAAGACGAGGAGCTTCTTTGCCCTGGTACACGCACAACGATATGCAAAGCAGGTGTCTCCAGCGAAGGCCGCCAGCAGCACGGAAAGAGAGGCGGTCGGTTTCTTTTTTTCCTTTCAGTTTATTTTGAAACTACCGCCGCGGACGTGACCATGAGGCGGAAGCGGTCCAGAGTGGCCGTCACATTTGCATAATCATCTTTCCCCGCTGGTCATTGCGGATACAGGCGAGCACGAAGAACGTGCTATCAGCGAGGACGTGTCGGGCGCTGTGGGTGTCACACGGCTCGAGGCGGACAAGGCGTGGAACAGCAAGACAAAAAGGAAAAGAAGGGTGCGGTTCCCCTCGATGACTAGGAAGACGAGTAAAGAGACAAGGAAGAAAGCAGAGGGAAAGAGGGTCCCAGCAAGAGACAAAGACCACTCGAAAAGCGTTGGGCTCCTCCCGAGCAGGGAGCTAAGGCAGGAATAAAGCGTTCGCGTAGCACGTCCGCTCATTAGGAAGGGTCACGAACGGCAGCTCGTATTCTCCTGCTTGCGGGGCGAAGCCGATGCAAGATTTATGAGGCGAGCTGTGCCGCGTTTTTCCATTCAAACTATTGTGCAGCTTATTCACGCCACGTTCCTTTCTAAGTCACGGAACTTTTCCGTTGTTTTTTTCTTAATCTCTGTCCGTGGATTTGCATGGAAAATGGCAGCTAACAACTAAGGGGATTTGTGTGGGACGGCGTTGATTTAAATTGTTTCGTTCCAGGCTCCGTCAGGGCCGCTCATATGCGCGGTTTTGCCGAGCATTTATGCATTGTCCTTCTTGCTATTCATGCAGAGCGCTGCTATACTTAGGACAATCTCCTGACGATTAAAAGCGTTTTACACAAGAAGCAGACCATTCTCTAGCACAGAACTTCCCAGATGGGAACACGTTTGGTACCGCGGATGTCCTGCACTGGTTCCTCTTAGTGCTAAAGCACTGTATCCGTATCAGTCTTGAAAAAGGCGAGGTTTGTATGAAGCCTCTGAGATACATAAAAACATAAAATAAATACTGCCGCGACTGGGTTTCGAACCCGCGGCGGCGGCCACTGCACGAGAGCACGCGGCTATGGCCGCAGCCGATCACGCCTAGGGTTCAACTGCCACTCTCACGTGCTGTTCGTTGCTCGCCGTCGTCATCATCAACATCAATCTGTGAGCAGAAGTCACGAAACGAAAGGTTACCCGCACAACTAGCACCCTGGGTCAGATGACTCCTCCATCGCACTTTGAACTCCGTGACGTTGGTGACAGAGAGATGTGCGCTGTTCATGTTTGCGCTGACAACGTTTTGGCAGAACCACGGCACTGAAGGAATAGGCCACCGGCGCTCATTGGATTCATTGGAGTTGGCGTTGACAACGTTGTACAATTTGTTGATCTTGAGGAAAGGAAAGGCGCCTAATTGCGCCACTGGACACCTCAACCGCGTTTTCAGGTGCGCGGTGGTGGTGTCTATTTCCAGAAAATCGCTTTCGCACAATATTTCGTGCTAAGCAATACTAAACCACCAGCAATTTTTATACAATAAACCGTTGACAGAAAGAAGGCGTGGAAATCAACCTTTTCTTGTACTTGAATTCGCCTTTGATCTCGACCAAAGCTCCTGTTCTCGTTCAGATAATAATTAAGTTGACATCTGACAATTCCGGTTAATACGAATCGCAGACCTCCAGATGCCCGGAAGTAGGTATCCGTGGAGACCCTTCGTTTGGAGTCTACCAAACAAACACAATGTCGTGACGGTCACGCCAGCAGCCTGTACTGGTAGATTGTTTAGGTCATGGTGTTTTATCACGCGATGTTTTGGGAGGTCGTCGTTTCTCGTTACGTGTAGCTACAAGGGCAGACTGAAGATCAAATGTTAGCAAAACATCTATAGTGGGGCTTCACAGATTTGTACACGATGTCTTCAAAGTTGAATCGATAAAGGAAGCAGAGGTAGATCGGAAGAGATAAAGGGGTGGGAACGAAGAGGAGAAAAATTCACAGGGATACCTAGTTACGTTTTGTGCTGGCAGTACGATACCATTAAAAGCTGCTGATTCTTTTGCTTCGACTTTTCTGTCATACTTTCATGGTTAAATTTGCGAGCCTGCCCACGTCTGTCTGCTCAAATCCAGACATCTCTCCTGGTCATCTAGCTGCTGGTTAGACGTTTCCCGCAAGGTGCCTAGAGGGGGAGACACGGACTCAAATTTTACCACAGTTCACATTCCTGTGCGGCCTACATCGTCCCGCCAACCCGCATATCTCATCGCACTTGTCATCCTTTCCAAGTTTCCCTACCACCACGTCTCCGCACGGTTACTTTTACGGCCTCATTTTTCCCCCGTACCATTGTGGACTGGAACGACCTTCCCAGAGACATTGCAGCCATCATGTGCTCCGCGATCTTCACTGACAATCTTCATGCTCATTTGTCATCGTGTTAACACTTGCCACCATGATTATTGTACCCACCCCTTATGCAATGCCCCTCACCGGGCTTTTAAAGGAAAATAAATGAAATGAAATGAAATACATCGTAAGTTGGAGTTGTACTTTCGACTTTGTGACGTCACTTCTAGCCCTGGGAATTATGTGACTCGACGAAACATTTCAGTACGTAAGCGCTACGGCGGTGGGTCTAACCCAATCAAGAATATTGTGGCGACCCCGACCATGAGAGAAGTTGTTCCTTAAGTTTCGAAGGCACTATTTTGTTGCACTGAAATGCTCCGCCATATACACTGCTAGGTTATATTGATCAACAGGGATAGAATTCACTATATTAAAGCCAAAGCTTCACTACGGGACCTTGTGCTTCGATCACCGGGTGCCTAGTATTATTCACCTTCAGCGTAGATAGAAGTCAAAGCATGAAAAAGAGAAATTGAATCAATATCCATGATTGGCAGTCAAACCCGAAGCTGCGCGAACAGGTCTCCATTAAGGGCAACTCAGAGAGGCCACTAGAGTATCGCCGCAGCCAACAAGCCTCGTGTTAAACTGCACCACACTCTCGCGCTGTGCATTCGAGAGCCTGTTCTTCAACTTCCATCTTCTCCGTCCCGCGGCACTGCCTGCTCACCGTCGTCTTCTACGTAGCACAAATCCGTGCTTTCGCTCCGATTCGAATGTAGTAAATATTATGCGCAGGTTTTTAAGAATATGGTTAACAGACGTACTAAGTGCCGAGAAAGCACTAGGCAGGTAAGAGGGAAGCGCGCCCCAGAAACTGACTGGTCTTCTTCTTTTTTTCCCCCCTTTCTTACGGGATACTGCGAATGAGAAGAAAAGAATATATCATAATGACCGGATCGCGAACTCATGAATAAACAAAGTGCGGCAAAAGGCACGTGGCAGTAAAAGACGAGGGAAAAAATAAACGGACAGCGGTAATAACCGCTGTTGCGTTAGGCAACCGGGCTAGCTCGCCTATAAGCGGGGAGATAAAAGCGCATCCCCTCTAAGTGGCGGCGGTGCGGGGGGCACATGAAAGCGGGACTCGGTATAAATTATTCCGCAGAGGTGGCCCCCACAAGTGCGCCGCAATTGCCGAGAAGCGGCGCCGTGATTAGAGCGCGCCACGCTAAGCCAGGAGTGCCATAGCAGGCTTCCCTTTTCAGCGAGGTTCGGCGCAAACGTTGCGGTGAGAGACGGAAACTTCGGCAGAGAAGTTGATTGGTCCGCACGCAATGGGAACGAGTACACTTACGGCGACGAGCGAGTTTGTTTCTTGATTGCGATGTGCACTTCTCGCGACCTTCCTTTCTCCGAAGCTGTGCATTTCTCGTGCTTTTATTCATTCTGTTGCTGATATTGTGTGATTTGGTGATAGATTTTATTTTCCGTGGATGGTTATCCTTAAAAAATTGTTCGATGGGTTTTTCTGTGTCTGCTTTGAGCGGGAGGGTGAGCTGAAAGAGATGGACACTAACTCAGGCACCTTCGCGTTTTCATGGGACTACTAGGAAACAGTGGGGGCTGTCCGAATGAAATACATTCACTTTAATTGCAACTTTCTGCTCCTGTCTAGCCTGGCTCCCTCTTTAGCAAGCAGCATTTTTTTTTAGGATGAGGGTGTCCTGTCAATTGATCCAGCATCGCGGTAATTCTGTACCATGATTTGAACATCGAAGGCTATGCATTCGAACTGGAACCTACGAATGTATTGTTTTTTTTTCAGCGAAGTATCTCTTTTTCACTCATAATCGCCACACCTTTACACTTTGCAACAGGGAGAATGGTACATATGTACAGAGTCACTTATGCCTGTCTAGAGCGCTCGAGCGGCGCCTTCTGGGAGAAATAAAGTAAAAAATTCTAAAGCAGATATTGACTATCACTGATAATACTGTAGAGCAGCCTGGAGAGCAGAGCAGCCTAATAGACATATGAACTGCACAGGCACGAGCACCATACACCTAGAAAAAGCAGCTGCGATAAGATTTCACTGTGTTTGCTCCGGTGCACACCACTCGACCACTCTGGACCGCTACGATCAGGTCTATAGAACCCCTCCCCCTAATCAAAAGTCTTGAGGCCACAGGATGTGCTATTAGCCGTGTACTGGAGGACTCTAGGCACGCGTTAACGCTTTTGTCTATACAAGGCAAGAATAATGCTAGTCCCAGCCTTTCAAGGGCCTCCGGTGACCAGTAGTTTCGCAAATGCTCCATTACGAGGTTCTAAATAGACCAAGATGACCGAACATTTTTGAACAAAGCAGTAGATTCCATTGCACAACGCTGAACGAGGCTTTCGGCGACACCGATAGTGCGCCGGACTGCCGACCTCTTAGTCAGACTCGAAGCGTACACTTTTCAGGTGTTTGTTAAACTGTGAACCAGAACCAGCTGCTACTGCGATGATCCCAAGTTCGGTCCGGCTTGCTCTCAAATTTTTTTTTGTATTTTCTTTTCTCAATTTTGCCACAACAATTGAGCGTGGCTAGCGTAAAGTATACGCGAAGAAAAACCAGCCTTCTCTATTTTATTATGACAAGAACAGCCTTTATCCCAAGTTTAAAATTGGGAGCGCAATTAGCGCGCAATATATGTACCGTCTTTGTCAAAAGTAACCAGGCTTCATGGTTTGGTTTCAGCTTGTATAGTGGAGCCCTTGTGGCTTTCCTAAAGATCAAAAGGTGTTGGAAGGTAAGAAGACCCCCAGTCCTTCCCTTTAACGACCATTTCAGCTTCAGGGAAGCTGTTAGGGCTCCACTGCACGAGCTAGAAGCAAACCATGCAGCCTGGTTACTTTCGACAAAGACGGTACATGTAAGTTATGTATGCTTCCGAAACCGGAGATTCGAAGTTTTAATGTGAACGCCACACGTTCCGATTACATCGCTGCATAAAAAAGCTGCTACGTCCTCTTTCTTTTGGTAGTCATTTCATACCTGCAAGAATTCAGAGCGTTGAGTATGGAAAAGTTAGTTGGGATATTTAACTGGAAGCAGCTGAGCAACCTGCGAATCTCCGGCCACATTCTTCCGATAATGAGCTCAAAGGAGAACGAACAGCTTATGTTCAAAGGCCTATGTCAAGCGCCTTTACAGCACTGCTGAACACACATCTATTCTGAACATATAATTCTTTTAAAACGCTTTGATGCCGCTGTGTTTCCCTCTGAGCATTGGCAGTGATATGAACCGCTGCAGAATACAGAGAAATATCTTCCTCAAGAAAGCAAACGATAAAAATTCGAGACTTGCTACTAAACATACTCTATCGTATTCATTAAAATCTCTCTCTCGCTTTAAATGTACACTCCGTGATGTAATAAGAAGCTCGAGTAGATGAAAATTTTTAAGGCGGAAGCCTTTAATGCCTCTTCGTTGTAAGCAGGGGTTGTCGACAGAAATGTCACGCTTTTCAATTGGTCGAAACGGCCGTGACGTCACAGTGCGTGAATTTCAAACGGGGCCAATTGTACTTTGGCTAGTAACCATGCAACCAATTAAAGGGATCGTATAGTCACGCTCCAGGTAAGTAGGACTGACTTTAGTTAATTGATTACTTAACCAATTAGCCTAATTAACCTTTCTAGTCAGTCATATAAATAAATAAAACCGAGTAGGAAATTGGCCGAGCTCGGGAATCGAACCCCGGTCTCCGGAGCTCAAGACGAGCACGATACCACTCCGCCATTCCAGCTCAATGGTTTGCAATGAACAAAGACGCGTCAAGTGAATACGGTGTCTTCGTTCATTCCCACCTTCCTCCCTTCCCGTTACGACGAGGTTTAGGTGTCCACCGAGATATGAGAGACAGATACATTTCCTTTCCTCAAAAACCAATTTACCGAAGAGCAAGGCGCAGAGCCGAACGGGTGATGGCGTTCAATGGACTCCCTGGCAGCGTTGCAAGATGCTGTCGCGTTCCGCTCTTTGAGGCGAAGCTTAACACCTTAACCACACATCAGTGACACAAGCAGCAACACCACGCTTGAGGCTTTCGCCTCACCGCACTTTAGGTCAACAGAGTGCCCCCTGATCTTTCATAGGGTTGTATACCATTTGTATATATTGTTACTGATGAGCACGCCAATATATCAGAACATTGGCCGCGGACGCAATGTTCTCTTTCGTAATCAGGAAGGTGAACACATTTCCAGCAATCGTCTTCAAGAGGTGCCCAACTTTGTCCTCCTGGGCCATATTCCGATTGACGAGACGGCAGAGTTTAAGCACTTCCTCGTTATGCGTGGTGCAAATCTCCCCCGGTAACTGTGCTCGTTGAGCGAGGGTCTGCTGTGATTTTTTTCCCGCGAAAGGGTATCAGAAGCTTTTCGTGACTTCCTCAACGAAGAGCGTTCACACGGTAAAGGAGTGTTCGTGATTTTCAAACTACAGCTTTTTCACCTCACGATTCAAAGCCGAAGCTCGTCCTCAGCCGCGCAACTTTGCAATATTATAAACGCTCCCAAGAAATATGTCGTAGGCGGTAATGAATCCTCGGTAATGAGGATTCTAAACAATGCAATCTTTGGAGCCTCCATAGGTTATGCGGCCATTCAAATTGGGAGAATACGCAGGAAGTGCTATTACACTACCCATACCATGCTTCTTCGGCGCACTCAACGACCGGTAAACTTTTTATGCGCAAGATATGAAGGCAGGGGGAGGACACAAGAAAGGGGCACGGAAAGTTTGGTTTTTACTATGGCAAGCCCTTCATAAACGCGCAAAAAAATATTTACAAACTACGTTTTTTTTCTTGCCAAAACTAAAACCACACCAGCACTGCAATGACGAGTGCGTTGTACAGCCTCCGGATACCAAAGGTGTTTACTCATGCGGACAAAATACTCACGCGCTATACATCTTACAATTGCATGTTCAACAATTTCAGACAAAAATTTTGAACACTAGAAAACATCAATATACTTTTTATGGATACATCGAAGGCAATGGTTCATTCATCTTATATGTAGCAAAATCTTTTAAACTGTTTCCATCGATCGCATCGACCAGTAAAGACTCCCATAAAAAAACCAATGGGGAACGCTTTTGGCGGCAGCAAAAACATTAATAGAAAAAAATACTAGACTGCCGTCCGGTGAACTGCGGATATATTGATTGTTGTAGCGAAATTTACATTGTATGAAAAAAATGGCGCTCATAAAAGTTTTCCGGCTCCAAAATACTTTTGTCCAGAATTGATGGGTATGTAAGATCCGGCCTCAAGAAATTGCTATTGAGGCAGAGAAACCATTTGTAATCGCACGAAGAGCGGATTATGGGAATTTTGAGACACGTCTCCAACCCCTGGAGAGTGTGTAATGGTAGGGGAGGGGGACGAGAGATGTGGTACATGTGCAAACATAAGAACTATCTCGCCGTGCATGAATTGCACGCACGAGCATACCGAAAAAATTTGAGACACGAAGTTAGCAGACAGGTGTCATATATGATTAAATAGGGAAGCAGATTGAGGTTCAGCGTATCGGCATATTATCGATATTATAAAACCACGAAGATGCAAATGTAGATGTCATGCAAGTATACAAGTTCCACCTAGGGGTACCTAGGGTTTATGGGTTTATGGGGGTTTAACGTCCCAATGCGACTCGGGCTATGAGGGACGCTGTATTGGAGGGCTCCGGATAGTTTCGACCACCTGGTGTTCATTAACGTGCACTGACATCGCACAGTAGACGGGTCTCTACAACTGCGCCGCCATCGATATACCACCGCCGCGGCCGGGATCGAACCCGCGTCTTTAGGGTTAGCACGCGAGTGCCATAACCACTCACCCACCGTGGCGGCCTGACGTACAGCAAGGCGGAAATTTGGGCGAGTTCGCAAGTATTCACGGTTTTGCTCACAGCGCAACAAGAACGGGAAACGAAATGAAAGAGTGATACAAACAAGCGCTGTAGGTACAGTCTTTGTCAAAAGTAACCAGGCTGCATGGTTTGCTTCTCATTTGTATAGTAGAGCCTTTACGGCTTTCCTTAAGGTCGAAAAGTTCTTTGAAGGTGAGGACAGGGTTTCTTTTTACCATACAGAGATTTAGAGCTTGAGGGCTGGCATAATAGTTTAAATATACGACTGGGAAGCAAACCTATGCAGCCTCGTTACTTTTGACAAAGACTGTACCTATGTGTGTATGTCGTTCTTCATGAGTAACGCAGCGCATCGGAATTCCTCTCTCTGCAGCTAGCACGTAATCCGCAGCTGCAGGATTCTAAATCCAAATGGCCCGCAACAGACGAGTCCTGCGCGTACGCAAGGCGGTCCGACTACGAGTACCATTTGGACCGGTTGATTTTGTTGCGCTTGTCTTCTTATTATCGGCGTAGTTATATTCAAATACAACGAACTTTTTTTCATCCAGAAAGATTGATAATTAAAGTTCTGCTTCAAATTTCCGAATGCTTAAACGGGTTAAAAGGTTATGTTTGCAAACTGTTCAAGATTGAGAATTCAGCAAACAAAAGGGAAGAGTTTGAGGGCTACAAAAAACTACACATACATGCTGCTATCTGTTGGGATGTGTTACTTTTGACAAAGACTGTACCTATGTATGTATGTCGTTCTTCATGAGTAACGCAGCGCATCGGAATTCCTCTCTCTACAGCTAGCACGTAATCCACAGCTGCAGGATTCTAAATCCAAATGGCCCACAACAGACGAGTCCTGCGCGTACGCAAGGCGGTCCGACTACGAGTACCATTTGGACCCGTTGATTTTGTTGCGCTTGTTTTCTTATTATCGGCGTAGTTATATTCAAATACAACGAACTTTTTTTCTTCCAGAAAGATTTATAATTGAATTTCTGCTTCAAATTTCCGAATCCTTAAGTGGGTTAAAAGGTTATGTTTGCAGAGCGTCCAAGATTGAGAATTCAGCAAACAAAAGGGAAGGGTTTGAGGGCTACAAAAATCTACACATACATGCTGCTATACATGCTGCTATCTGTTGGAAAGTGTTTGGCTCTTCCGATCGGCTTCTAGATTGAAAACACGGCGCACTTCAAACAACAGGGCCAACAACCATAACACTGAACTGAATTCAGAGGTTTTAAGAGCTATATTTTGATTTTGACCGTGACTTTAAAGACAAGAGCATGTTTGAAAAAGGCATAGGGGGTGTGATTAAAAGAAGGAGGTGCTTTCGTTAAAGAAAAACTCCTCCTTCAACATTAATTACCAAGTCGAATGCTCATATATTTGGACTTTAACGTTATTTTCATCGACCATGGAGTGGCTTGTTTTTTTTTTTTTTTTTTTACCATATGCACCTTAAATATAGGAAGCTGTCCAACTTCCTACTAAAGCGAATCTCTTCACGACTGTCATATTTAAATTTGCTTGTGAAGCACTGCCAGCTTTATTCTTTTCCCTACTTATAAGAGCAGAACAAAAGGCTATCCCAAGAGGCTAAAGTAAGATTCCTGCAGCACACAAAAAGATAAGCGCACTGTACAATATCTTCCAATAGTTTATAACAAATCTTCAAAAGGGGACACAGTGACTAATCTCTCTATCGCACTTAAAACACAAGGACAGAGGAAGAGTAGACTCCATCCAGCCACTCTACCTCTATCCATGTCTTTTATGCGCTTGGAAGGGTTAGTCATTGTGCCGCAAACCACCAACTAGCTAAACTGTCGACAGTTTAACGGCAGAGTCTGGGCACTGACTGGTAAGCTAGTTCTAGCATTGAACGCTTCGTTGAATGAAACTGTAGTGTACTTTCTAAGAACATTCAAGAAATTAATACTACTATTTCACGTTCTTGTTGTAATTGTAATCTTAAAAAGAACAGTGCTTTGAGTTACAAGAATGCTCACATAACTCTGAGATATTCTGCGTGACACAACACGTTCGAAGGGTTGTGAGGACTACAGTCAAAACCTAAACGAAAATAAAGAAACTCGTGGCCGTAGTGGTCGCACGTGTGTTGAATAGCTTACTCTGGAACCAATCGTAACTTATGAATTGCACTTTTTAAACAATGGTTCCTCATGACCGACACTTGCGCTAGATTTGACGCGCTACCTTTACACGTCAGAATTTTAGGTGGACAATTGAGGAGAATGGAGAGCTCCCTATAGAAACCCTATACGCTTAAAGCCGCATATATCACGACTGTAACCATCCTTTAGAAGGTGTTTATTTAACAAACTTAGACACCTGGTATGCAAAGACAGTTTTCTTTAAGGGCAACTTAATCTGAAGGGTGAAGTGAACTTAAAAAAGCACACATGCATTGTTTTTTTGATGTTTTGTTCAGTGATGAACCAGGAGCCGCGTGACTTTGAAAAATTTTCCTGAGTCATCAAACAGAACAGTGCAACTGGAAATCTAAGTGAAGAAACACTTAGCGTGATTGCAATATCAGCGCAGAATTTTTATGAAATTATTGCACTCCTGTATGGTTGAGAAAGTAGGTATTGAAATGATACTTCGCCGTTTCATTTCACTCAAATTTTTACTCTACACTTTGCCTCAGGAGCCGGAATGAAAGTGAGTGAACAAGCAGCTATTATTTTGCAATCTCATGCAATGACAACCGTAATGACACGTCGCCGCCGCCATTCGGCAGCGGAAAGCAAAAACGAATTATAGTCAGCAAGACATTTATCCAGCAATACATGTTTATGCGCTAGTTGGTTTGATTCCATGCTGGCAGGACTCAGCGCACAAAACCGAAGTAAAAGAATAAGGACGACAGGACGGAGCACTGAACTAACAACTTTCTTTTTGTAAACGGTACCGCGAAATATTTTCGTGGTGACGTGGCCTAGCTAATAGGGCACCTTTTAAATACTCGACCGCCTCATTTTCAAAACAAAAGTTGTTAGTTCAGCTCTCCGTCCTGTCGTACTTCTTACTGGACTGTCATCCAGTTTTGACTCGACTTGACTGGACTGTCATCCTTCTTGTTCTTGTGCTTCGTTTCATTTTTCTCAACTGAGTCCTGCAAGCAAGAAAAGATTTATGGAAGAAATTAAATGCCAGCTACAAGCGTGATTTACTTATCCACCCCAGACAAACCCCACATGGTGGTGCTTACAAATGCCTTATACACAATTTCGATCAAACAGCCCTTAAAGAAAAAGTTCGGGTCTCTGCCTGTTTACGTAAGGTTCTGTTAGGTAGAGTCATTTCTGCATCTTTTCTACTCATTTGTTTAATCTACTTGTACGTGAAGGCTTCTGGAGAACGTTACTGAAGCGCTTATTACTTGTTGTTTGATATGTAATTTCTAGCGTTCTGCGAATGAGGCGTTGGCCTATCTGGCCTTCCTGAACTCTCATGGTTAAAGGAAATTTATTTCAGTTTTTGTTTCAATTGCCTTCGGCCGAGGGGATCGAGATAGCTAAAATTAAGACAAGTTCAATATTGACTCACTCCAAGCACCATCTACGAAATTAGTTTTGTCCAGATATTAAAACCGTTGTTACCCATACAAGGTGCGTGCTGCACGGAAGTTTGCGCTGCACTGATGATATTACATGCGAGGTGAAGTTCTTGAAGCCATATGCGCCCGTGTCTGTGCGCGTCAGCATCGTCTTTATATCAGCTAAAACTTGTGCCTATAACCCTAAGCTTTGCTTATGCTGTCTTTTCTCGTTCATTCAAATCTTACTGCTGTGGCTTTTTTATTGGTTCTTCGGTAGTCACCCTGCTGTAAACTCTAAACAACGTTGTTTAAATTCTTATCACTGCATATGCTATCTTTGCAAACGTGTACTTGCCATGAATGGATTTCGAACAACAACCCAATGAAGACAAAAGCGCAAAAACCGCACGACGTAGTGGCAGCAAAATTCCAACGGTTGAGAATGCCATGAGTAGTAACAAAACTCAGCGTGGCCATTATTAATCGGAACAACGTCAGTAAAGGTATTCAAACGAGTTATGTCGTGTTAACTTCACGGTCACAGTACGTTCCTACGTTAATATGTCACACCTTCACGACACTTGAGTAGTAAGAGCGCGAAAATTCGGTGGTTAGTAGCGTAACAACACTGGCGAGGTAAGCATTCATTATAATAATGGCTTTGCTCCGAATGAAGTGCAGTTTTTTTGCCGCTTCAACATATATATTACATTGTTTTCATTTCCTTGTGGTAGTTAGCATTTTCTTTGTTTGCATTTCAACCTATTGTATCTTTTTCTCTTGCAATTATGTTGTACATACATGGTTTAAATGCATTGTCTATAATTTCCCTATTACGATCTGTTTGTACGTACTTTCACATGTGTTTTCAAACCCTGTAAATAGTTGCCTCTGCTGTCAAGGGTGGGATGGCCTCGTCAGGCGGGAAACCGCCTTTATCCGACTCACCCAGGACAGAATTTTTTGTAAATTTTGTCCTAAATAAAAAACTTACTTATTTACTTGGTTACTATTGCGGCTGTCCACTTTTATCTGCATAGTTCTTTCGCTAGAATTCTGTAAATTGAGTCTTTTTGCTTTGCTTTGTTACTTTTAATTCAGTCTTTTTCCTTTGCTTTTATACTTCGAATAAGTGGCTAGTTTATATTATTCCAGTTTCCGCTCTTCTCTCTTTATGAGCATTAAACGTTGGTGTAACATACTCCGTAAGCCTCGGTTTCTATTTATTTTTGTTGTTTTGTCTCCCGTTTTGCCTATCACCAAAACCTTCTCTGTTACGCTCGTCTCCTGAGATTAATGATAGAAATAAATATATAAACTGTCACGTGTAGCAGGGCTTTTTGTAGTCGTTTCGCACATTCTTTCCTTCTGCTGGAGCTCCCGTTGCGAATACGAGATAGTTGCTGGACCCCTTTTATAATTCTAAAGAACGTTATCCGCTCTGAATTCGCATCCAGTCGTCTGAAGTAAGAACTTATGCAAATAGCGGAAGGCTCGCAAACCTGCTCGCTAAGTCATTTTTCACCGAGGATTCGGCCCAAAGCACCTCACACAGACTGCTGGTATTACGTTATCAGCGCTGGGAAAAATGTTTACAAAACGAAGACACGATGTCGGTGATGTTGCAAACTAAAACTAGCGCGTGAAAAATATCAACTTCCAGCGGGACGCACAGTCAGGATGGCCGGCAACGGAGAGATAACAAAAACTCCAGTGCACGCACGAGACGGCTGGGCACAATAAAAAAATGCTATTGGCAAAAACGACCCCATAGCGCACTTAAAGAAAAGACAGACAGGTTTCGCGGAGGAAAGAGCGGTGGAAGAGGCTGACAATAAAGGCTAACAAAAGCGCGGCAGTGACGTCAACATCGCAAGGGAGATGAACCGCCGAACTGCGTCCCAGTGACAGCTATTGATCATGGAGAGCGTTTCTCCTTTTATTTATTTATCTACTCAGCGCGGTCGATGAAGGGACGTTACGAGGTTACGGTATGAAAGGGAGGCGGGAAAGGCAGCCAGAACGGAGAAGCTATCAAGAAAATTGAAGATCCTGAGCGGGATAAACTGGCGGACTGCAATAAAATGGACCGGAGCCTGAAAGGAGATTAGGGATTGAAGGGAGGGAAGAAAAACGGGAGGAATAAGGCGATGAACGATGAACATGATAGGTGGCCGCTGTGTTCTGACGCGCAGGCTAGCGGCGAGTACCGGAACGTGATGAAAAAATGGCTGCGCCTCGAATAGTGATGCTTGCTGCAGTTATCCAAACAAGATGACTGGGAAAAAGACGGGTTCTGAGGATAGGTTCGACCTGCTCATTAAAAAAAAAAAATCAGGAGCAACTATGTGGAGTCCTAAAAAGAGCGAACACCTTTTAAAACTGCAGTGAAGAACGAAGACATCCGCATAATTTAGTAGAATTAGCATATAGGGGAACGTGGTATATTCCTTTGGCGTAACTAGAACGGCGAAATTGGAAGCGCTATTCCTACAATATTTCTGTTAATAGCGAGTGCAAGCAACTGCAGAAACTCTGATAAAAAAGGCAACTTTTTTTGTTAGGCGGACAGTCTAGTTCCAAATGGCGCTGTTTACTCGAAGAAGTGCTCAATAGCAGCTAATATTCTGCTAGTTTTTCCAATCATTCTAGTAGTACTTCCTGTGCGGCTTGTTATTCATGGTATAAATTTCAACGGCGCAACGGACCCGGACACAGGAAATACAAGGTGGATAGAAAGAGCGCCTTTCTGAGGCGTTTTCTCCGTCCATCCTTTATTTCATTGGTCCGTGTTCTTTGCGCTGTTGAAATTTATATCGACCTTCGTATTGTTATTTATTGAATACTTTATAAAAGAACGATGAGCAGTTTAAGAAATCCATTTTACGCGCAGGTTGGCGGAGAGGCGGCCACAAAATGAAATCATTACTATTGCGGGCTTTCATCGAAATGCCGCCAATTAAAACTACCTGTCATTCCTAAAGGCAGCTTGCATGCTTTCATTGAAAACTGGCGCATTTTCTCTTCGTACACCGTTCCTAATGGCGTTCCTGCTACTAACGACTTAAAAATGAAGACAAACCTGGTAGCTACTCAGGAATGACAGTCGCTTGACGAAGGCGAACTAACGCAACTGCATCAACCATGGAGAAATGCCTTCCCAGTTGGCGGCATCTAAAAGGTAATTATTGGAATTGAGTAGAGAACTACTCCCAAGTAGTCACCTTGGGACGCAACCTTCCAGCGAGCGCTCCATCAAACGAACGACTCTCGCTACAGAGAGCTCTCCTGAATTTCCTTTCTTAAGAGACACGAAAGTGCAATCAAAACTACATTTGACTTTAGTTAACCATCTGGTTCGCGATTGCAGTGATTACCTGCCTTTTTGGGTGCATGTTTCAGTATTTACGTGCAAGGAACAGTCTCTTTGTTTCCTCTGAAAGAAACAATAAGATGAAACCTACTTTCAAACACTGGGTTATTCAGAAGCTGCGGTCTTCCTGCGTCATTATACTGCATTTACTTGCATTCTTACACTACACAACTTTCGTTGCTCATTGCACCTTTCCAATCAGTGAACATACCGAACACATTTCTTTCATGCAAAAAGGCGAGCCATAATACCTAGAACAAGGAACGAAGTCAAGAAAACAACTCTGACCAACAAGTAGCAATTTCAACTTAGCCCTTAAACGCCGTAATTATTACGCTGTTCATTCTGTTCTGAATATATACATGTATGTGTATGTGTATGTGCGTGCGTGCGTGTGTGTGTGTATGTGTGTGTGTGTGTGCGCGCGCGCGCGTGTGTGTGTGTGTGTGTGTGCGTGCGTGCGTGCGTGCGTGCGTGCGTGTGTGTGCGTGTGTGCGTGTGTGCGTGTGCGTGCGTGCGTGCGTGCGTGCGTGCGTGTGTGTGTGTGTGTGTGTGCGTGCGTGTGTGTGTGTGTGTGTGTGTGTGTGTGTGTGTGTGTGTGTGTGTGTGTGTGTGTGTGTGTGTGTGTGTGTGTGTGTGTGTGTGTGTGTGTGTGTGTGTGTGTGTGTGTGTGTGTCGTGCTTCTCATATCACTCAGGTCATGCATACTCCCGTTAGACGTTGCGCAGTTTAACGGAATGTCAAAGAGCGAATAAAAATAAAACTGGAATGGGAATTGAAAAGAAATCGCTGCGTAACCCGGACCCAAGTTCCCTTACATAATATTCATGCTGACATGTTCGAATGTAGATGCTCCTAACTGGCGAAACATACTTCTTTATTTCAACCTGAAATCCAGTATGCGACAACAGTGTTCGTCTTCATAGAGATCTTTTGTTTTACATTCCCAACCCTTACAAAAATTTTTTAGACAGTCTATACATTGTCTGCGAACTTCTGTTTAAAAAGTCTATAGACTCCCTACACAGAAATCCTAGAGAACAGTCTATAAACAATACAAAAGCTATAGACAGTCTATAGACGATCTATAGATCTATGGCCGTACACTTTTAGTACACTTTTGTCTATAGACAGTCTATAGAATTTGTATAGACAAAAATAAATATCTATACGACGGCAATAGAGTCTATAAAAGTCTGTAGACTGTCTGTAGACCATTTTTACTGCGGAATACCACTCTACGCGCTTATTCTGTCAGTGCGAAGGCTGGGGGAGGAAGAGGGAAGTCATCTGTGGAAGAGAAGCGCTTCAGGCGATGGAAGAGCAAACTCTCCTGCGGTTCTTTTCATACCCTTTCTGAAAAAAAAAATGCCGCCGTTTTCAAGTGTGAAGCTGTCTTCTTAAGAAGCCAAGTGTGTTTACAGAAGAGCTCCCCGCCAACGCCTGCCGTGAGAAATCGCTTGATAACAATCGCTCCGGGATTAGGGGAACGGGATTAAGGCGCCCTAACAAAGCTCATTTCTGACAATAGGATGATAAGATTTAACCTGTTGAGCTCCTCGGCATCGCACTTTCACTTTCAAGGAAGGAAAACCACAGACGCTGTGTTTTTGTTACCACGGAAGTGATTGGCTGAAGTAATTCAATAAAACTTCGGTTGGGCCTAGCTGGTACATGTTGTTGTGAAGGTGTAGGTTGCGCAAACACGGGACGAACCACAAAGAAGAGACACAGAGACGCACACAAGCGCAACCGTGTTTGCGCAACCTGCACCTTCACAACAACATGAAGTAATTCATGCTGCTTGCATGTGAACATGCTTAATATTGACGGGCTTATTTCATCTCATCAATACAATTTTCACTTAGTCAGAAAAACTGACGAAAGTCAATGTGTACTGTGTAATACTGAAGAAGCGCAGGATCACAGCAATACGTGTGATAGATCTCTAACCTTTGGACCCCTTTTGAAGCCATAAAGTCATGGTTACTTGTTACTGAACTTTTTAAGTGCATTTCAGACAAGCATAAGATCGCACTAGGATTTGCATACTTTTCGGTGGATTACAGTCAAGCAGAACCATTTTGTACTAAGCAACGAATATCTGCTTGTTATTTGGTTTCGTAAATAGGAACTCCATTTATTTTTGACGTTGTCGCTAAGGAGAGGAAAGATGCCATAACTGCGTAATTTTTACGTACTGCGTGCTACAGCAATATAACTTAATACAAAACTTCTCCACAGAATTCTTCATTTTCCCCATATAGAGCAAGCAAATGCAAATACTGCAGCCAACGTTACATTGCCAGGTTAATCTGGCCGTTAATCATTTCGCTTTTTTGTCTGTCAAATAAAATACCAAAGAATTCCCAAAGAATTCAAGGCTTCTACACAGCTCTCCAAATATGCAGAAACTATATCGTATAACTGAGCAGCAGAGAGTGAGCAAGGACGTTGAAGAAATATATTGACGAGGATGATGCTGCACTGACAACTGAAAAATTTGTTTGAAAAACCGCATGCTTATCCTGAAAAACAGGCATTTGATTATCTTTCAAAATAATGCCTGTTCTTCAGGATGAATATGCGATTTTTCAAATAAATTCTTCAGTTGTCAGTGCAGGTCAAATGTTTAGGGGAATCCCCCAAGGTGGAGTAGATTTGTAATAAGGGAGTAATTACTCATTGGCATCCACCCAAGCGCAGCCATACGGCTACAAAGGAAAGCTATACAGCTTTCTCAGAAACTTCGTAGTTAAAGAAAAATTCGTCCTGGTCCGGGGCTCGAACCCGGAACCACCGCCACACCGGAGCAGTCGCTCTACCAATTGAGCTAACCGGGACGGCAAGCTTATGGTAGGGCGAGAGCGAATTGATCAGTAACTCGAAGTGGGAAGAGTGTTGGTCAAATGTTTAGGGGAATCCCCCAAGGTGGAGTAGATTTGTAATAAGGGAGTAATTACTCATTGGCATCCACCCAAGCGCAGCCATACGGCTACAAAGGAAAGCTATACAGCTTTCTCAGAAACTTCGTAGTTAAAGAAAAATTCGTCCTGGTCCGGGGCTCGAACCCGGAACCACCGCCACACCGGAGCAGTCGCTCTACCAATTGAGCTAACCGGGACGGCAAGCTTATGGTAGGGCGAGAGCGAATTGATCAGTAACTCGAAGTGGGAAGAGTGTTGGTCAAATGTTTAGGGGAATCCCCCAAGGTGGAGTAGATTTGTAATAAGGGAGTAATTACTCATTGGCATCCACCCAAGCGCAGCCATACGGCTACAAAGGAAAGCTATACAGCTTTCTCAGAAACTACGTAGTTAAAGAAAAATTCGTCCTGGTCCGGGGCTCGAACCCGGAACCACCGCCACACCGGAGCAGTCGCTCTACCAATTGAGCTAACCGGGACGGCAAGCTTATGGTAGGGCGAGAGCGAATTGATCAGTAACTCGAAGTGGGAAGAGTGTTGGTCAAATGTTTAGGGGAATCCCCCAAGGTGGAGTAGATTTGTAATAAGGGAGTAATTACTCATTGGCATCCACCCAAGCGCAGCCATACGGCTACAAAGGAAAGCTATACAGCTTTCTCAGAAACTCTCAGTTCTCAGTTTCTGAGAAAGCTGTATAGCTTTCCTTTGTAGCCGTATGGCTGCGCTTGGGTGGATGCCAATGAGTAATTACTCCCTTATTACAAATCTACTCCACCTTGGGGGATTCCCCTAAACATTTGACCAACACTCTTCCCACTTCGAGTTACTGATCAATTCGCTCTCGCCCTACCATAAGCTTGCCGTCCCGGTTAGCTCAATTGGTAGAGCGACTGCTCCGGTGTGGCGGTGGTTCCGGGTTCGAGCCCCGGACCAGGACGAATTTTTCTTTAACTACGAAGTTTCTGAGAAAGCTGTATAGCTTTCCTTTGTAGCCGTATGGCTGCGCTTGGGTGGATGCCAATGAGTAATTACTCCCTTATTAGTTGTCAGTGCAGCATCGTCCTCGTCAGTTTGTTTCTTCAAAGACTTGGTGCACTTTCTGGTGCTCAATTATACGATCATGAACCAACTAGCTCACCAATCCACCTTATTATTGCAGAGACTTCTCCTCTGTGCCACCAAAGTAGGATTTAAGTTAATATTCTGCAGCTGTCTAAAGAGTAGTAGGGGGCATTGCAGCCACATTCTGATTCGTTGCATTTTGCGAATTATTTTTACGCCTATGAGTAGCGGGTTTTGTGACTGCTACGAAAAATTTCTCAAAGAGCGGCGTTTCGCAATTTCTTCTCTTCTACTCAAGGGTTTTTTTTCTGCTTATGGCTGGTTAGAAAAATGATTCCTGTAACATTAAGAGACCGGGAGCGGGCGTAGTGGGTGAGGGAACAAACGCGTGTTAATGCCGTCCCAGTCGAAATCAAGAGGAAAAAATGGGCTTGTGCTGGACATGTAATGCGAAGGCAAGATGACCGCTGGTCCTTAAGGGTAACGGAGTGGATTCCAAGAGAAGGCAAGCGTAGCAGGTGGAGGCAGAAAATTAGGTGGACGGATGAGGCTAAGTTTGCGGGAATAGGGAGGCCGCAGCTGGCAAAGGAACGGGTTAGTTGGAGAGACATGGGAGAGACCTTCCCCCTGCAATGGGCATAGTCAAACTGCCGATGACGACGATGACCCAAGGTGAGACCAGCGGCCCATTTTCTAACATTTCACTGTCTTTTTCGGGATCCTGTGGCCGATTTCTGCTACCGACCAAAGCTCTTCTCAGAAAAAACGACGATTACCTGATCTATTCGTCGTTGCCCACAAGAAGTGCAAAATCAACATTCCTCACGACCGTTTTAAAATTTAGGCGGCAGTCAAGCTCCGCCTTGAAGGACGTGATCCGATAGCGTTAGTGAATTCGTTAAGCGGCCTTCGACACTTTTGCATATCATGTAGGAAACACGAGCGCTATTATTTTGAATTACTTTTATGAAATTTGTTTTCATTTTTGTTTACTGTTTTTACCACGGCGTCAAGGCCCCCCTTTAACAAAGTCGAAAGAACCTTCCTCAGTGTTCGAGGGGTAGCGCTCCCGGCTCACGACCCAAGGTCCAGCGGTTCGAGTCCCGAAGCATTATGTAACGGTGGCGAAATGACGTCACGATCCTGTCGACCAATGAGGAATTGTACAGTGATAGTATTGGACATAGAAGATTTGTTCAAAAAGGGAACAAACGCGGGTTAATGAGATCTTAGTTGAAATCAAGAGGAAGAAATGGGCTGGGGCAGGGCATGTAATGCGAAGGCAAGATAACCGCTGGTCCTTAAAGGTAACGGAGTGGATTCCAAGAGAAGACAAGCGTAGCATGGGACGGCAGAAAGTTAGGTGGGCGTTTGAGATTAAGAAGTTTGCGGGGATACAGTGGCGGCAACTGACAAAGGACAGGGTTAATTGGCGAGACATGGGAGAGGCCTTTACCCTGCAGTGGGTGTAGTCAGGCTGATGATGATGATGATGATGATAGTATTGAACAGCGCACACAGGACGAGGACATAGAGAAGAAGCGACAAGACACGAGCGCTGACTATCAACCGGATGGTTTGTTGGAGTAACGTGTATATGTCCACAATGACAATCTGGCAACCAAGTTCGCATGTTTCGCAGATAAGATCACTGTGATCAGGCTTGCGCACTTGGTTGTCAGATTGTTATTCTGTACACATACGTGTTACTCCACTAAACCATTCAGTTTATAGTCAGTGCTCGTGTCTTGTCGCTTCTTCTCTGTGCGTCCTCGTCCTGTGTGCGCTGTTCAATCCTGCCATGCACCAACTAGCTGAACTCTCCGTACTTGTACAGTGATGTCACCACTGTTGTAGAGTGTTATCGTTGAACGGCGCATGAGTTACCCGCGAGAGGGCATAGGATTGTGGCCTTACGGCCCATACAACCAGTTCGTATTTTTTGGGGAGACACAATGCCATCACCGCCTTTTGCGCTGAACGGCACCCTCAACGCTAACGGATTAAAAACTGATTAAACCTGTTTCGGTTCTCTGAACCAAAGGTGCGCATTTCGGACGATACACTAAAATAGTAAACCGGAAAACGTCGAAGTTCCTTTTCTTTACCGAAAGGTATGCCGACACTCATCAACAATAAATATGAGAACTTGCAAACCAGAGTTGTAGATGTCCACCAAGTAAACAGAGCTCATTATGTTTTGTTACCGGCCCTCTGTATTTGTGTGCTGACTCGAAAGACGCGGGTTCGATCCCGGCCGCGGCGGTTGAATTTCTATGGAGGCGAAATTCTAGAGGCCCATGTACTGTGCGATGTCAGCGCAAGTAAAAGAACCCCATGGGGTTGAAATTTCCGGAGCCCTTCACTACGGCGTCTCTCATAGCCTGTGTCGCTTTGGGACGTTAAACACCATAAACCAAACCAAACCAACCTCTGTATTTGTCATAATTAAGCAAGCGCCCTGTTTCATTTTCTTGATTTATAGTTCGCCGTTTTTCCGCTTTTACCTACCTTGCAACGACTTTCTCGTCCGACATGTTTCCATCCCGTGCACCTTCCAGTCAGAAAGAAATAAGGTACTGGTTATCTTTTTAATGACTAATTAAGTAGCTCTAAGCCCGAAATGAAATGCGCTAAAATTAATTTTTTAATGACGTTTATAATAAATGATGCTATTCATTCTTATCTCCAGGGAATAACGTAATCAGTGACTGAAAATGGTAGAGTTAAATAATCTTCGCTGCTCTTTATTTCTTGCCTCTGCATTCAATGCAGTAATCTGTGTTCTTTTCATATCTAAGCACTGAGTAGCTTTGTAATTGAACATCATATATTTTTTAACATTTTATCTTATTTATCGCTATCTAAAACGCAAATGGTGTAGCACATTTATTGCACATATTACCAAGCTTTGTTTTGTTGTTGAAAACATGTTTTCTTGGTTTTACTTACGTCTAACGAATACTTTTTCAAGCTACCGCAAAGAGAGACGAAAGGCGACAATTTTCTTTTTCTAAAGGACAAGCTGGGGGTTTGCAATAACCTAATCGAATGATATTAAACATGGTGGGGCACAGTGAAGGCGATTGATTATGAACAACAGCAAACAATTTTCTGCCAAGCGCTATCACTAGAAATCCTTTGCAGGAAAATTAAGGACAAATTTTGCACATAAACCAAAGGAAACCGAATTAACTCGGCGGAGCTGAAACTGCCCATTACATCGACACTTAAAGCCACCTGACTAGAGGCGTATTCTTTCTGCAGCTACTACGCCACAGGAGCCTTTCGTGGTTAAGAAGACTTCGTCCCTTGGGAACAGCCCACAAAAGGTACTCCGTTGCACGGAGGAAAGTGGACCAGTTTTATGGAACCAATTTTCTCTGAACTTACCCTGGGGAGCTTCTTCGCCGAAGCACGTAGCGGAAAATTCTCTCAGCGCTTCCCGGAAGGCATCGATATTAATCAGGGGAACGGATGTGGGGATCAACGTAACTTTAGCCTTGAATTGTATTTTCGTAAGGCGCTCCGGTAAGGTATCGGTAGTGTCTCTGGCAGAGAAAGTTCTTAAGTTCGGCAAAGTGGTTGAAGAACTGTTCAGCTTGCGACCGCGTCTTCGTCATTTATAAGAACAAAACAAGACTCTAGCAAAGACGCTGGCCTGTCTTGAGAATTGACGCGAATGTGGGGAAAGTGAAGTTTGAGATGCAGGGTCTAACGTTTGTCTTTATTACATTTCAATATGTCCTTGTGATAATAAAGCAGGCGCCATCCAGCCGTAGTTTACATCATTGGCGCTTAATATTGCTTTAAAGTAAAGGTATTCTATATCTCAGTGGTACCCTTTTACTTTTTGAAGACGTTCTTTTAAAGCAGGTGAAAGGTTTCCCTCTAAATGTAGTGTGCCTCAAATGCATACGCTATTACACACCGATACCACGGTAGTTATTTTTCTTCAAAGGCATTTGAAAACTTGGCACATGGTCTGACTATTCTTAAAAAGAAGTTTGACATACCGCTGGCATAAAATAATTATTATTACGAAGGTGAGTACGATATACGTAATGTACGGGACAACAAGTCCTCTATAAGACTTCAACAAAAAAGCGCTTTTCAACATGAAACACTTGCATAGAGAGAGAGAGAGAGAGACTTTAATGAATAAAAGAGAGGTCTGCCTGGTTATGGGCCTTGCAGACCTCTTGCATAGACTTGCAAAGCTTCAACTGTGAAACAAATATGCATCTTTGACTGGCGCTCAGGAAAGACTGTTTCCTAAAGCACGGCTCGAAAAATGCCAATAGTCACTCTTTTCACTGAATCACCAATACAAACTTCAACGAAATTTTATCCCATTCTGTAATAACCTTACTCTACGCGAACAACTAGAAATTAACTCACAAAGTGCCCCCAAAAATTAAAAAGTTCTGGTGCGCGTCTAGCAAACGAAAGGTATGTTTGTTTCTTATTTCATTCTCTCTTTCTTTCCTTTTTTTTTCCTTTCTTCTTTTATTTATTTATTTCACCGTATGGACCAAGATTAACGAGAAGTAGTTAGTGAAAGTCACCTTTAGATTTTTATGTGCTTTTTCTTCTGAGTTGCTATAAACAACGACATAAAAAGCACAATTGAAATTTTATATTGGCGTGCTTGCACTAGAGACTGGGGCATAAGGGCTAGCTTTTGACAGCGAAAGGTGGTCCCTTTTCTTCAATCCACTCAAAACCACCGATTATCCTGTCGAAGGGTTATCTGAGGTTTCGATGTTCAGAGTGGCAGATATTCGCCATTCAATAACTATGGCAAACCGCCAATGGCGCCGCTGTTTTATTGTTTTGTAAAGAGTAGAAACTGTTAAGAATGCATGTTGTTTAGCACTTTATAACTCTCGCTAATCCTTTACAAAGCTTCAGTACGAAAGAAATCTCGAAGGCTCAGCAGCAGTGTCGACATGTAAAAGAAAGAGTGTATATCAATAAGGAAATCAGCAATCAACGGGAGCCTTTTTTTTTCCATCAGAAAGAACACTTCAGTCATAACAGCAGCGCAGAAGCGAGACAGCGATCAAAGCGCGAGCGACAACCTCGTACAGTCGGGGACAAAAGTCTCCGGACCACGTGTTCCTCAAACGAAGCTTATAGCTTTACTATCAGACAGCGGCTGGAGACCACACTTGTGGAGATGAAAAAAAAAATTTAACTTTTACCTCCACGAGTGTGGTCTCCAGACACCGACTAATAGCAGAGCTATCGGCTTCGTTAGAGGAACACGTGGTCAGGAGACTTTTGTCCCCGACTGTACGCATCAATGGCGAATACAAGAAAACTCCCGTAGTGTCACAACTGGGACCCAGTCATCACGAGAGTGCGGCTATTCCGGAGCCGTAAAATCGCAGCAGAGTAGACACTGCGCCATCATATATAGGGGTCATTTATCGACTAGGCCCCATTCAGTTACAGACCCGGCATCGAAGCCGCGCCGACGTCTTCGCCATCATCACGCGACGAGGAGATGTCGCGGCCGTCATCAGCGTCCACGACGACCGCCCAACGTCGCGCCCTTCCTGCCGCGACTCCAAGCATCTCCTTATTGGGCACTCCGGCAGTGGACGTCACTAGCGTCAGCCGCAGGCGGCGCGCTACTTAGCCGCCGGACGATTAATGACGGCAACTTCTACGGACGCGCCGTCCAAGTAGCCGACGGCAACCGGGAGTTTGCGGGCGCTGTCACCCGAAAGTCCGGCAAACGCGAGTGCAGAAATCAACGCACCAACAGCGAGCGAGCGAAAGTCGGAACAACGCAGAGAGAGCTTGGCGTCGACTTCGTCGCGCTATGGTGGGCGCGCTGTTCGCGAAAACATCTCGCGATGATTGAGCTCGGCGCGGTGACGTCCTTATCGCTACTCCTCGACAGAAGAAATGAAAGATGGCGACGTCGGCCGTTGGGGTGAGTAGTGAGAGGAGGGGGGGTCGCAGTGGCATAAGGTCGCGTCTCCTGAAGCCCGGATGATTGCGTTCGGGTCGCCGGGCGTCGCGGCGTTCCTCCGTTCCCGACCAAATGCGTTTAGCGGCTATTTGTCAACGCGCCCGATCAGGGCATAGTGCTGGGGTGACGCCGACCGCGTTCTTTCTTTCTTCCGGTCCTCCATCCGTCCTTGGTGGAGTGTCCAGATCTGTTTTGTTCGTTGAAAACGATGCTGATGCTCGTAGCTCTTGCTTGGGTTTTTACTGCATACTCCGGGGTCACGACACGACTAGGCAAATTGAGAATAACTGCATGCAAAGAAGAGCTCGACGGCAAAAGAAGACGAACGGGATAGATACCCGGCCACATAGATTTTCTGTCGCGCATTCTTTGGGATGATTTAGAGATCGCTGCTCCCGGCTTGCAACCCTGAAGTTGTGTCTCCTTCGCCCTCCTCGTGACCCAGATGCGCGCCCGCTACTCCCTTCAATAACGAGGTTGTGAAACATTTTGCTTTGAAACGACTAGAAGGCCTGAGTATATCTTCGACCAAAAGTTTACATCCAATTTTAAATAATATATTGCTGATTAACGCGCCTCCACAACCCTCAAAAGCAAACACAGGGTGGGCGGAGGACGCAAGAGAAGACCACTTTGAGCACTAAATGTTCAAAGGTTTTAGAGCTCGTGGTTTGTGCGCTCTTCCGTCCTTCGTGCGGCGTTTTTGTGCTGCAGTCACGAAGACATGCCGTACCAACAAACAAAATTTAGTTTAGCTATGATAGTGGAGCGCTGTCAGTTGTTTTTTTTTTCTATTCAAGCGTAACACCACGCGCCATTATTAGTGAACAAAAAATTATAAGCCTCTTTCTCACGTGACCCTACTGCTTACGTGCAGTTCGTAAGAGATCGAATTTCATTCCTTTCGAAACCTCATTTTATAGTTCTTTTAACAGGTTCTGTTACTTCTATTGGTATTTTTTTACGATAGTGGGAAATTTAAGGTATATCACATTCAAAGCAACATTCCAGTTTGTGAGCAGCTACGCTGGCTCAGTGGTTATACCGCACGGCTGCTGACCAGAAAGATGTGGGTTGGAACCCGGCCGCGCCGGTCGCATTTTGCAGGTGACGAAATTCTAAAGGCCCGTGTACTATGTGCGATGTCAGTGCACGTTAAAGAACTCCAGGTGGTGGAAATTGTACTCAGCCCTCCACAACGCCGTTCCTCAGCCTTAGTTCCTTTAGGCGGTCAAACCCAAAAAACCTTAAACATTATATTACAGACTGCGTCAGAGCTGTGCTGCCCTAAATAACCTTATTTTAAAGTCTTCGCGCGTTAGTAATGATGCGACAGGTACAAATTGAATACGAAGTGTAGAAACGTTTAGGTCTATTCTGCCGGGAGTCTAATCATCAAACTGTCAGCTATTTTACAAAATACGCTTTTTAACTCAGAACAGCACTTTTTAAGGCGTAGCATGGTCAGTGGTATTGGGCATCAGAACTGAACACAAGGGGGGTTAACCAACGTGTTGTTTAACGAATACGGAATAGTTAACTTTAAAACAGTTAATTTTGAGCTCTTTATTTATTGACAGGCTTGGGCATCAAAACTGAACTCAAGGGGGCTAACCAACCTGCTGTTTAACGAATACTGAACAGTTAACTTTAAAACAGTAATGGTAAGCTCTTTCTTTATTGAGAGGCTTGTAGCGCACCGTAACTAAATTAAATTGTTTTTTGCAAATCGTTTTTTTAGGAAAGGAAATGACGCAGTATCTGTCTCACATATTCGATGGACACCTGAACCGCGCCGCAAGGGTGAGGGAGGAATGTAGGAGTGAAAGAAGGAAGAGAGAAAGAGGTGTCATAGTGGAGGTCTCCGGTATCATTTCGACCCCCTGGGAATCTTTAACGTGCACTGATATCGCACAGCACACGGGTGCCTCTTGCGTTTCGCCTTCATCGAAACGCGGCCGCCGCGGTCGGACGGCAGTTTAGGAAGTCTAAAAACTAATAAGGCTATTAGTTACGCGGCTGTAACTAATAGCCTTATTAGTTTTTTGACTTTCTAAACTGCCATTCTCATAACCGCCGCAGCGAAAATAATTTTGGGGCCGCACTCAGGCGAAAGCGACGCTGCGATGTCATAAATAGCGCTTGCGACGCCTACGAGTGCGTGTCACAAAGCGGTGCGGATGTCACGTGCTCCTTTGGCAGCGTCCGACTTGGAGCAGTGAGAGGGCAGATAGCACGTGACTGGCACGCCCATGTGTGACGCACGCTCTTGGACGTGGCTAGCGTTCTTTCTGGTAGCGAGGCTTCTGTCCTGGCCTTGTGTGGGCCCAGAGTTGCTTCCACTACAGCGGTGAGGAGGATTTCATTTTCGAAAAACCTATAACCTCACTTGGATATTACTTGCGGTGGGCTACAAACCTCTCAGTATATAAAGAGTCTAACTGTATGACATAGATTTATCTGCTGAATACAATTTCGCCAGCCTTGTATTTACTAGGTCTAAGCAGCATACAGATGCACAACCACGTTGCCTCGTTATGTCGAACAAAGCTCTCTTCTAGCCGCCGCGGTGGCTCAGTGATTATAGCGCTCGGCTGCTGACCCGAAAAACGCGGGTTCGATCCCGGCCGCGGTGGTCGAATTTCGATTCAGGCGAAGTTCTAGAGGCCCGTGTACTGTGCGATGTCAGTGCATGTTACAGAACCCCAGGTGGTCGAAATTTCCGGAGCCCTTCACTACGGCGTCCCTCACAGCCTGAGTCGCTTTGGGACGTTAAACCCCATAAACCAATCCAAAGCTCTCTTCTAACTCAATAAGCTTAAAAAATTGCAGAGTCTTAGGTGAAAAATCTAGTACAAAAGCAGGGTAGATAGTAAGGCGAGCAATCACAGCGGCACCCTTTCTATATGCCGTCTCCAGCAGGTGGGGATCATTAAAGTCTTATTTGTTAGGTGGTTCGGCGTCCCCGCTTATCACGCTCGAATTTCATCATCACAATCTGCTCGCAACGCATCGAACAATACCAGCATTTGCGGCTCGAATGATGTTCTAGCAACAAAGGGAGTGCAGTGCTACACAGCCGTTGCTATTGAACGCCCCGCCTTCCAGGGAACGAGGTCCCCGAGCCATGGCCCCGCCCGACGAGTGACATACCCATAGTCAGTCAAATGTTTTAGGCGAATCCCCCAAGGTGGAGTAGATTTGCAATAAGGGAGTAATTACTCACTGGCATCCACCCGAGCGCAGCCATACGGCTACAAAGGAAAGTTACACAGCTTTCTCAGAAACTTCGTAGTTAAAGAAAAATTCGTCCTGGTCCGGGGCTCTAACCCGGGACCACCGCTTCACCGGAGCAGTGGCTCTACCAATTGAGCTAACCGGGACGGCAAGCTTATGGTAGGGTGAGAGCGAACTGGTCAATAACTCGAAGTGGGAACTGTGCTGGTCAAATGTTTTAGGGGAATCCCCCAAGGTGGAGTACATTTCTAATAAGGGATTAATTACTCATTATTACAAATAATGTAATAAAATTATTACATTGTCAAATGTTACATTGTCAATTATTACATTATCAAATGTTTTAGGGGAATCCCCTAAGGTGGAGTAGATTTGTAATAAGGGAGTAATTACTCATTATTACAAATAATATAATAAAATTATTACATTATTACAAATCTACTCCACCTTGGGGGATTCCCCTAAAACATTTGACCAACACAGTTCCCACTTCGAGTTACTGATCAATTCGCACTCGCCCTACCATAAGCTTGCCGCCCCGGTTAGCTCAATTGCAATAAAGACAAAAAAAAAGTCCCGGTTAGCTCAATTGGTAGAGCGACTGCCCCGGTGAAGCGGTGGTCCCGTGTTCGAACCCCGGACCAGGACGAATTTTTCTTTAACTACAAAGTTTCTGAGAAAGCTGTATAGCTTTCCTTTGTAGCCGTATGGCTGCGCTCGGGTGGATGCCAATGAGTAATTACTCCCTTATTACAAATCTACTCCACCTTGGGGGATTCCCCTAAAACATTTGACCAACGCAGTTCCCACTTCGAGTTATTGATCAATTCGCTCTCGCCCTACCATAAGCTTGCCGTCCCGGTTAGCTCAATTGGTAGAGCGACTGCTCCGGTGAAGCGGTGACCCCGGGAGGTTCGAACCCGGGAGGTTCGAACCCGGGACCAGGACGAATTTTTCTTTAACCACGAAGTTTCTGAGAAAGCTGTATAGCTCTCCTTTGTAGCCGCATGGCTGCGCTCGGGTGGATGCCAATGAGTAATTACTCCCTTATTACATACCCATAGTCAGCATAAATGACACCGGTTTATTCCGGAGAAAACCAGCGCTTTCAAACGGTCACAAAACCGAACGCAGCGGCGCAGAACAACATTCGTCAAGGGGATAGTAAAATCTGCGCAATATGGCACAACAAAAGAGGCACTGACACCTGAGAGTCGCATAACAAAAACACAGTGATATGCAAATGGGACGAAATGGTACAAGAAGCAAGACTGTTCGCATAGCAGCCATTCACTCTTAACAGCTATTCCATCCTCAGGGATGCCGCTTCCATTTTCTGTATTGACTCTGGTACGGTGACGCCCCGTCGTCTCCATAGTCTTGGTCAAAACTCCTAAGGCCGCTGCGTTCCGCAGCAGCGAAGTAAATGTCCTTGGGATGCTCGGTGTAGCGGATCATTTCAAACCCAAGTCAAGCAGGAAGCTTCTGTGCACAGAGAATAAACGTCCTGCTAGCATTTCAAGGTCCTTCGATCTTTAATAGTACCGTAATGGCTCCATTATGGGGCTGAAGCGACAGGCCTTTTGCCTTAAGACATTTGAACAAGAGTAGTTCAAATCAAGAGGAAGAAATGGGCTTGGGCAGGGCATGCAATGCGATGGCAAGATAACCGCTGGTCCTTAAGGGTAACGGAGTGAATTTCAAGATAAGGCAAGCGTAGCGGGGAACGGCAGAAAGTTAGGTGGGCGGATGAGATTAAGAAATTTGCGGGGATACAGTGGCCGCAACTGGCAAAGGACAGGGTTAATTGTAGAGAAATGGGAGAGGCCTTTGCCCTGCAGTGGGCGTAGTCAGGCTGATGATGATGATGATGTACATCCCGACGGCTCGCTCTAGCCGTCGTTAGCGTGACCGAGCCCCAGCAGCGCTTCCGCCGGAATCTCCGGCGTGCTGTTTTCTCCTCCCTTATAATGTCATCGGCCCACCAATCACAGACAGCGCGAATAGTTTAAATGAATAAAAAGGGCGTGTAGAACTCCACACTGTATTTTACTTCCCCTGGCGGAAGACATCGTCACATTCTCAGTCAGGCTCTGTTGTAATTCAAAACAACAGTTATTGTATCCTGCAAACTTGAGTGCCATGTAGGTACACCGCTGAAGAAGCACCCTTCAGAATGTGTGTGCTTGTGGGGCCTAAACTACATCCGTGAGAGCTCTCACGGTTTGGGATACACACTTTATCCCATCTTCACAGCGGCATCACAGTTACTAACTATATAAAGCACACCTGCCTGCAAACTTGCGAGTTTTGCCGCTATGTGGATGCAAGCACCGCAGAGGCAAGCGAGAAGATAACCACACAAACTGCAAATTTGCATATCGGCATAACAATGGTAATTTTTGCACAAACGTATGACAATGAACACATCTGTGCTATCGATGCAAAATTATTTATTTTGCTCAAAGCAGGCTGGGAATCGAACCAAATAACCACACGACTGAAAACGACTGCAGGTACACTGCGATACATAGCCAGCCAGTGGAATTGAGCACGATGATACGGGCCTTGCATGTTTGTGCAGTACCAAAGCTCTCAGAACTGGTATTCTATGAAAAGGAGTAAACCGCTTCTTGTATTCTCTTTAGCTGCTGTTCACTCTGCCTGAAACTCCAAAAGACTGCGCTACTTAGTCCACCAAAGATAAGAACTGCCTGCCAACTCCCTCTACCAGCGCAAGGCATTGGAGGATGGGTGTATGCTTCGCTTGTGCAATGCAACAGAGTTTTCTTTGGTTCATTCGGTTATTGGGGTGTAACGTCCCAAAGCGACTAAGGCTATGAAGGACACCGTAGTGAAGGGCTCCGGAAATTTCGACCACCTGGGATTCTTTAACGTGCACTGACATCGCACAGTACACGGGCCTCTAGAATTTCGCATCCATCGAAATTCGGCCGCCGCAGCCGGGATGGAACCCGCGTTTTCGGGTCGACAGCCGAGCGCCATAACCACTGAGCCACCGCGGCGGGTAACAGAGTTGTGTAGTGGCCTGTGACCTACATCTCTGACAACAGACTTCTGTCGTTGATTGCCGTGAATATAAAAAGAGGCCTTCATCCGGCCGACAGAAAGACAGCGATCTATCTCAGCTACAACGATAAGTACCATTCACTGAAGACATGAACTTGCATGCATAATTTTCAGAGGCTTTCCCCTTCTTCCCCCAGGGAAAGAGTGGAAGGAATATCGCCAGGTGAAAGACTCTGCCTTTGGAGGTAACATATACGTTTTGAGCATCACTGTCCGCAACAGATACCGTCCAAGAAAATAACTGCTTCGCAGCAACCGCCAACGGTTAAGCTGAAGGAAAACTGTTCGCCAAATTCCAGTAAACTTTCAATATACCCCAACAAACATACCTTTCACATTACATGTATTACATGTAATACATTCATATTACACTTCCTATTACAATGCGATTAGGATTCGAATGCTTCACATGACCGTAAGAGAAGCTCAACTGGTTTTGATAAAATAAATCCCGTAACAGGACGCCGGTGATCTCAATTTAAACACGGAAAATCTTCCATTTGGGGTGCCTAAGCGGCCTGCCACCAGTTATATTACACTTGCACTACCTGCAGCGGAAAGACGCACTGATAATACCGTATTTGTTTTAGTCGTGTTTACACTATTTCGAGGCCCTAAAAACGGTTGCCAGCTGTAAAAACATGAAGAAAAATGATATCTGCTCTTCTCATTTTCAGCAAGCCGTGAAAAACGCCATAATAACTGCACTGAAATTAAGCTGGGCGAGGAAAAAAATGAAAAGCCAATAAGGTGGTCGTGTTTCAACAAAAGAAAGCAGTCGTTAAGTACCCCTCAAGACGTTTTGTCTCTAGTCCTTATCAAGAGTAAGAAAGATAGTCTGCAGTGTACAAAGTAGACGACAATGGCAGAAAGGTTTCTGCCGCAACTTCAGCGCACCTACACTCATCCGCACACATCCATCTTAAGGTTTCCTTACTTTGCTTCTTTTTTCGCCTCTTCCTTAAGAAGGAGTTCTGTGTCCCCCTCGTAGCTTTGACTTATAGTTTCTTTTTGCGTCATGCCAAGAGGATAAGAGGCACGGGATTCTGGAGCGGATCAGCAGGGAAATGGGAGCTCATTCGTCGTCCCGAGAATCCTCGAGCCGCTTGCTGCTCCTCCTTTTTTCCTCTCTTTTCGTTTATTTTCTTTCTCGCTTCTTTTCTTCGCTCGGCACCTCTCGCTATTCGCCGTCGACTTTTCCCCCAGAAATGGTTCGGCAACGAGTTCCCCAGTCTCCCTTAGTTTTTTTAGTTGTGTGCGCTTTTCTGGGAGGCTTGCTCTCTGCGCTCCTCCCTAGTGGTCCGGGCACACTTCGCTGTAGCGAAAGGTACTTTCGTTGGCATCAGCACCAGGAGCGGCAACTCATCGCAATCCGCTTTTACGAGCCCCCGTCAGCGCAAAGAATAACTACCTCTGGTCTCGGTCGTGGAGAAAACAGCTGTGCTGGAGATGAGGGCCGATGCGCCACAGTGGCGAATCCTGCCCGCCAGCCGTGCTCTTGTGCCCGTTGCGTGCCAGGCTGGGTTTTGTGCAGTGTTGACAGCGCCACGAGTGGTCATGTCTTCCCAAGAGGGAGTAGTCTTGGTTCTGAGACCTAATTTACATGCATCTACACAGAGCAGCAAAGTTTGATATACGTTGGCGCGTGGATAAAAGTTACCTCGGCCAAGTCTCGCAGGCCAATTGCCTTAAACGCTTGCAAGGATGAGGGGATGGCAACGCTCCATCAACTGGGATTGGTACCAGGCGACTGTCTCGCGAGGCAGTGTTACAACAAATATATTGCTGAGATGACGCGTCCCGTGAAGTTTTGTTGTCGACTGCGCTCCTGCTCCACCATAGCACGACGCGGAGAAAAGTGTCTAAACTTAGCTTCAAACATTTAATTCAGACCCTATCATCGTCCAAGCAGCATAAGATTTGGGTACCCGACACAATTTAATCTTACAGGTGCCTTCAATATGAAAGAAAACGGCCACTTTGTAGACAGGAGTAAATTCTGTTCTTATGTCACACTAAAGTAGAAGCTGTCTCACGGTTATTGCATTTCCGGAGGAAAACTCCGAAGAGAAAAGACAAACCGTGCTTGTCACTTACTCATATAGAGTAATCATTCGTAGAATGATCGTTACATGTTCCCATTCATACTGAGGCTGCCAGTACACTGCTCCGCTGGTTGTTCTAAGCATTCTGCTGCGAGGTAGTGGGTTCGGTTCCCAAATGTTGCTCCTCCATTTCTGTTGGAGTGAGATGCACAGAGTACTCACTACGCGCCGTCACCCTCACTTAAGGTTAGGCGTGATGACGAAAACTGGTGTATCATCAGGTTCTGTCTGGTCTTAGTGAACATGTATCCATGGGCTGTGTCCAACCCGCTATGTCGTGAGCCTGAGTATTTTTCTTGTTCTACATGCCAGCAAATGTGAGATGCTCCGCAGACTTCCTGCATTATTCCAACGTGCCTAAAAGCTCATTCTGTGTAGTTTTGCTGCAATTCATGCCAAAACCATTCACCTCCGGCCGCTTTAAGAGACGTCAACTGTTCGCTGTAAGGCCGGCCTCTTCGCAATGTGGCTCCAGGATCTGAACGTTAGTTATCACATTTCGCTGCGCGCAAAACGCCTCTAGCAGATGTGCAGATCTCACCGCATTATCAAACGAAATAAGGCTCGTCTATTAATGGAAAGCAAAGCACCACAACCTTCTTCTTACAATGAAATTTGAGTAGTGCGATAAAACTTGATAAGAATTTCCTGTGGTGTATAGGCAACATTTTGATGGCCTTCTTTCTCAAATGACCGATTTTAGCACGGGTGCATATTAAATGCGGTTCATTGCAGTGCTTTTGTGCCCACAATTATCGTTTCAAATTTAATTTCTCTGATGCTCTCTGACTGTTTTCGGAAATGAAGTTTTTACGTGCTTCATTACTTTCATTGGTTTCGAACCTCGATGTCTTGAGAATTCTGGTTACTTTTTATTTTTATTTTATTTTTGTAGGGCGCTGCTTGCATATGTACACGGCGTTTTTTATTCGACCAGATAAAATTGATCTAGGCTGCGTGAACGTGATTAAACGAAAATTATTATGACATCTACAGATGAGCACACGCCATGTATGATGTCAGTGCCCTTTACACTACAAGATCGCCATATGAAAACGCCGAGACAACTAACGAAAACAGAAACATACACTGACATGATAGTACTTGTCTTGGCGATCCTAAACGTTCGGGAAGTTCCAGGCAGCTGTTAGCCATGCTGCACGGAATTATAGTTAGTATGAACAGGCCTCTCGGGAAAACTCAGGGAAGGAGCGAGAAACGGACCTGACTAGCCTCAGACCAGGGCCGGATAAAAGCGAAACATGTTGTTGCGCCAGCATAAGCCCGTTGCCTATTGGGAACGAGTTTCCCAAGAGAGACCGGGATCACTCGTGGGAAAGCGCGAGAAATGGCCCTTGGGGCAACGGTGCCTTGGCACCTCCGCAGTGTATTGGGCTCCGAGTTCGGAGCCGGATGGTAATAAAACATATACGCGCGCTCAGAAGCTTCCATGCCCGCCGGCCGGATGATAGGGTTGGCGGGATGATGGCAACCTCCTTGCACTGGTCTGCCCCTGTGAGGACCCAGAACAAAAATTCTGGTGAAGTCTGCTATGTTGGCTTGTTTTTCACGGCCCACGTCTGAGAGTCTCATGGAATATAGAGAGCGTCCCAGCTTGAAGTGAAATAACTCAGTGCAATCTGGCGCCGCTTAGTGACGTCCCCAATATTTTCCTCACTCCATCTTGTTAAGTAATTATTTGTTGCTCCTCAGCTAAGCATTAATACTTTCGCGTCATAAGCAAGGTGTCACCTTGAAAGTTGGTCACATTGAGGGACAACCGCTGCAATCCTTGAAGATATGTGTACGTTTCGTAGACCGCTTTTATGTAGTTCATATTATTTCATGCAATATTGATTTGATCCTTAAACCACTTCACAGAATTCCACGAACCATAAAACACCCCGGAACCTTCATAACCCTCGCGTTGAACCTAGAATCTGCAATCTACATGTGGAAATTAAACGTAAAGTATGTGAGAACTAAGCAGCAAATTCTTTGAAATACTAGTGAAAAATGCTGTACAACCACATACGGTTCCTCAAATGTGATTCAATTTTGCCACAAATGTCATACCAATGTAAATAATTTCTCATACAAATGTCGTATAATATTGTATAAGTTGTATAACATTTATTTGAGCAAGCCTGTTGGGGTTACTGCATCATACAACTTTTTTCATTACGGAAACATATTAATTTCCGCGTACCTGCACCTCATAAGGATATAATATTTTGCCGGGTAAACATCATCATCACCATCATAAGCCTGACTACGACCACTGCAGGGCAAAGACCTCTCTCATGTCTCTCCAATCAACCCTGTCCTTCGCCAGTTGCGGCCATCGTATCCCCGCAAACTTCTTAGTCTCATCCGCCCACCTAACTTTCTGCCGCCCCCTGCTATGCTTGCCTTCTCTTGCAATCCACTCCGTTACCCTTAAGGACTAGCGGTTATCTTGCCTGCGCATTACATGCCCTGCCCAAGCTCATTTCCCCTCTTGATTTCGACTAGGATGTCATTAAGCTGCGTTTGTTCTCTCACCCACTCCACCCGCTTCCGATCTCTTCAGGTTACACCCATCATTTTTCTTTCCATAGCTCGCTGCGTTTTCCTTAACTTAAGCAGAACCATCTTTGTTACGGGGCACAATTACGCGTTCTAGACAACACAGCGCTGTGAATTACAGCAAGTAGGATTTTATGCGACAAGGTAAGCGCCCCATGTCCCCGCACCACCTCCGTTAAAAGACTTCGCCACTTCCAAGGTTGCAGGCGGGACTTTGGCACCTGGCAAGGCTGGTAAATGAAAGAGCCGCCTGCGACCTGCCCCCTGGCACGGTTGACAGGTGGCGAAGTGGACAGCAGAAAATCCTCCTTTCCTCTTCTAGGGGAATGGAGGGAGGGAGAAATCGGAAGGTGGCAGAGAAGGGAATGACCCTGTCACCTGCCAAGTTTGGTGCACAGAACAAGCACCTGCCATCTGACTAGGTTGGAAGGTGGTAAAGAAAAGAGAGAGAAATCCTCTTCTCCACATGCATGGTATGCATGGTCGTGCACGGCCGCTGAAAACGAGGTTCCTATGTTATCGCACTTCCAAAGTTAATTGTCGTTACCTGTCGTCCTAGATTGTATAGTTAGTCGTATTTCTCCGGTGATGGTGATTAGGTGTCGTCCTAGATAGTTAGTCCTCAGTCTGCAGTGACGAAATTTACAAGGTGCACTTAAAGATGGTTTGGTTTCGTTTATGCGGTTTAACGTCCCAAAGCGACTGAGGCTATGAGGGACGCCGTAGTGAAGGGCTCCGGAAATTTCGGCCGCCTGGGGTTCTGTAACGTGCACTGACATCGCACAGTACACGGGCCCCCAGAATTTCGCCTCCATAGAAGTTCAACCGTTGCGGCCGGGATCGAACCCGCGTCTTCGATCCCGGCCGCGACTTAAAGAGCTCAGGTACGAGTAACTGAAAGCATTGCAATTATATTCTAATTCTATTCTATTTTTATTCCAATTCTACTTCAAATTTATTCAGTCTAATTCTATACAAATTCTATTCAAATTCCATTGTATTTCTTTGTACTTGGTGCAGTTGGCATATTTGGTGCAGTGTACTAGCACTGGCTTTCACTGGTTAACATTTCGTAATTTCCCGCTTCTGATGGGGTCACATCGCTTCGACCAATCGAAGTTTTCTGAAAGGTCGTCCGGCGGTCTAGTTGGTGCACTTAATTTATATGCAGTTTTGTCACCCGACCTCTCACATAGTGCACCATGAAAGCTAAACACGCAGGAGTTTCATGTATAATAAAGGCATATAGGACAGATCTTGTTAGGGAATAAACAGAAAGAAATTCCTTCAATATAGATACAACAATCGGTTTCGAAAGCGCACCTTTTCCTTGCTTTAATGTTTCGAAACAAAGCATTTTCCTGAAACGCCCGCTCGAGAACGCGGGCGTTTCGAGCAGCAAGCCTCTCAGGTATTGCAAGAAACAAAGAAGCAAAGAAATGACTGCCGTATACAGAACGGCTTGAGAAATGTGCGAACACGAAGTACGCGTTGTACGGAGCAATGCGAGAGGCCGTAACGAGCGTAGCGACAAGATGCCCGGGAATTCCTCCCTGATATTCTCATGGCTATATAAGGCTGCTGCGGTGAGGAAACGACGTGAAGTTAGGGCCATAAAACTGAAGTTGTAAGAGGCCGTTATAGGAAAAGCGGTGAAAGAACCGCAAAAGCCCACCGCAGACTATCACCTACAAACATATTGCACCTCTTTCTGTTCGCCTCTGTTCCTCACCAATGCAGAGAAGAAAGTGTAGTATAAAAAAAAAGAAATGTGAATTTTACCAAAGGCTTGTCATCATGGGAGTCTACCTATGTTTTTCCATGTTTTTTTTTATGTTTGAAGGAAAAAACAAGGAAAAGGCGATGACTGATAAAGAAGGCGAAGGATCGTTTCGAAAGCGCTTGCCGCGTGCCGATCGACGCTCTGTTCGCGAATAAAAAGCCCGCCGAACGTAGCGCACGTATAGGAAAACCAAAGATGGAACAAGGGCCGAATGGGGAGATTGGAAAGTGATCCCCGCATCCCGACGGAAACTACGCCGGTGAGAAACTGTGGTCGTAAACTTCTTTCCCCGGGCTTCGGGTATAACGGCCACGACCGCCTACGGGAGCGAAGAAACGCTGTGGTGACTCAGCCTCTCTTCCACTACGCGGGGCTACTGCAGTCGCGATGTATTATTGAACCCGGTTCCCTGGTCCTTTGAGAAGACGACTCAGCGGGATTTTCCCGCTCTGTCGATGCGGCGAGGCTGGATACGCCGGGGGGTAGCAAAGGCGCTGCTTTCTATACGAGAGAGGTCCATATGAGCGAGAATTTCTACCTGAACATACAGTGGCGTTGGATCTAACCTGCAACACGACAGTGGTGACCGTGCTGGCGTTTGAACTTTGCAAAAAATCGTCGCTCCGTGGATTACAGCGCCGACTATGTCAAGACACTGCAGGAAATTACCCTCTTTCGAATGGTAGCTAAGTCCAAGCCTTTTCGGCTTTTCGGCATTGACCGATTCTTAACTGTTTTCAGAATAGTTGAGGACAGCTGTGGTGCTTAGCGGGTGTGCTTAGTAGGAGCGGTATTAGAGTTTTGATAACAAAGCCATCAATGGCGCGGTACGGACAACGTTGCATGCAGGATATGCGTCGTACTGATTGAACCGGCTGCAACATGCCGCTCGAAGCACACTGGAGATAATTTTGATTCGTTTCTGTCGTCTATTCATTACCATTCCTTCGTAATGAGTCGCGAAGTCTTCTATTTCATACAATAAAGTTAATTATTAATTATTTTCTAATCGAATTTCTGAAATTTTTAATCGTTTCTGGCGCTACATAGTGCCCACTGCCTTCTACGATAGACTCCCACAATGAAGCAGACAAGGAAAGGGGAATGAGGGGCTCGTTATAAATATGAGAGAAGCCAACAGTGAAGGGTTAGTTGTGGGAGCAAGAGCACCAGAACTATGGTTAGTAGGCAGGATACCATTGACAGATAAGCAGATCATACTAGCTTTTCAGTCTGAGCGACCTGGTTAAGGAAGCCGTATTAAAGGCTAATGATTTTTAAGCTCGTAAAGGTGAAAGCTCAGTTGAAAACGGAGCTCCAATGATTGCTTCATTGATGCTCTATTCTGGCAATTTCCCTTTTCCATGGAATTTGAAAAGGAACATTTTTTCGAAAAGGAAATTTTGCGGAGTTTCAGGCAATTTGCGAGGCATAAAATTTTCACAACTTTTTTTTTCTCGCGTTACCAAGCTGGTGCAAGGAAAACGGCCTGAAATAGGTATTTCTACGCCGATTCAGGGAATCTTAGGTATTGGCATAAAGCATCAGTCGTCATTGGTCTTGTTTATGGGTTTATGGGAAGAAAAAAGTAGCTTGCTAAGTTTTGCTCCATTGGAAGCAATTCCTTCGCCTGCCTTGCTTCTCCTATTTTTAGCGGCTAAGAAAAACATTGTCGGACTAAAAAGATTAAAATAAACGAGAATATCTTCGTCCTGGCTAGTGAAAAGCATCAGATTATTTATTTATTTATTTATTTATTTATTTATTTATTTATTTATTTATTTATTTATTTATTTATTTATTTATTTATTTATTTATTTATTTATTTATTTATTTATTTATTTATTTATTTTAAGTACCTGCAGTCCTCATGAGGCATTATAGTAGGCGGATTAACGACATATAATATTACACAGACAAAAGATATTGTGAACACGTCAGCAAGGTCACACAACGTAAGAAAACAAGAAGAAATGAATTCACAACTAGTTAACATCACATAACATAACATAACATCAGGCAGGTGACGTTATGATTTCAAAAACCGTTTCAAAATTGGGCGGCGCAAACCACATAATTCGGAAGACTATTCCAGTCAAGAATTTTGTTAGGGAAAGCTGAATACTTGAATACATTAGGCATTGATATTTCTCATTCTCTTTTGTGTTGTCTACTCTCTCCTATATGTAATGTGCTCGCTCTAAATAAGTACTTTTATTACTACCGGCGCTCATTAGTGAGCAAATAGAAGCTAGTGAGAGGGAAGGCAGTTGCAGGAATGTTTGACAACAGCTCGTCCAGCATACAACTGACCAATGACTTTTCATAACCCAAGCATTTCTTCATGGCATTTATTTAAGACCAACACTAGCTAATGTTGGCTTTGAAAGCCCTTTGGCTTGGATTTTTAACCATTTTTCGATGCTGATTTGGTATATTTTATGCAATGAAAGCAGTATTCTTAATGCTTGATAAGCGTTTCCAACAAGAGTAGCGGGGTTTCAGCGTTAGGACATTTCTTTCATTTGCAAGCTACCACGGCTGAACTTTTAAGGCTATTTTTCTCTGTCCTAATCCTCCCCTGCATGCTTTAATCTAACCTTATGCGACCTGGCAGAAAATTGTTGGTCATTAGCAAGGATTCCCAAATGTATCTCGCAAAATACTTTGTTTGTTTATTCTTAAGAGAGGCGGGCGTTTAGTAAGCAACGGCGCTAAATTCTCTGAATGCGCTTTCAGAAGAAATTTGACAGCTAGCCTTCCGTTTCTTTTACAGGTGGTGCATGTATTCCTGACGGGTCACTGCGCAAGTTCGCACTTCGGGCTGCATTGGCTGAACATAAGATCACCATTTTTCTTACCCTTTCTCATTTTGCAGGAGTGCCTGGCCGGTGTCTACCCAATACGATGAACAGCTATCGCTTGTGCGCTAAGCCGTCGACCTATTCAGCGCGCCACATTGAGCTCACAATTTATTTTATTTCTCTTACCGAACCTTGACTTCTCGATATGCCGTCCCTCTATCAGTGTTCATTAAATTTGAAAATTAAGAAGCTCAAAGAGATCGGCGCGCAGCGGGGCGCTTTTGTTAACATATGTGGAAGTTGCAGTTTTCGGAAGAGTTCGAACTTGAGTCGCTCTCCCCGATAGCAGATATGGAAAGCTGGAAATGCGTAATGAGATACAGCCTCGCTCCCAAGCAAACTTCATGGTCTCTAAGGGTTTGAAAAGAGCTGCACATTTTGCGGCTTCTCATGGACGTTGAGACTGCAAACATGCCAGTTCCGCAAATCCAGTGTTTTCACGAACACCATAATGATTTACTATAACATCAAGGCCATAAGCAATTTGGGACATTTCGGAACAAATAACAGTCTGGTTTTTCGTGAAGCACCATAAAAACCTATCTTTTCAGTAATAGTGGCATGGTAGTTGATTTTTGTTTCGGTCCTGTGTTTTTTTTTATTTAGGCCTCTCCATGTTCGCTTAGTGTAGTGAAATTTCAGGGCTCATGTTTCACATGGTCAGTCTGCCGTCCGCTTTGAGCACCAATGCCTTCCTCATACTTCCTTTCAAGGCAGCTCTGGACAGGGCGTTTGTTTGTTTTTGTGTATGCTCGCTTCGTTAATTGACGGCTTTCTCTCTAGAAACCCTGCTGCGGCGAAGTAATATTATTACCCGTTTCTTGCAAACTACTACTAAAACAAACAATGTACTAAAAAAATAAAAAAACCTGGCAGTATCGCTACAGGGATGCACATTAGGCCTGTAGTGCTTAGATCCGGCAGCAACTAACCATAATCGGCGTTCAAACGCAGCACGAAAAACCTATTAGAAACATTTCGGAGCAGAAGCTCAAGCATTTTCTGGCATACTGCACCGCATTCAAATGCAGATGGCTTTTCGGGCGCCAATATAGCGTTCCTACAGCAGGCCGGTGCCTCTTTCTCTTTCACAAAACACGACACAGCCGACATTCCGGTCTCCAACGGATAACATTAGGGACGGAATTGAATTAGGCGTCGCGCCGCACGCACAAAGAAAGACGCCATTAATCATCCGACTCTTTCTTTCGGTGGGTTTCTTTTTTTCGTGCCACACTGCTGTTCCCGGCACACCCAAAAGGGGAAAGCGAGACATCAAAGCCATTGCCTCTCGAAGCAGACGAACAAGAAAGAACAAGAGGTGCCGGCAGCAGCCGAGCACAGGCGAACAAGCCAAGGCAAGCCAAGCCAAGCAAGTTATTGAGAGGAGCAGACGAAAAGAACCAGAAACGCGCGCACCGAGCTAACGTTGTATTATACACGGCCTTCGAGCAGACGAATTATTATGCGCCGAAGCGTCTCAAGTCAAGAAGTGGGCGACGAACGCAGTCAGAACAAAGAGTTTCTTGGGTTCTTGCCGGCGGGTGCGATAGGGAGGGAACTAAATAAATGAGACAGATAGAGAAATGAAAGCAGCGAGAGCTGGCGCCCCCTATGTGAGTCAAGACATTCGTCAAGAGCAAACAGCAAGACGTTCTTCCCGCTTCGAGGACGGGCCGGGGCAAACTGGGGAAGAGGGTGTGTAAGTGATGGTGGAAGTGGTAAAGGACGCGGCGAAGAGGCGGCGGCGACAAGACGCGCAGACGACGCGTGTACGATGGCCACCAGCAGCCGACAGCGATCATTATTCCATTCGCGGGATCTTCCCGAAAGCAGGGAACGTTAACGAAATTCTCTGCGAAGATTCTTGTACCCTTCTTCGCCGTTCGAGTGTTCGCAAGGCAACAAACCTTCTTTTGTTATCAATCTTTTTTTTTTTTTGCTGCAAGAACTGGGTATTGAAAAAAGTGCCTTCTAAGATCCTCGTACCCTTTCAAGTCTCTTTTTTTTTGTTCTTCAGTTTGCGACGAGGAAGCAATAAACCAAGAATTAAAAGAGGCATGCTGTCTGCATAGCAAGTCATTCGTCGATGTGAAAAGGCTATTGATTAAGAAACCAGAAAGGTTCTGTCGTGTCCATCGGCAGTTAACTAATGCAATTGCTGTGCACCCCTGAGGAACCACATTCCCAGAACGCCTGCAGTGGTCTCGCTTGTACTCAGAACATGCTTACTCCTCAAATTAGGGCTGAGGAAATTCCCTTTGGGTTCCTCAAACGAGCTCTGCATAATGAAGATGTTGAACCTATCCTTTCGGCTGTTGCTCTTCACAATTAAATTACGATTGGTGGTGACACTCCTCGCCATGTTTAATGCTCCGGAAACGTGACTAGGCTGCTTTCCTGTGCATACCTGGGACCCAGCGGAGGCGGTGGTCCAACCAGCGTTTCCGCAGCGATATTTAGATTGAACTGGCACCTGATTTGTAGGCGGTGATATCTCGCTAACCAAGCAGCACAGTTATTTGGTCCTATATTGAAAATGAATGGTTTCACTCTACTCCTTTGCAGGAGCAATACATTTAAAATATTGGCCCCGACTACTGGGGTACAATGTTGTTTCTAATGCAAAAGCGTCGTATGGCTGATCAGCGATGAAACCCGGCGGCTTTTACCAGCAGCAGTGGTCCAAAAACCACCCAGTGATGTCACTATCGTCTCGCGTGACGTCAGCACTCGACCATAACGTAGTGACGTCTACAGCAACGAGTAAAATTTTTTTCCCAAGGTGAGGAGAATTGAACCAAGGACCTCCAGAATGCGAAGAGACCTCGCAGCACATATTCCACAAAACCGGGTTACTTTTTATTTATTTATACAAAGACCTCACAGGTTCCACACTTAGAACATTGTGTGAGGGGAGGGGTTACAATATTTCGCACACAAAGATGGTACAAAGTGTAAAACATAAAAGTAAACAATATTAAATACATTTGACTGAAAACAATTATTAAAACGTACTTCAAAGAAAACCGTATTATATTGACCCAGAAGAAAAAACAACAAACGAATAGCGGCACTGCATGGATTCCACTACATATTACGAACACAATTCTTTCTCGGTATTATTTATTTATATGGCCTGACTAGAAGAGTTAATTAGGCTGATTGGGTAATTAAGCAATTAACTAAGCTCAGTCCCACTTACTTGGAGCATCAATATGCGATCCCTTCAATTATTGCATGGTTACTAGCCAAAGCACAATTGGCCCCGTTTGAAATTCGCGCACTGTGACACCACGACCGTTTCGACCAATTGTAAAGCGTGACATTTCTGTCGACAGCTCCTGCTTACAACGATGAGGCATTAAAGGCTTCCGCCTTAAATTATACTACGCATAAGGCACGTGTGTATTCCAAACAGTGAGGCCTTCGCTGCCTCCATCGTCTGCTGCGAATAATCTTAGAAACACCACGGTTGCGTGCACGCTTTGGGCTACGAAGAACGTCATCCTGGTGGAGCTCGGAGAGTTATCGATTGTGGGACGCATTTAATCAGGAATTAAAATTTCAATACACCAATGAAAATGCACCGTGGCTGAGGTGAAACTGACGCCTTCGTGCACAGCAGCCAAACGATGTACCTTCTCAGCAACTGCCGTTGGTTGTTTTAGAGTCGTTATAGCTCCACTGATAATTGTATGGAATTTGTGCTGTCCGCTGTTTCATTCTGGGTACATTGTGCTATTAACGTGCGTTAGCTTTTATTGTGTGTGGCAGTACCCTGCACTGCCGAAAATCGTCATTGATAAAACCAATTGTCAGTTTGCGCGTTTTGCCTGCAGAAAAAAACTGTAAACTGTTCCGGAGTCTAGTTCCGGAGTCCAGGAGTCTATGAATTAAAAGGTGCATATCATCTCTGGCGGCGACCGACACGAGAAATGCCAGTACAAAATCGTATAAAATTGTTATTAACACTGCCCGCCGGTTATTTCAGTTAATTTTCATGATTACTAGGCCCGTAGGCTTCCTTCAAAGCTAAAAAAAACAAACAATCAAAAATCTTTGTGTCTGTACCCGGCAATGTCCCTCTGTTACTCCTGTAGAAGCAACTCTTTTCTTCTGTTTATCGATGTGCATGTTGTGACATCTTCTTGAGCAAAGCATAATAATTTTTTGTTTTAACTTGGTTCATTAGGGTCGAAAAAAAGCAGCACGACACAAATCGTAATCGAAATAAAGAGGAGTTAATACCAATAGTAACCTAACTTCCAATATAAATGCACGCAATAGATCCGGAGTCATTTGACTCACAATGCAAATTCTGCGGGGAGAAGGCGGACCTGTAGCATATGGTATGGGCCTGCCAATGAAATCATGCGGTCCCTGTCAATAACCAGCCAACGCAGGAGGGGTGGGTGGCAGCTCTGACCAGCTCGGACGAAACGAGTCAAAAAGATCTCATCGAAAGAGCCCGGACAGCAGTCTACGCCAGTGGGGTGCCGGTCTGAGAACTCCACCGCCGCTACAACCTCCTAAGCTATTTCATTAAAATATTTTCACCACCACCAATACAAATGTGTGAATTGTACGAGTCACAAAAGAAAGCGCAGAGGTGTTAAAGATGATAATGTTAAATATTAAAGATCATGAAAGCTTTACCAACATTTCTGAACACGGAAAATGCGTGACAGAGTGCTAGATTACTTACCGCGTTATGACGACCGAAACTTTTTGGCGTTCCTTTTTTGTTTTGCTTATGTTATGCCTTTTCTTGTGTGCTGAACAGCTCCGGAGCCTTTTTTTTGTGCCATTGTATTTGTAGTTACTTATTTTGCCCTAATTATTACTCACTTGTTTGAACGTGTTGAATTTTGCTGTTCAAATGTGTTATACTGCACTTAACCAAATGTTACCCAAACTCTGCCTTCTGTATATTGACTATCATTTGTTATGTGTTGATTTGTTATTAGTGCTTTCTTTTAATCACTCCCTTTCCCCTATGTGATGTCCTCTTCTGGGTCGTTAGGGTAAATAAATAAACAAATAAATAATCCGGGAGTAATTACTCATTGGCATCCACCCAAACGCAGCCATACGGCTACAAAGGAAAGCTATATAGCTTTCTCAGAAACTTCGTAGTTAAAGAAAAATTCGTCCTGGTCCGGGGATCGAACCCGGGACCACCGCTTCACCGGAGCAGTCGCTCTACCAATTGAGCTAACCGGGACGGTAAGCTGTATAGTTTTCCTTTGTAGCCGTATGGCTGCGCTACCACCTTGGGGGATTCCCCTAAACATTTGACCAACACAGTTCCCACTTCGCGTTATTGATCAATTCGCTCTCGCCCTACCATAAGCTTACCGTCCCGGTTAGCTCAATTGGTAGAGCGACTGCTCCGGTGAAGTGGTGGTCCCGGGTTCGATCCCCGGACCAGGACGAATTTTTCTCTAACTACGAAGTTTCTGACAAAGCTGTATAGCTTTCCTTTGTAGCCGTATGGCTGCGCTCGGGTGGATGTCAATCAGTAATTACTTCCCTATTACAAATCTACTCCACCTTGGGGGATTCCCGTAAACATTTGGTCAAATAAATAATCCATGTACGAAAACCACTGACTGCAGTGATGGTAAGAAATACAGAGTTGCCTCTTTCCGGCTTCAAAGAAAAGTAGACTACCTCTCCTGGACCTGCTTGCAAAGTGTTCTTGGTAATGTTCTTGCAGCTTTATTATTCTGTCACATCTTCTGACTGCGTCTTTTCGTATCTCTGGAAACTCTTGTCACTCGCTTCTCTTTTCTCGTCATGTCGAGTTTTAGAGCTCCCGTATGAATCCAAGTCACGTATCCGAGCTGCTCATCTTGCAGCGACGCGGCGACTCTGCGTTTCTACAGCGAACGTGTCGTGTAAGTCTTTCAGCCAGTCTTTGATGCTCAAGACACCGACGGGCCTGTGGATTCTCTCCAAAGCAGCATTCCCTTTGATGGCGGTGTGAAGAAAGATTCATGAGGTATATGCACGTGACCGTTTTCCGAGCTCCAACACGGGCTGTCGAAACGTGACTGTAATAAACACCGACTTCGCTGAACTAGCACTCGGCTGCATTTCTCTGCTTTGGCTTTCCAGTGCCGGGATGCACTGGTGAAAAAATTCGCACGGCTTTGAAGTTCTGTAATGTGCTGTGCCAAGGGTATCTCCGTCGAGCATTCTGTTGATGAGGACTCATGAAGACGAGGTTCGGCTTTATCTGCACACTTTGTGCTTGTTATATATTATTCCGCCTGTATGCCTTGACAGTAACGGTGTTGGCTGTGGATGTACTCGAAAGACAACTATTTATTTTTTTTTGGCGAACCAAGTGCTTACAAAAAACTTGGAGTTGAAGAAATGCACTGCGGCGCACATGCGAACAGAGAAGTGAATACTAAGAACTTTTTGCCAGTGTACCTAAGCATATTCACAACTAGACGCACAGCATCTTTTTTAAGTTAGTCCCGTTTACAGAGCTCCGCTGTTTATAATTAGTTCCTATCATTTCGCTGCCCCGGTGGCTCGGTGGTTATAGTGTTCGGCTGCTGACATGAAGGATGCGGGTTCGATCCCGGTGGCGGCGGTCGCATTTCAATGGAGGTTAAAATTCTAGAGGCCCGTCTACTGTGCGGACGTTAAAGAACCCCAGGTGGTCGAAATTTCTTGAGCCCTCCACTACGGCGTCCCTCATAGCCTGAGACACTTTGGGACGTTAAACCTCATAAACTATAAACCAAAACCTTTAATTTTTTGCTGTCCGGTGCTGTATTCACGGAAAGGTACATCTCCCGAAGGTATCCTTCCAACAAATCAACACAAGAATCACTAAAAGAAACGTTAGCGACTCTTTTGTAGTCTAACACTCTGGCATCATTCTTTCGGTACACAGCTTCTTCTCTTTGCTGCACGGCTTCTTTTAAGCATCAACCACAAGTTTTTACATGCATGTGTGTCTCCTCCAACGATTCTAATAAGTGACTCGGCAGGAATGTGTACTGGATTTGATTAAAAGAAACTTGTTGCTGATAATTTTGATGTTTTTTTGTACGGCGCGAATTATAAGTAAAAAAAAAGGCAAACACGGGCGAAGAAACAACGTTTATGACAAAGGCAGTGCTGCGTTGTTTTCACTTTTGTGCGCTTCTTGATTTGTGATAAAATATATGTCCCAGCGTGTACTTGATAATTCTCGCTGACGTATCGTAAAGTGAAACAATGGCTTATTGGCAGTAATAAAGCAGAGACGAAGGTTAACACAATGTCCACCAATAATTGCGGGCACGTGAAACTTATGACGATTTACTTCGATCTTTTATCTATTAATGAAACCCATTTTGCACTTTTATATAGCAGCGAGGTGAAATATTTCCCCTGCAGGCCGCCGCGGTGGCTCAGTGGTTATGGTGCTCGGCTGCTGAGCCGAATAACGCGGGTTCAATCCCGGCCGCGGCGGTTGAATTTCGATGGAGGAAAAATTCAAGAGGCCCGTGTACTGTGCGATGTCAGTGCTCGTTAACAAACCCCAGGTGGTCGAAATTTGCGGAGCCCTTCACTACAGCGTCTCTCATAGCCTTAGCCGCTTTGGGACGTTAAACCCCATAAACCAAATCAAACCAAAAATTTCCCGGTATTCAGGCTTTGGGCATTACATATCATGTCGTCGTCCTGACTCAGGTCGTTATACCAACTGATTTGTTTTTCAGTGCGCCCGGCTGAAAGACAACGCCACGTTCATTGTAAATGAGTTTAGATGTCAGCGAATTACTGGATTTTACATTAATCGATAGGGCGACCTATGTTCATGTGAGCCAGATTCCGTACACATGCCCCTCCCCCCCCCCCCCCCCCCCCCCCAGCACTAATGAAATGAGTGGAGTTTGCTCGTAACCGTTTTGCTGTTTAACATGAAAGCCCACTTTCCTTCTTTTTAGTGTAGTGTGTAGGCACAGAAACAGACATATCCGCATTGGCATAAAGCCTAATCCGTGTTGGCAGGCCCCTGGCTAGATATCCCTGTTGAGTCAAAATGTGAGCTCAGGGCAACTTGCTTTCAGCTCCCGTCCGTTAAGCCTTTACAGGGGTCAGCTGGTGTGAAAAGTGCGAGCTACAGCGTATCGGTACATTCATTCTTGTCTGTGCAAACGAGTTTACTACGGTGACGAACAAGAAGTTACAACCATCCCCGTCGAAGCAGTCTGCGCGCAAATGCTGTAAAGCGCTGCGCCGATAAAGAATGATTTGTGCCGCGTCAAGGAGCTTTCCAGCCCCAAGCAGACGGAGAACTGTTCGCGTATCGTAGACATCACTCAACGTAAGCTTAGGCTGGCAGACTAAAAACTTTCTCATCTTTTGCCGTACCCTGAGAAAGATGGTAGCAGTTCGGTAGAGCCATTTATTTTCGCCAGTCCTGTCAGGACAAACTCGTATTTTTCGAGCGTTCGGATCTTCTTTAGAAACATCTCGAACCTCTTTCGTTTTTTTTATCTGCTTTGTATCTCCGGCTGTACGCAGCTAGAAGGAACCTCTCGAAACTTTTAAATCATTCAGTATCGTCCGCATGCAGCGCAAATGATAAGGGATCTCGCTATTTGTCCCCAGCTTTCTTTTTTTTATGATTCGCGGGTCTGAACTCTATTCATAATTCAATCGATTGTTTAAATATGCGTAAAATCCGCTTTGTGACACAGCATTCATTACTGCGAAAGTAATACGTTACTGAGTGGCAAGCCATACAGAAACTTTAAGCAGAAGATACTGAAACAGGCTTTGCAAGAAGCCGGCAAGAGAGAAGCGCACAATAGGGCTGCTCTCTCGGTGACAAAATTCAAAAACTTTCACAAGGACAGCATCCAACTGGTTACCTCAGTAGCAACAAAAACTAAACCTATCGTCATACCTTTCTACGCGGCTACTTGAATTTCATTATAGAAAGGAGAAGAAAAGTTCTTTTCCGCATGCGATATAAAAAGAAACTGTTTTAAATATGCTGCCCTTAAAAAAGAAAGGCACATATACTGCATTAAACGCGCTTTCTGTTTGCTCTCCTCTGGTTTTAATTACAGGGTAATAAAAACCGGGTCCTCTTCAGCGAACTTATCAGTTTACGGAAGCGCGTCGTTGAAGGACCAGCGATGAATTTTTAACGAAAACCAACCAGCCTAGGTAACTCTCATCTTTCTGTTATACTCCCTCATTTCATTTACTTCGTAAATTGCTTTAAGCGGGCTCTAATATTTCTTGCCTGCGCTGTAATGTCAGAATTCCTGTCTAAACACGAGCTCCGATATACGCAAGCACAATTATGCTTTCCCGGATTCACCAGTTAACGAAGAGGGCTTCCGCGAGCGGCAGAAACAAGGGAAGCTACAGGAAGGAAGGAAAGAAGCTACGTTGGTCGCAGTAACAGGCCAGCCAGCCCAAACACGAGCCCTCATCAAACATCGGGAGGGGGAGGAGCGGAAGCAAGCAAAAGTCGTTCGGCACGAGAGAGGTAATTCGGCATTCCTAGTCGTCGCCGCAATATCGCTCCCTCGTCGCTACCTCGCTAAGCTGTGTTACAACGGGCGCGCATTTCCCGCACGCCGACATCGAAACGTGGCGTGTGGACGACGACATGGACCTGCGCTTATCGCTGTCATTAGTCCTCCGGGAGGGAAAACGGCCGCATCCCCATCGTCATCGCGAGCGCGTACGACGACGACGACTTCCGGTCCACCTGGCGCGCCCCGATCATTCGGCCGCCGCTTCCCGCCGTTTCCCGACGACGACGACCGAGGGAGCCAATAATAACGTCCGATAATAACGCGCCCATAAAGGGAGCCTCTTTCCTCTCCTCCCTCCCTACTCCCTCATTCCCGCGCCTTCCTCTCACCGCGAAAACGACCGCTGCGCAACCAACGACGTCGATGCCTACTTCTTCCCTTCCATTCGGGTACCCCCTCTCCATTCCTTCCGTTTTTTTTTCTAACCCTAACGGCAGGCGTCCCTATACACGCACCTCCGCACCCGCTCCGTATCCCCATCGTCTATGCAGAAACGGGATGCAGTGAGAAAGCCCCGGTCGTTGTCGTCTGCACGGCCGATATCGGTCGTGCAGACGACACTCATCCACTCCGGTTTCCTCCTTTGTGCCACAGGGGGCCTGATGAGAACAGGGCGGAGGTTTTGCTACGCTCAGTGGGTATTTACGAAGAGACCCGGGCGTGAGCGTAAGCGCTCAGAGTAACAGTCGGATTTAGATAGGGTGACAGTGTCGTCTCCTCGATGACCGTGCAAAACGGGTCATTTCGCCAGAAGGTGCTTTCCGTGTGACCCTTTTGCTGGATCACATCGAAAGGAGACTAGTTTAATGCCTGTTTTGTGGAAACGGATTCCAGGCTACTTTCCCGATGCGATGGTCACATAATTTTGTTCCTGAAATGACCGAAGTATCGTTTGGAACCGAAGTATAGACTAGTATTTTACGGGAATAAATGTATACGGCTCATTCACCGAAATCGCGGAGTCATCGTCGTCGAAGTCGATGTACACGTACACTACTCATTCCACCATAACAGCCTCAAACCATGACTGGTTATTGCCCTACGGTACTCCAATACTGTCCGCAGAATTAATTCAGTAGAGGTTACCAGCGCGCTAAATACCATCACAGCACATACTAGCCGCGATGGCCTAGTGGTGGCTACGATGTTCGGTTGGTAAGCCCGAGGGCATCCGATCGATCGATTCATGCGTAGGCATCGTCTGTCCTGGTAAACAACAGCAGGTGTTCGAAATTAATTTAGAGCCCTTCACAACTGCGTCTCTTAGACCACATGCAGCCCTAGGGCACTAATCCTGACATAATTTAACATCTAAAAATCCCGACACACAGCTATGCTGATCAGCAGAGTTGCCAAACACTCGGTTTGAATCTAGCGATTCTCACCAATCCAGCCGCCGCATTAAACAGCTTACTCCTCGTGCAAGAGCAACTCGAGGTGAATTTATTGCAATTTTGCGTGCATCAGAGAACAATAAAACATAAAAGTTGAGCGGCGTATACTATGGAATGAGCGGGGTAGTACAGACGTACAGGCACGATTCCCGATGCTCTTGCAATGGTGCATGTCCTTTGTGGATTATTAGTGGCTAGCATGGTAACCCATGAGATCGTTTTGAACGCTTTGGAAGCTGCCTAAATTGATTGTCACTTGTTAATAATAATAATAATAATAATTATAATAATAATAATTTTATTTCTTCCTCAAAAAGTGACAGAGGAGCTGCAGAAAAAGCTGTCATAAACAGCTTGACTGAGCCGCAGCCCCCTATACCGGGCAGCAGTGACAGGCGACGAGAAAAAAAAAATAACAAAAAACAAAAGAGAACAATTCAGAGAAAAACACATTATTAACACCAAGAAAAATGTTACCGCTAGTTTGTACATGTGTGCAATTTACATGGTCATCCAAACATCATTGTATAAGTTAAGTATCTTTTAGCAGTACAACCAAAGCACAATGAATCAAACAATGCAAATGAAAGAAAACAAAAAAACACCACTTAGCGCAGTTTAAAGAAAAAAAATCACTTTGTAACACAGTCTATGTATAAGCAACGCAGCTTACGATGAGTACAGGTAAACAAGTTAAAATTGGCAGATTTGTAAGCATTTAGAAGAGAAGGAAGTGTATATTGCAGGCGCTGTTTACCAGTATTTATGCGTGGTGGAGGCACCAACCAGGTTTCAGGCTCTCTAAAAGGGTAACTCGCTTCTTTTTCTTTCAGATTTGCCAGACGTCGAATATGACTTATGTTATGCGCTGGATGCGCTGTTATTTATCCGACAGGTAACTATTTCTACCCACTGAGTGCCTGCCACCGTCATCTCATTACATTTGCCGTAGATTTCCACAAGGCGGTGTGCAAAAACCCAGCTCCCTTCAACCATGCACCTGTCGGCTTCGTCGACTTACAGCCTCCATCTTACCAGATGACCATTCACGCGGACCCAATATTTATTGGGCAGAAAGTGTAACGCATCCCCATGTTTGTGCTTGTATGCAGAAGGCGGCACCGACGCTGACATCTTACCTATGGCTTCAAGGCTTGGAGATTTCAACCGACAAATGTTTCCTTGAGGCGTTTACATGCTAGTAAATGCTAATGTGTGTCATGTATATAAATAGTAAAGCAGTTGCCTGAGAAATAGGCCATCGCTTTCTTGGAGCTATCGTCGGTCGAAATCCCGAAGAGATCCCTGATCGCCTTTATGAAAAAAAAATTATGTATCCACGCTAAGTGCTACTTTCTGTGTGCCACATTTGGAAGAAAACCTGGTTGTATCGATTGCTCTCAGAGAGCCATGTTAGATATTTTCCATTCAATCCACAGTCCCAGATTAAACGTTAATAACAAGAGTATCAAGAGTTCACTTATTCTACCAGTTCTATAGGATTTCTGTTCATCGCAGTGAGGCAAAACTTGATTACCTTGATAAGGTTTCACAACAACGTGCCATGCTTCCTCGATGTATGCTGAACTAGCTGGTTTACGAGCTGCCATTAGGTTCCCGCGCCACAAAGACCAACAGGAATGCTCTTATACCGCCCTCCTCGGCTTCCAAACAGCACCACTCAGCGGACTGCCATAACTGTTGAGCTCAGGAGTACACGAAATTTATACTCGACGCCTCCATGAAACGACAGCACATACATTTCCAATGACGGTCGGGACACTGTGTCATCACAGGACATCACCGCGTTGAAACCATCACCCCGTATTCGTAAAACTGCCTCCATTTTAAGCGTTGATGCAGCGGGTAGACTTACAGCAAGCAACTTGGTCGAATGTTTCTACCGACGCATCAATTCACTCGACTGTGGACAACATCTTCGTCTTCCGCCAAACCGACCTCGACGTCAAGCAACTTTGCTCTGTTGTCTAGAGATCGACGTTGCTTTCACAAAACGCGGTATTGCTTCCGCTATTGTTGCGCATGAGTCTCTGATTAGAAAATGGAAGAAGCGCTTTGTAGATTCCCTTTGTTGCGTAACAAAAGAAAGACGCTGTACCATGCTCTAGACAGCCTCATTCCTTGCCGACTGATGGAGATTAAAATCCTCCATCTGTGGTCACAGACATCGGAAGGCCTTAAGGTATACAAAGCAGTCTTTTCAATCCTGGTGGAGTGTGCTTCCGCAATAGACCTTCATTCAGCACTACATACAACCTTTGTTAAATGTATACAGCATAATAGGGCTTCTTCCTAAGTCGTAGACACAACAGCGCTTGTAGTGTCTACTCTTCCTGTGTCCTTCCATATGCGCTAGTTTATGTTTTGCAAGATGAAGACGTGTAATGGTGGTCTTTTAGCACCTGAGAATGTCTTAAGATCGTAGAAGTTGGTCAATACAGTTTTTCTCACAAGCACGAGGTTTGAAATAAGGGAGTAATTACTGACATCCACCCGAGCGCAACCATACGGCTACAAACACTGTGGGAACAGTGTTTGACCAACATTGTTTCCACTTCAAGTTATTGATCAATTCGCTCTCGCCCTACCATTAGCTTGCCGTCCCGGTTATCTCATTCGGTAGAAAGACTGCTCCGGTGAAGCGGTGATCCCGGGTTCGAACCTCGGACCAGGACGAATTTTTTCTTGAACTGAGAAATTTCTGAGAAAGCTGTATAGCTTTCCTCTGTAGCCGTATGGCTGCGCTCGGGTGGATGTCAATGAGTAATTACTCCCTTATTACAAATCTACTCTACCTTGGGGGATTTCCCAAAACATTTGACCAAACAAGAGTTTTGAAACGTTCCCGGTGCACATCGAGCAACGCAACGTCCCCTGTGTGGAACCCTTGGGCTCCTTTCTTTACACAAAGGGTGTATATGTCTGTACCCATCTTCCTTGTTCTTCAACATTTCCCTTCCCTTCCTTTCTACGGGGGCCCTTCTTTCCTTTCCTCAAGGGCAACGTAGCCAATGGGCTGCTAGCAATGTTTCCTCTGCTGACGACACTATCATAAGAGTCCATAGCAAGAGGGCCGAACGAAGACTGAGCAGAGGTGAAGACTTGTCATCGTCCATTACGTCTAGGGTCACCACGTGGCGAGGTCCACCGGCACATACTATCCTGTTTATGCCAGACACCCACCGACAATCTCAACCACTTCAACACGCAAGCCACGTATGTGTTTATTCATGTTCGCGCACCGGGAGTGATCAAAGACGTTAGGGATAATCGCCGTAGGAACGTTGTTGCCATTGATTTGACGCACCAGAACGCGCTTGAAAGTTTGAGCAGCATCAATAAACTTGGCGGATAGAGCTTTGGCTCCCATGTACTTCAGGAGAGCTGCATAACGGTCAGCCTTATTTGGGAGGTCGGAGTGACCATCTGCGGCTACGGCCTGCCCATTCTGATCCGGGAAGCTTCCAACAGCATTGAAATTATAAAACTCCACTACCTTGGAGGATCAAAGTCCATGAAGTTGATCTTTAAAGGCTACTGTGCTCCAGTGCACGTCTGGTAGGCTCTCAGATGAGACCTTCACTACCGCCGTGTATTTTCTTTTTCCAGAAATAAGCAGTATCTGTAATTTCCTTCTTAAGCACAACAGGGTTGCAAAACAAGAAAACTAAAGCTCTATCTGCAATTCCTGGTAACATGGGGTTAAATTGGCGGTGTTTTTAAACATGGCCGCGTTTCTTTTTGCTCTGGCTCAATTTCGCTATTTATGAAACAAGCGAAAACGTTATAGAATTTTTTTTCTACGATTTTCTCTCTACACAGGGTGCTTCAACTAAGATTTTACACAATTTTAAAAATAGGCTCTTACAGTTAGGAGAGCAATTTTTTCGCGTACCATTGTCAGCGGTGTAGGACACCGAAGTACAACTAAGACGTTCTATCTAGCAGGCTGCTTAACGAATATTGTCTAATTAACTTTTAACTATTAAAGTACAGCTCTTTAATTACTGAGAAACGTGTAGACCAACTGAAATAATATCCGTATGAACTTTTAGAAATTTGGAAACCGCTGTTACTCTCGGCGTTGTGGCCCGACATATTTTGGCTATTTCGATGAATTACGTATCCTGGAGGAGTTGCTTTGCCTGCAAGCTTCTCGAAAACGCTTGTGTTTTGGCACTGTGTAGCCAAAATTGATTTGGCCAGAGCGCTGATGGCAACGGCTTTTTGTAAATACTAAAAACTGACAAAGATGTTACTTACAGTGGGCTGCGAGTCTCTTAATAATCAGGGAGCCTAACAAGAAAAAGTCAGGAAGTCAACTATTCAATGTAAGGTAACCAGCCTGCTAGTTAGCACGTCTTAGCTGCATATTGATGCACCACACCATCGGTCGCTTCTTTTTTGAGCAGCGTCCGCTCCGGCGGACGCGGTTGTTGCTGCGACGCGCGTCTTTTCTTTCCTTTTTCTCTTTCCTCTGATCTTTTAACTCTCCTCTATCTGCACGTGGCAGCGGTGGTGGCTTGGCTCGAGCCAGTAGCAGGCCCGTGCAATTTCCTCTTCATCCTTCTCTCAGTCACAACAACAACAACAACATTGAAAATACTACGCCGAAAAAAGCGCTCTTCTAAATGAAAAGGCCTATTTTTAAAATTTTTGCAAAAGTCTTAGGTGAAACAGCCTGTGTTCTCCACGTGTCACTTCAGTCCTCAAACCTTCCCTCCTCACCAATCGGCGGCTTTTAACACGTCGGCTAAAATCTCCGCTATTTCTTGAGATCTCTGTGCAATCGTGGTAAAGGGAACAGGGAAAGACACACGGGCGGACGTAAAGAACGGAAGAGAGCTGGCGCTAACTTTGATTATTTATTATTTTAACTTAAAATATTTTGTTCGAAGGCACACAGTGCTCGAACCAGTGCAGTCCATGCGCGCTAAGCCATACCCATGGCAGTCGCGCATTGTGTATAACCTTAACAAAAATCCCTACAAACGCTGATGTTAAAATTTCATAAAGTATGCGTCTTGCTATTTATGGACTCCAAAATAAGTGCCTTTGCTTCCGAAATGTATATTTGCCGTCTTGAAGCAAAATTGATATGGTACAACGATTTTCTCCCTGCGATGATAACCTTCAAAACTGCCAGCAAAGAATCAAAAGCCAAAATTTTCAGCAGACACTTGGCGGAAACTATTAAAAGCGATGAAAACAAAAGAACGGGAAAGATATATCGACCGCCCAGTGTCTAGGGCGAAGGTAATTTTTGCAAGCCTCTTAAAACGGGACAAAAATATAAGGACCTGTCAAGCTGCTAGTCCATCCTGACGGCTAACTGTATCTTCCGCACGCAGTGTTAGCGAACTGAAAATAAAGAGAGCCAACGAGGAAGTGTCTACTTGTCCTTCCACTGCCCTTCATGTTTTACGCTGTCTCATCACTGCAAGAAAAGGTCAGGGCTGTGGAACCCAAAATATATAAACCAGTATCAGGAGCACCTCTTCGAAGCGATCGTTCAGTGGTCATCGTTGGCAAACCAAGAGGAACAAGGGTGGCCGGCGACATTCGGTCGCCTCGACGCGCCTCCTCGTATCCAGCTCTGGCGCCTCAATGGAGAAACGAAAGAGAAAAAGTCGCAGCAGCCTGGTTCAAAAATAAACTAACAGAGGGTGCTTCAGTGGCGCGGCGTCGATGCAGATGCGCCAACCGGCTGTTGGCCCTCGTCGGTTCCGTTAGCCAGCTCGTTCGATCGCCCGCCCTGGACGAAGCGCTACCACCCGCCGGCTTCAATGGTGCGAGGGGAGGGAAGGCGGTTGTGAGGGAAAAGGGAAATAGGGAACGGATGGTAGGGAGGGGAGGAGGGGGGGTGCAGGGTCGTTTTCTGGCGCCACATGAAGAAGTGGTCGTTTCTCGTCGGGGTCCTCCGGCAGCGCTGCCTCCCGCAGCGTGAAAAGGGCCCGGGGCGGTATAAATCAAGATGGCGCCCGGCGCCCCAGTGGCCATCTCGTTTCCATATTAAGAGCTCCCCGCTGCACATCCCCAGCTCCCGCCCCCCCTTCCCCCTTCCATCCCCACGCACCCGTGCTGTGCTCAGTGGCGCCGGTTGCCACACCACTGGAGGCGCTTATTTCACGGCCCTGGGCTCTTTCGCGCTTCGAGCGAGCAGCCGCTTTAGAGGCAGAACTTGGACGATATTGTCGAGAGTGGCATGGGGAGAAGGGTGCAATGGGAGAGCGTTCTTCCTTTTCCTGTCTACCAAGGATGATAGGGCGATTGAGGAACCTCGCTTTTAGGGATTCCCATTAAGCGTGCTTGCCTACGCACGTACGTACACATACAAAGTGCATGGGGATGGGCATCCGCATTCAAAAGTTTATGGAACGGAATATTAGGGAAGGCACTTCCCTATTTTTCTAGCGCAGACTGGAATGGATACAGGCATCCTATTATTGAGTTTGGAATACACAGTGCGCTATTGTATTTCAAGCAATAAGCACTAAATGCAACGAAATAAAAAAAATTTGCATTCTGTAAAATTTTGACGGTGATTGTACATGGCAATTCTATACAGTTAGCTAAATGGGAATAGCTGGTATGAGTAAAGAAACGGTGTAGTAACTGTTTCTTCTTAATTGGAGGACTATCAGCCATCCTGGCCCTTCGAAACTCAAAAGGGCGGAGGAAGATGGGGGAGTGCATTCCATCCCCCAGATAGCGGAGCAGTGAGAGATTATTTACCAACCAAGTGTCCGAGTTACACGCAGTCATTCCAAACTTTTCAGAAGTGTTGTACAGTAGTTGTCTGCGACTACGCATGCTCGGTTCTCCCTAATGATTGTACATTATTCCACTGCACGTTTCGTGCGCTTCGTTTCTACAAAGCGGTGAACAGAATGGGTTATGGTTTTTTTTTCACTATTCAACCACTCTAAGGCATACCGATACGCTTCTCCACTGGCCATTATTCCCCACAGATTTCCAACGGTCAACGTACAAACGTGTGTTCGTAGTAGGCATTTCTCCTGTCGTCATGCTTTGCTCAGGCCTCAGCAAGCAGTATGGTGAACACGCTGATGATTTAAAGATTCATAAACGTAATATGTTTTGACGTTCGGAAGTTTTAAAAGTTCTATTTATTGTTCATTTCTGGCCCATCAGAAATCGAAACAAGCATTCAATTATAATTATCACCATCAACCAAAACAAAGAAACATCAGTTTTCTTCCCGCAAATTCAATTGTGTTTTTCTAAACAAGTTAGCTTGTTACGCGAAGCAGAGGCGTTACAGATGAACTGTATGCATGAACAACACGTACACTCTGCCTATATAGAAATATTTATAAATCCACAGGAATGCGTATAAAGTTACACACACGACAAGTTTAAAAATACAAAAAGTGCACGCATAGAACTTTACTCAGTATTTCAAGTTATACTCTCAAAGCCGCAGTGTGCGATAAGATTGCGAGCGGTAGGTTTTGAATCTGCGTTCAAATCCCGGTTTCACTGCAGTAATTGTTATAAATCATTTTAAAGAGACGTCCGTGCAGGAAAAAAGTTCTATGATGCAATAACCTCATAGATCATTCATCATAGAATATCTGATTTAGGGGGTTTAACGTCCCAAAGCGACTAAGGCTATGAGAGACGCCGTAGTGGAGGGCTCCGGAAATTTCGACCACCTGGGGTTTTTTAACGTGCACTGACATCGCACAGTACACGGGCCTCTAGAATTTCTCCTCCAAAGAAATTCTAGCCGCCGCGGCCGGGATCGAACCCGCGTCTTTTGGGCCAGCAGCCGAGCACCATAACCGCTCAGCCACCGCGGCGGCTCATCATAGAATATCATACAATCTGTATGACATATCTTACAATCTGTATGACATATCATACAATCTGTATGATATATCATATGAATTGTATGATATATCATACAGATTGTATGATATTCTATGATGAATGATCTATGAGGTTATTGCATCATAGGAGTTTTTTTCAGTAGGGGTAAGAAGTACTTGAAGCTCACGATACCTGTAACTGCCCCCGATTTTTTATTTTCTCTGACATGATTTCCTTATTTACAGAAGACTCTGCATGTTAAATGTTGCATTATCCTTATTTAGTACGTAGACATTGCCCCGCTATATTTATTCGGTTTCCTTCTAGCTGAGAGAGAGAGAGAAAAGGACGGAAAGGCAGGGAGGTTAACCAGGCGATGCCCAGTTGGCTACCCTACACTTGGGGAGGGGAACAAAGGGGAAAAAAGGAAAAAGAGCGGCAAGGAAATGAGTAAATTACATGAAAGCGTTCGTAGTGAAATAATCCTCTTTTAAAAAAAACTAATTTAGTCCATACATTCGCTTTAAAGGCGGCCTCAATTTCCAGAATTTAATGTCATCTCCTTCGCACGCAGTGGCGGTGACAAAAGACCACCCTTTAGCACAACGCCGAAAGAGCGGAGCGCAGCCTACGCCGCCAGCGGAGCATATTACGACCGAGACGGAACCGGCAGTCGGCGCGCCTCACGCAAATTGCGTCCAGTCACCAGCCATAGAGAGGCGTCCGAAAACTTGGCGCGTGCTGGCATCATTATTCACGAACAATTTCATCCAGAATGGAAATGGTGTCTCATCTCCGCAACAAACGACTTCTCTAGCAGCGCCCTCCATCGCTCTGCGCCCGCATTACTTGTCTGCGTGCTTGCGCGCGTGTGTTAGCGTGGGCGTGTCTTCTGTCTTCTGCGTACTTTCGTGTGTCCGCTAGCGGGCGCCACTAGTGCCAGAACGGTACGTCGTATGGGGTACATCTCGTCCTTCATACGGTTCCCCTACCCGCTGACACCCTTTCTTTTTTTTCAAAGCCGAAGCCGATAATGTCACCGACTGCGCCTCCATAAACGCGGCGCCCAAACTGAGAAAGGAAGCGGAGAGAGTCGGGGGGAAAATTCGTCCATTAGACGCCGTTCGATCCGCGTCCGCGCGCAACGCTTGACTGATGACTCGCCGGTCGAATTTGGACGCGGAAGGGACAGCGAGGCGGCGGCGGAAGGCAGCAGACGCAGCACGCCAGGAGTCGATCCGCATTCAATCCGCTGGCCAATTCGTAGCCGATCTCGGGGTCGATTTATCGGCCCCGGCGCAGCCGACCTGAAGTGACTCACTGTCGTCCCCATGGAAACGGGGCCCATTTTGTCAGCGACGTCAGTGTCATTGTTTCCCGCTTCACCGTACTCTCTTCAAGAAGTGCGGTGGAAACGTTGGGGCCTGTCGAACAAATGGAACGCTTCGCTGCTTCGGGGGAATAAAAGCCTTGTTTTGACGGCCGTCGCTTGACCGTGCGGAAGAAACAAGGAGGAAGTTCTGGAGACACGCTTTCAGGACGCATTCAATGATGGCCTTACCACTGAGGCCGGTGTTTTGAAATGCTATGAGCTCCGATGGGCTGCGCTACTACCCCGAGTCGCCTGTATGGACGGGGAGAACGCCATAGAAAGAGCGGAAAGCCGCCAGCCTTTGTTTCCAGGTTCCTTCTAGCAGCGTCGCACGAAGTAGTTCCGACGTTAAAGAAAGACGTCCATTTTGTTTGGTGTATTTGCAGCTGAGCTACCATTCAATTGCAACTTTTCATGAGAAGGCTAATACAAAGCAAATAGCACCCACCCGCATTGATGCATAACCACAGAAAGTTCTCCAAAATAGCCATTCAAAAAATGTTATTATCTAACGTCCCCTTTGAAACCTCGCGCTCAGAGTCTCAAGAATAAAAATTAATTCTTGCTGCATCGCATACAGTTCTGATTTTGGTAGCGATAGTCAAAATTACTTGTGAAACAAATCTCTCCCGTGCAAGTTCTAATAACTAGTCCACCGACATAACAGGAGCTGGGTGAGTAGGCGGTTAGTTGCAGGGAGTATTAGAGATGTGCTGAACAACTGCAGAGAGCGGCTAGTTCTGAAAATCCCACGTTGCCTCTTTAACCTATGGAAAAATCTAGCTCACAGTGTTTTTTATAAGGGAGACAGGTAATAACTTATTTCCCGAAATTGAAGTGCCTTGAACCATGTGATATGAATAATTAGAGAAAGCTGCCATGGGAAGTAGAAAGGCTCTTGTTGACTCGTGTTCCTTGATTTTAAAGATCCCACCACAGGGAACGAGACGGAATCTCTAAAAAACATTCGATCCACTCTCTAACCGAGAGCACAAGATTTTCCTTCTTAGTGCCTTAATAAAAACCGTCACACACTAAACGAGGCAGTACCACTGCTAAACACATTAATCTTCAGCTTTTAGCGTCTTGTAAACAAAGAAAGGGATTTCACTTTGCATTGCAAGTTTTGATTCCGCAATCTTAGTAAAACTTTACCGCTCCTGATTTTGCTTGTATCGTTGTTTTTATTTGATTCTTGATTTACACTCGCAGTCCAGCTCGGAAGCAATAAATTTTTAAAAGATCTAGTTCAATGGGTTCATAAAAAAATTTTCCCAGAAATATTATTCGGTTGCAGTGATGTCCAGCTTCGATCTGCTCCCGCCTCAAAGAAGATGCTATTTTATGTAGGAAGCATAGTAAATTTTTGTTTTGTTGTTGATTTGTTTTGTTTTTGTTTTGTTTTGACTAGACAGACAGGTCCTATCTTCCGCAAGAAATATGCAATCCATATCGGATGGAAGTCTGAATGCTTGTCGTACAATTGGCAAATGAGGAACCAAACGCGATGTAAAAGTGCCGATAGTTAGCAAGTTTAGGTTTCCACAACTTGCCATCTCCTCAGCGTACCCTTGATATCTCCCGCCTAATGTAGGAACTTTAAAATAGAGCAATATTTCTGGCGGGGATTAAAGCAAGCAAAGGCTAGATTTATTACAGCCTAGCTAATTAATGAAAACGATGCAGTTTACTGTTCAGTCGCTGGAGACAGCCATGCTTTCAATAACAATGCTCCAAAATGCAAGGTGGCGCTCCTAAAACAGTGATTACAGCCATGAATGCTTTGCGAAATGTTTTTTGTGCTGTCGACAGAGAACACGCGACCCGAAGAGTTTGTTTCTTGCAGGAGAGAGCGTCGGGCGTTCCACGTCGAGCAACTCTCCACCACCAATAGCTTCTCACGAGTTGCCTTAGTGTTACAGGACAAGCTTCTCCTCGGCAAGGTTCATTTAAAAGTGAAGCAAGCTTTACAGGCACAAACTGCCAAAGTGCAGAGTATCATACCGGTACTCGCCTGAAGGGCAGAAACGTTGAGGCTAATGAAAAGGGTTCAACTTATATTGGGGAAAATGCAGCGAGCTTTGTAAAGGATAATGATAGGTGTGACGTTAGGGGACAGGAAAAGGGCAGAGTGGGTGAGGGAACAAAAACGGATTAATGACATCCTAGTCAAAATCAAGAGGAAGGAATGGGCTTGGGCAGGGCTTATAATGCGAAAACAAGGCAACCAATGGTATTTAAGGTTAGCGAACTGAATACAAGAGGAAGCAAGCATAGCAGTGAGGGGGGGGGGGGGGGGGTGGCATATGAGTTACAGAAGCTTACGGGGATAAGGTGGCTGGAGCTGGCATAGGGCAGGGTTAATTGGAGAAGTATGGGAGAGGCCTTTGTCTCGCAGTGGACGTACTCAGGATGATGACGATGATGATGGATTTTCATTCCCGTGTTTCTTCTGTTCTCTGTCGATCATTGCGCGTACCTGGTGCTATTTTACGCTTTGCGAAAAATACAAAACATTACGGCTCTATATTTCACTTGTTACGCAGCCTAGTAACACCGTGCGTAAATTTTGCTTCAGAAATTTAAATTTTATTTCGGCTACAGTTTCCTCGCATAAAAAAGAGGGATTCCAGCATAATCTATATTGCATAGTTTATGATTGTATAGTTGATCGTACAATTGGCAGACGCTATTTCTTTGAATATGATTCACTCCTTTTTCATCTGCAACCTATTTCTTCGGTAGCGCCCAGAAAAAGTGAATGTTGCTTTCCTTTACAACGCGCTGCATGGTAACACCGAGTGCCCTGAAATGCTATTAGTGGGTTCTATCACACTGCCGTAAATTGCAAGCTCCACACTACAAGTTGCTTTGTATCCTAGGAGCATTGGCTATGGTAATCCTGTCGATAGACTTCCTTTTCTGTGCAACTCTAATAACAGTGATTGCGATACCTGTTTTACCCTGCTTGTTACTATAGCTTTGCACGTGTGTACATTGATGTTTGCTTTAGCCATTGACGCGCTAGTTCAACTGGCTGCCTTTATATATATATTGCTTTTGTGTTGCCATCTTTCATTCACCTGCGTAGTATGCCAGTTTATCGTTGGCCTGTTGTGTATATTGTAGTTCCTTTCTTGCAACATGCACCGCCCTTCTGGTCTATCATGCATTAGGCAAGCATGTGAAAAAAGTCACATGAATAAATACAATGGTAACCGTGCAGTTTCTGGTCCTCTCCTCTAATTCATTTCCAACAAGAGTTTGGCGTAGGGTTTAATAGAGATATAGTCAGCATATGTTCTGTTTAGGGATACTCTGGCAAACTTTGTTCCAATGTGAGTAACGTCTTTTCTGCTTCGTACACATGTTCTGTTGTATAACACAGAAATCACTATCAGGTTTCAAACTTTAAAATCTGCTTGAGTCGATTCAGGCCGAAATACTACTGATAATACTCTGACCATGTCCGCGTATATCTATTGCAGCTATAAGCTTCCAGGAAGAAACTACCCGTGTTGTTTCAAGCAAAGAAGGGTTCCACTTTATTGTAACGACTGATGAAATGACAGCGTTGCTCATGTTCTCACGGCGTAGCAGACTTGTCTGACACAAAGCAAAGCTTGATGCCCGATTTCCTGAAGTAAGCATTCATGGAAATTATGTGGATCAACCTTTCGCATTTTTCAGACCTCATGCAGGATTGTTTGCAAAGGTCCCAAGGAGTGCTGACATTTATTAATTTATTTGGTTGTTTGTTTTTTCGTTTTATAAAGACGCGAATCAGAAATCAAGTGTGGATGGCCACAACCTTTACTTAAACGTTCTGTTCGGTGCTCCATCATATGTATCGCGAAAAGGACGAAGGACAAAGAAAGAGGTACACAATACAGGCGCTGTACCTCTTTCAATGTCCTTCGTCCTGTTCGCACTACTACATATCATGGATCATTGTTACCGACTGGCCCAACTTTCCACCCTGTTCGGTGTGTGTCGAAGAAACGCCCTTAGGTAAATCAATATAATATAGATTAAAGAGAAATAGAAGCCCAAGGACGGTGTCTTGGGGTAGGCCATGAAGTACAGGATGCACCGAGGTCTTAACGCTGTTAGCAGTGCCGTAAGGCTGACGGTGCATTAGAAAACATTCAGTCCAACTAAGAACGTTAGTATCAAGTCTTATCGTACGTAATTTTAGCAACAAAAGGCGACGGGAAGCTTTCTCGGACGTTCTAGCAAAGGTCTAAGGAAATACAGTCAGCGGTGTAACAACGACTGAGAATGACATTTAATTTTCAGGTGAATAAAAAATTTTTCGTCTCACATGAGTATGGCTTATGGAAATGATGTTGAGCATGACGGGAAAAAGAATTCGAACCCAAAAAAGTTTATGATGTGTGAGAAAATAACGAGCTCAAAAAGCTTGAGTGATACGTTGGTGATTGACTGGGGCCTGCAATTATGTGTTAAATATTTACCTCAGATTTTATGCTCTGGAAACACCTTCCCTATTTTCCGATCAGCCAGAAGGTCAGCGTCATTTAAAGACTATTAGATATTTTTGTCTAAAACTACTAAAATATATAATTGAGTGCCTTTTAGAAATTTTGTAGAAATGTCGACAACACCGGCCGCAGAAACTGACCGCTTATATCCGGAATCCACGAAATCTGCTTTGTAGACCGATACATACGAGGTCTGTTAGAAAAGTATCCGACCTTTGGCGGAAGAAAAAAAACTGGCATAACTGGAACGTTGCAAAACCTAATCACCTTCAAAGTAGTCTACTTGGGACTCCACACACTCCTCCCAGCGGTGCTGCCATTGTTGGAAGTATTCCGAAAATGCCCTTTTCGGAATGGAGTTTAGCTCAGCTGTCGTTGCAGCCATAATGTCCTCTCTTGTGTCAAATCGCGCTCCTTTCAATGGACTCTTGATTTTGGGAAACAGCCAGAAGTCGCAGGCCGCCATATCAGGAAAGTAAGGTGTCTGTTGAACTACAGGAGTCTGATTTTTCTCCACGAAAGTCTGAATCAAGTGCGAGGAATGTGCAGGAGCATTGTCGTGATGGATTCGCCAATTTCCTATTGACATCAGCTCCGGTCTCTTGCTCCGCACAGCATCACGTAGGCGACCGAGGACATCCCTGTTTTACTCTTTGGTCATTGTTTGACCCCGTGGGGTGCGTACTCGTGGTGTGCCACACAGCGGGAGCCAAAGAAAGCAGTCAGCATCACTTTGACGTTGCTGCGGATTTGGCAGACCTCCTTTGGTCTTGGTGACGTGGAATGCTTCCAATGTGACGACTGGGATTTGGTTTCCGGGTCGTACCCGTACACCCAAGACTCGTCACCGGTGATTATGGTGTTGACGAAGTCGGGGTCACTGTTCGTGAAATCCAGCATGCCCTGTGAAACTTCAACACGCAGCTGCTTTTGCTCCATCGTGAGCAGCTTCGGCACGAATTTCGCCGCAACTCTCTCCATGGCCAAATCTTCGGTGATAATGGGATGTGCAGAAAAATGTCTGATGTTCACCTCTTCCACAATTTCTCGGATAGTCAAACGACGGTCCAGCATCACCAGAACGTTCACTTCGTCGATGACGTGGTCGGCATGTTTCGACATGTTGATGGCCGACCGGAGCGTGGCTCGCTCTCCACCGATGTGCGGCCGTCTTTAAACTGGTTATACCACTGCTAAATCTGTGTGCTGCTCATATCATCGTCATCGAAAACCGTCTGAATATTGCGAATGGTTTCCACTTGGTTGTCGCCCAGTTTCAAGCAAAATTTGATGCAGTAGCGCTGCTCCTGTCGCTCCGCCATTTTCCTTGCAATAAAAACCGACGAGAGCACTGCGCACTGGCTCACTCAAACGCCGCGTCCCAACGACTGACGCTTTCGACAGACGGGAAAAAATTCTAGCATGCGCACGAAGGCTCAAGGTCGGCTTATGCAAGCGCGCTTGTTTCATATCCATCAGGTGCTCGCAAAAAAAAATAAAGTCGGATACTTTTCTAACAGACCTCGTATGAGTGTTTCTGCTTAGTACCATAACATTTGCTACATTTCCTCTGCAACGTGTGATATAATGTTTTTATAGCGTTTATTTTCCTTTCCCATATGACGGTATTCAGTTTCTGGAAACTTTAAATAATCAACGCAGCTGCATTTACGTGTTTTATGAAGTAATGTGAGCCTTTTAAAGATGGTTAATAATCTCACAATCTTTTAATTGACGAAGTCACATTATAGATGTAACCTGATTTTTTTTCTGATTTGTTATTCGACAATTTTTTATTCTGTTTTTAGTGCTCTTGTTTCGGTCTCTCGCTAAGAAGCATTTCGGTCTCATGTTTCCACATTGCCACGTGGCGCTGACAACTCCGTGAACAATGAAGGAGCAGACCTAAGGTACGCTGAAAACAAATTCTTTAATGACCTGTTTTCCGCTATGCAGTTGCGATCTGCCATTGTTTTATCATGCATCATATATACAGTTAATAACAGGAGGCCCCCCTTAACAGTTTATATTTGGGGACCACCTTCTGTGCTGATCAATTTATCTACCTCATACCAGTACTTCTTTTTCAGTAACCAATAAACAATGGGCTGACTTAGGCTCACAAAGAACATTACAACTCGGCGGTTGCGATACCAACAAACTTTCTCAGCGGTCGTTAAAGAACAAAATCATCAAAGCTCTCGATCGCGTTGAGTTGAAAGCAAGCGAAGAACTTTATGGAGAAAGTGCGAATAGCATCAAAGATAGTCTCGCTCAACCTAGAAGTAGTTGCACGTGGTTGCGATCATTCGAGATAAATCTGATCTCATCTAGCATCGCAAATAGTTATGAAGAGGCATGCGAGTGGCTTTGCGCATAAACAAAGAAAAAAGCACTGCAAAGCTTGGCGCTAATACTATATCCAATTTCCCTTAACATAGTTCCGCTCAATGTGCAACTTATTTCGGCTTCATTTCTTATCTAACCTAAGAAAGGGTAGTTCCTGTAGATATCTTTCACTATAATTCACAGCCAGTATAATCAAAACTAGTATCTCAGTATCTTTCAATACAACATTCATTAAACATGACCCACACTCCCTCAGATATACACGACACGTCACTCCTCGCATTAGAACTAATTACGATATGCAGATGACCTCGTACGCTGTTTCAGTCTTAATTAATAAACTCCCATTCATTAACATCTTGTCTCAGGATTCAAAACTGCTCATTCATTTAAAAGTGTTATTAAACTTTACCTTCTGTCAACTGTTTGCATTTATTGCGGTTTTCTTGTTCCCTATTTGCTCGATACGTTATGTTTAATGCCTTTCCGCTGTGTAATGTTTCACGCAATGCGTGCCTCATGCTTCAGTGGATGCATTCAGTTCCTATTTTGTGTTGATGTTTCTTTTTAAACATTGCCCCACAGTGTTGCTGCTGCAAACTTATAACTGCACTTATGGGGTTTTTTTCTTGTTTTACTTGGGGCCCGGGCCCCGTCAGGCAGAATTTATCTGCCTTTAGCTGCGGCCTCCAGGATTCTTGATAAGCCGAAATAAAAATTCAATTCAATTCAATTCAATTCATGTTTTTGCAAACATGGATTGTTTGATTCCAGGGTAATAGTAGGAATGCTTAGAAAAAAAGGTACGGTTTTAATTTAGCTAAACCGGGTAGGCGTGCGAAAGCACGTTTATAGCCTGGATGGCTCTAGGTTTTGCTTTGCTAGGGCGGTAGGCACGTCTGGCCACAACATTAGACTCAGGTTAAGCTCTGATCGAGGTTAAGTTGATCTGCACAATTCGCGCTGCAGATGGAAGTTGGTGAAGTCGACGATGTGCAATGTACAGCGCGAGAGTGTGGTGCAGTTTAACACAACAGGTGTGATCGGCTGCGGCGGTATGCAGAGGCCAGCGAAGTTTATCTGTTCGCGCCTCCGCGGGTTCGAAACCATGTCGCGGTAATATTTATTTTATTTCTGCACGGCTTCATGCTATGCTAGGTTTTGCCAAGGTCACCTTCAAGGTCAAGCTTCACACAAACTCGATGAGCCGGTTAGATCTCCTGAAGTTGCTTTTCGAATCCACAGAAATTTTTTTCCTTAAGTTCGAACAAACTATGGCAAACAAACACTAATTTACTAAGTTCCCTCTCTTCTCAATAGGTTCAAACAGAACATTGACTTATTTGTCAGCAATGCTACATTTAAAAGAAACATTAAACAATATATAATTGCCAACAATGTTCAATTCTGTTCCCTCTAAAACTTCCCTCGGATGACTTTGTTCGTAAATGACAGTAGGGCCCCGATCCACCCACGTCTGCAGTTTATTCCGGCATCCATGCAATTGATTTTGCTTGTGTATATAATTGCGATTATATTGGTCTTTTGACTCTCGCTGTATAGTTTCTGTTCCGGCAGCTCTTGCGTGTGTACATTTCTACACATGTACGATATGCACTAATTGTGCTGTGATGTATGTTTTGCTTTTATTATTTTACCCGTCTTCTCTGTTAAACTGTTAGGGTGCCGAGGCCTCGTCAGGCTTTTCAACCTTTTGTCTCGGCTGCCTCTTTCTGTAGAAAGAAAAACAATAAAGAAAAAAATCATTGCAGACAATAACTGAAAACAGGTAAAGGTCATTCGCTAAGCACACAGACCTATGCTAGTTGGTTCTTGGTATAACTATGAGACATCACTGCAGTGCACAAAAACACACGGACGAAGAGAACTGCGTCAGCAGCTCCTGTGTTGCGCTTCGAAAAACAGAAATAGATTATCTCAAGGCAAATGTGTTCGGTGGGTCAGCCAGGTAGGCGATGTGTAGGCGCGCCGATGTGTTGAATGTGACTGGCAAGATATCCTTTAGCCTATGTTTTTGTTCTGAGGTTTGGTTTCGGTTATGCCGCCTCGAACAATTGCTATTCTGGTCGCTGAAATGCTTTTCAGCCCCAGGGGTCACTACTACACCTTCGTACATAAATAGCCTGTTTTGTGTAATAAACCTCAGTTGAAGCTGGCCTCCGTAGTGTCTACTATCTTCGTCCGTGCGTTTTTGAGCGCTGGAATCACGTCACATTGCTATAAAGTCATTCGCGATTTCGGTCATAATGTTTCACAAGTATCAGGGTCTAGCAACAGAAATTCGGCAGTATTAATGACTCCACAGTAACTAAGCTCATCCAGTCGCCTAAGCGCAGCCACCCTTGTCATGCGACGTTCGGCGCATCCACAGAATCAGCGCCCCCTACTCGGTCAAAGCTGGGCGGCGGGCAGAGTCGAAGCTCCCCACGATATAATCGGCGGAAGCAGGCTCACGTGGCGCCCCCTACCTTCTCCTCCACCACGACGAGCGAACGGACCAGTGCGCGAGCGAGCGAGCCGTGAGGCCACCATAAATTATGCGCTTTAATTACTCCGCGCACTAATTGCGCGGGCTTAGCCAACGAATACCAACCCCCTACACCCCCACTTTCTCCCTCTTCACCCACAGCACTATCCCCTGCGGTCCCTAGCGCCCTTCTCACATTTCCCCAACCCCAAAGCTCCCCTGGCGAACTGCACCAGAGCACGCCGCAGCGTCAGCTTGCTAAGCCAGGCTCATCTCGCACCGGTGCCACGGAAGCAGAGCGGATGAAGTGGAGGAAAGATTGGAAAAGCAAATTGAGATGAAAACGTCTGCGCAGGCGCGGTAAAGAAGGAGAAAATGAGATAGATAAAAGAAAAAAGTGCAGCTCGACTGGATTCTATCCGGCGTACAAACAAGGAGTGCATAAAACAAGCCCGAGCCTACGCCGAGCCGAGGCTTCAGCCGGCAGACCCAGGAGCAATTAGGCCGGGCTTACCGGTAGATGCGGAGAATACACGCGTTCTCGGGCCTCTTATTTTGTGTTTTCGGTTTACGTTGATCTCTTTTTCCATGTCGCTGAATTCCTTTGCCGGTTATAGCAAGCAGCGACATGCTTATTGTCACACGTGTGATATATGATGTTTCATGCTTGTAAAAACGGTATTCACCTAATAACGCGTAAAATATGATACCAGGGAAGTTGTCATCAGCGGAAGAGCCAGAAATAAATACGTTACCTGCTGCTGTAATAGTAGTGGCGAAATTATTTGAGGATTTAATGGTGAAAGTAACATGCAAGGTTTCACAAAATTTTCAAGGTCACGCGGTCTGCTTTCGAGCCGTGTGAGCTGTAGCAGAGCATTTACCACATCCCCGAATTTCAAAATATCTGTAGGTTGCGGGATAATTGCCGTTCTCGCCTCTGAAAACCTTGCTAGCTTCCTAGGCGTCTTAAGTTCCGTACTGTTCTGCTGAAAAGTAGACCTGCGGCCGTATTCTGTGAGCAGTCTATTTTTGCTTGCAGATTTCGCGTCTTTTCAGTCCTCTGTAAAAGGTCGCTAAGGTAGAACCGCGGCTTTCAAGTCTTCACGGCAAGCGATCCGGTCATTGGATGCTTGGCGACCGGACGTCCCCATTGGCTGCTTTTATTTATTTATTTATTTATTTCTAACTCAAAGGCCCCATTGAAGGGGTATTACATGAGGGGGTGGAATACTCAGCAGAACATTTCTTCGATGGATGATTTGAATGATGATGAGTTGGTCAGATCCACGATGGCGTTTGGCAGGTCATTCCACTCCCTAGCTGTGTGAACGAAAAATGATGACACATGCGCAGAAGTTCGGGCAGGGGGAGGACAGACAGCCTTCGCGTAGTTTGTGTGATTGGAGATGCGATGTGCGGTGCTGATAATGGAGTTAAGCAATGGATGATAACAGAACTTATGAAACAGACACAGTCTGTAAATTTTTCGGCGGTTCGCTAAGGTAGTGAGATGAGCATTGCGTTTTAATTCAGTTACACTTACATGATAAGAATAGACCGAGAAAATAAAACGAGCTGAGCGATTTTGTACAGATTCGAGAGTAGTGGAAAGGTTATTGCGATGAGGGTCCCAGACCACGCATGCATATTCTAATTTGGGACGAATAAGTATTAAATAAGCAAGGAATTTCACTGATAGGGGTGCTAGTCGCAAAGTTCGTCGAAAATAACCACGGACGCGATTTGCCTCATTAGTAACCTGAGATATATGAAAAGACGAATTTAGACAAGGTGTCAAATGGATGCCTAAATACTTGTAAGTTGATACTGAAGAGATTTCTGCATTCCCAATTAGATATCTTTAAGGTGGCTGTGAATGACGTCGGTGGAATGATAGCAGAGATGCTTTTTTCACATTTAAGGACATTAGCCATGTATTACACCAGGTTAGTACGTGCTGAATGTCAGACTGGAGAAGCAAAATGTAAACGCTTTGACAGCCAATGGCATGTAATGGTCCACCTGCTGTTGACAGAGTGCTGCGATGCACCTCACCATTGGCTCCATATTGCATCCAATTTCAGTCAATGGTGAGTGAGGTCACCAACCACCCAATAGCCGAGTCGCTTTGCATAGACTCTTGAAAGCCGAGGGTATATCTGAGTGACCAATCACAGAGGACCAAGTGGACACGAAATGGACAAGGAAAAATGGAGAGCTTGTAGAATACAGCCTCTGGGAAGTTTGGACGCGGCTTGTACGCGTTCTAGTGAATGACTAGATTTTTAGTCAGAAAAGCAGCAGGAGTGACTAAGCATATTAAGAAAAATAAGTATAATTTTAAACCAGAAGCAACGCATTCTGTTTCCAGGAAGCATCTTAAATAATTGTAGGGGACACATGACGGACATGACGGGATAGCATTGATGAGTTAATACCCATATATGCAGAATTGGTCATACTCAACTTTACATTAATATGTCCCTGGGAGTCCTCATACTACTTCTTGCGCAATGGTGCAGCGGTTAAGGGAAGCGCCACTCTCCTGCGATGGCAGGTGCTGCCGGTGGTGGACATTGTGCGACCCAAGTTGCTCTTACCGGGTAACCATTCGCGATCAACTATTAATTTAACTGCTACCTTCCCGTGTGGTTTGTTTTCTCACACACAATCAGTTGGGCAGGTTGTGACGACCTCACAAGATCACGTGATCTAGGTTAGTTGTCTTCCTAGGTTGTTTTTGCGGGGCTGGCTGTCTGGGCCACCCTACGCCACCTATTTATCACTCACAACACCTACAATGCCGACGCCGGATGTTCTTCGTAACGGGGCCTCTGACACTGTCGCGTTAATACCTGTCAAGTCGAAGTGACCGTATCCGCCCTTCTTGTCGTGTTTAAATTTCGCAGTTATGGTAAGGTTATGACACGGCTCTTTTTTTTTGTCATCGCCTTGCCAATAAAGCATTTAAGTGTCTGCATCCCTTATTAGGGGCTGTACTAAAGATCACCTCGACAGTGAAGAACCTATGATGATTTTATGTCATGTTTTCGCCGATGTTTTTGAAGTAGTAGCTCGTAGTTCTTTCTTTTCTCAAAGACACTGACGCCGTCTCAGAGGGGGGAGAGCAATTGCACAACACACTTGTCTAAACTCTGTAACATTCGGAAAGACTTTTTGGAATCGCCTTTAAATACAAGACATCTTCCTCGTTACTGCTGGCCATGACCACACTGAAGTCACAGAACACCGCATAAGATATGTCTCCTGTTCTTAGTGTAAAGCTTACCACCCTGCTGAATTAGTGGAATCAGGCACCAGCATAAGGCTACTGAAGCCAGCGCAGCATAAATAATAGGCTGTATTAGGGCCTAAGAATGTTACTTGCAGCATCATTTCGCAAGGTTCTCAGACCATCTACTGAAGAACAGAACGCGTAGTGTGGCTCAAAGTTCACAGCTTACCCCTAGATCGAGGTTGAACTTATTGATCCATGTAGAAAGGAAATTTTCCAGATCAAGTTCCACGCTACGAAAACACCTGCAGACTAGTATCGCGATAAGAATGTAGCCTGAAGAAGCTTCGGCCGGTGGTCCGAACACGCCGGAGTATTGGACCAGTCATGTCGTCTACGCTTCGTTGTTTTAGAAACAAAATGCGCTCACTATAGGTCGTATTGTCTGCAAGATCTTTTATCTTGTGAAGTAAATTATGAAGGAACAATTTCGACGTTGGATACCGTCAACAGAAGCATGTTGACAAAGTCGAATCCACAAGGTCGACAGTACAACTATTAGGACTAACTGTGCATAGAGCGTGTACAAATGGGGTAACAAAGTAATTGAAAGGCGATTACGATAGAAGGCAATGCGAAGTTTGAGCGCAGCTCATCATGGCTTACAGGTGGCATGTTATACAGCTAGCCACCCTCCGAAATCTTCCCGTAGCAGCCACCTGCCAGATGGCGTTTCGTTCGGAGACTTGGACAACCGGTTACGCTTACGCGTTCGACTGCTATGACGCGGAAGCCAGAAATGGCTGCCTAAGAGCGGCACTCCAAAATCGTGCAGTTTTATTCTCTGCTTTTTTTGCAAACTTTGAGAATTTTACTGGCCGAAAAACATCGGTGTCCAAAAAACGAATACATGCCTGAAAACGTCCCCCGTATTTTGCCAGAAATATACACCGGAAAGTACACGGCTTAATAATGACTAACAAGACCGACACTTTATTCGTGCCACCAAAAAGAGCCTCATTAAATTAAAAGGGGGAGCTCAAAGTTCATACTACTGATATGGGCGAAACAGCACCTTCTCAATGGGGCACGTGTCCGTGCCTATTCGCGGGTACAAGATATAATCACACACCCGTAATGCCTGCAAAACTGTCACTATAAACGACAATTGCTCAGGCAAGAACTCTCGGCGAGACTCCGAAAAAGGCAGTGCTAAGAGGCAAATTAAGCCCCGCGTCCTTTGGTTTCCTTTGTACCATTTTGCTTCCAGAACACGCGCCCATATCCCAGGAGGTGTTTGAGCCCGGAGCGTCGTCCCGCACTCTTTGTTCCGGCATAAATAATGGCGCCGACGCTCGGCTAGTCCTTCGGGCTGCGAGAGCGTATCTTCATTGTTACTTTGGCCGCCATGAATGGAAGTAGGTAATGAGCTCGTCCTCACTGAAGGCTCCGAGCTGATCGCTCCAGCGACAATGTTGTCTTTTGTCAGCCACGTCTCGTCGCCTCCGTTAAGCCTCCTGCTGCCTACTCGCTAACGAGGCAGGAGGAGTGATTTTCTTTCCTTACTACCTTTTTCTGCTTAGCGCTTTCGGAAGCCCAGAAGCGAAGCTATCCAAATAGGCGTCGCCGCTTTCGGCACTTGATCACAGCGGGGACCGACGCTTGTGCGCCCATTATTGTGACCTTTTATCTGGCGCGCAGGCCTTATTGCGTTCTCTGAAGCGACGCGACGCTTTTTGCGATTGCGCCGTTCCGCTCGCTTGGGCGGCGCCTGGAGTCTATAGTGACGCCTTGTAACTCTGTCCGACGCCTCATAAACCCAGAACGGTAATGAAGCCGTTTATGGCAGCCCACCGCCTCCCTGGTCCGCAGCGTCCGGAGTTCCCGGAGTGCTCCGTTTAGATGGGAGTTTTCCGAGCCGTTTGCACTGCTACATGAGCGTCCCACGGGAACAAGTCTTTTTTTTTTTCTCGGTAGATTATATGAGGAAAATGTTGAACGCTTCATTCACTTCCCGCACTGTGTTTGATATAATTATACAAATTAAAAATTGATGTCACTGGCGTACACTGGCGTCCGTGTGCATGCGTGCGTGCGTGTCTGCGTGTGCGTGCGTGCGTGTGTGTGTCTCTGTGGGTGTGTGTGGGTGTGCTTGTGTGTGTGTGTCTGTGTGGGGACGGTGGGTGTGTGTGTGCCCGTGGGCACGTGTGTGTGTGTGTGTGTGTGTGTGTGTGTGTGTGTGTGTGTGTGTGTGTGTGTGTGTGTGTGTGTGTGTGTGTGTGTGTGTGTGTGTGTGTGTGTGTGTGTGTGTAGGTGGGTGGGTGGGTGGGTAGGTGGGTGTCCGTGTGCGTGTGTGTGGGGGGTGCGTGTGCGGGTGTGTGTGTGTGGGTGTGTGCGTGTGTGTGGGGGGTGCGTTTGCGTGTGCAGGTGTGTGTGTGTGTGCGCGTGTGCGCGTGTGCGTGTGTGCGGATCCGTGTGTGTGTGTGGGGGGGGGGTGTGTGGGTGGGTGTGTGTGTGGGTGTATGCTTGTGGGCGTGTGTGTGTGTGGGTGTGCGTGTGCTTGTGTATGTGGAGGGGTGCGTGTGCGTGTGTGTGTGCGTGTGCGTGCGCGCGGCCTGCAGAGAGTGGCGTGAAATTGATACCATTACACATATATCACAGATATACCTATGTATCATATATCAGAGATATATGCGTAAGCACATTCAGACTGTGCTTGCTCCCTGTTTTCTCGTATAGTGAGCGCTTAGTCGTCCATTCATGGTGACTTTGAGATGATATCTCTCTGATGTGGTGGCAATATAATGAAATGTAACCGATCATCGCGGCCTTTTCCGCACACCTCGAGAGCAAGTAGCGAGTACGCATTGACAATCAATATTTTGTTGCATAGCCAATAATTATGGACAAAGGAATTTTTAAGCGGCAATCCGTTTATGAACGCTTTTTTCATATAGTGCATTATTTCGCTCTGACAATCAATATATCCGCCGATCATCCGATGGTAGTCTTGCAGTTTATTTTATATTAACGTTTTTGCTATCCCCACAAGCGTTCCCCATTGGTGTTCGATGGCAGTCCTGAATTTTCGATGCGATTGATGGAAACAATTGAAAAGAAACATTTTGCGATATATCAAAAGAATGGACCAGTACCTTCATTATTTCCGTGAGAGCATTTCACAGTTTTCCAGTTCTTAAGATTTATGTCTGAGACTGTAGGATGTCAGTTAATTTAGGAGCGCATGAATGAATGAATGAATGAATGAATGAATGAATGAATGAATGAATGAATGAATGAATGAATGAATGAATGAATGAATGAATCCACTGAAAAAGCAAGGCCGGAAATTGGGGTAGGGACGGTAGTACAAGATTCGAGCAAGAAACGAAAATCACCAGCATAGTTGCTATATGAATTGAAGTCGGCATTGATGCATTTGAAACAGGTTTCTGTTAGCTTTTAATCTTGTACTATAAATGTTGTTCAATTGTTCGAGATAGGACCTGCATAAAAAAAATTGGCAGTGCCTTAGCTCAGCTATACCAGGATCTACGTAGCGAGACATGCGCAGTCTCTCTCAGTCAGAGGTGGGCGGAGTCGGCAGCTGTGACGTCACTTGGCTCCTCGCGCATGCGCACAAGTGGCGCGAAGGCCCACAGCGAAACGTCGAGACTGCGGGTAATGTAACTCTCCCTACAAAAAAGCTGCGTCGTTTATGCTGCCAAAAATCTTGAAAATACTTTAGCAGTCATACGACAAAACCTATTCATAGCGCTGATATGCAGAGTGATTCTTCGTATGAGAGCGTCTGCTTATCGCTGATATAGAGTACGACTTTAAGGTATTCTCCTTCTCATCAGGAAAGTACGGTCACAAATACAATAGAGCAAAGGTCACAGGAAATAACACAAATATCTAAAAAACTCAAAATTCACGCAGTACCGAGTCGCGACATGCTTCTCCCTGGGTACGTTTTTTTTTGTCTAGTTGTCTATCCCTCAGCCTGGGAAAGGAAAACAATTTATTTAGAAATACCGCTGTCTCGGAGGAGGGACATAGCAGGAGTGGGTACATACAATAGTCAAACAAATTGCATGGGTAGCATAGAAACAGATAACATAGAAGTATTAAAAACAGATCAGCCGGTCAAATTGTCAGGCAACTGAACAACAAACTCTTCAATTAGAAATAAGCGAAGTGAGCCGTCCAATCCATTCCAGATTTCAACAGTTAGAGGGAAAATAGAAAATTTAAAACAATCTATATGTGGTTTGAAAGGAACAATGTTTAATGGGTGGTTCCGTCGGGTTGCACGTGCGCTTGAGGACACAAATGTGAAGGGTGCCTGAATGCCATATGACGTGTGAACGATCTTGTGCAGCATAATGATGCGTTCACGTGTGCGCCTATGTTGTAACGTTTGTAAAGATAAACTGTGCATATGGGAAGAAGGTGAAAACTTGCGATCGTACCGGCCGAAGATGAATCGTATTGCTTTTTTTTTTTAACTGATTCTAAACGGTCAATGTCGCGCGCGTAATGAGGGGACCAGACAATTGAGGCGTACTCCAGGATGGGTCGAACTAGTGATTTGTAAGCAGTTAATTTACATTCCTTCGTGGCATTTTTTAAGGTTCGAAGATGAATGTTTCGCCTAGTTTCTCCCACTGCCTCTCCCGTACAGGCCTTTCAGCGAATCGCACTAAAAATGAAAGTTTCGCTGAGTTCACCAAGAGTTCGCTAAATTGCACTCCCTGCCCTCTGCATTACCATTACCTAGAAAATAACACATATGTAGAAAAGGACTAGGTGTGAGAAAGCTCTGTGGGTGCCTAAGCATCCTCTTTTCTTTCTTTTTTTTTGCAAAGAAGGTGATTGCTTCTGCGCATGAATAAAATCAGGACACGTACTGGGGCAGAAGTTTCAATGGCGCAAATGAAAATTGCCGAGTGTGTGGAGGGCAAGAAGAAGCGTGGTACTACCCTTTTTTTTCACCTTTTCTCAATACCTTAGCGGCTGCAGAAGTTTTTTTGTTTACTTTTATTTCAAAAGCACGAGGAAAATTACCTCTCTCTGGAATAGCTGCTGCTTTCCGCGTGCTCCACGAACAGCTTTAGGCAGGCGCAAGAGTGCCGGAAAGTAAGCCGTCAAAGGAAAAAGAAAAAAAAGAAAGAAAACGGAAGGACCAGGGGATGACAGCCTCCCTAGCCGCAAAAGCCATTTCCCAAATGCGCCGGCACGCTTCCCGTGTTATCCCTTTCGCATGCATTCCGAAACTAAAAACGACAAAAAAGGGAACGGGGAAAATGGGGAGAAAGATGAACACCAACGGCCCAACCGAACGTGCACGTAAGAACGCCTTTGCTCTTATACGGGAAGGAAGAAACAATGACGAAATGGCGTAGCGGCAAGTCTTGAGGGGGGAAAAAAGGGAGGAAAGCTGGGGCTTAGGGGAACGCTTTAGGTTTTCAGGGACAGTTGGGATTGGTCGTGCGCTCGGATAGGGAAGGCGGCTCGCGGGAAGGACGCCAAAGCCTCCGGCTTCATGCAAGGGCGCTGCCCTGCGTGTGGAGCGAAATGACGACTGCGGGGATGCGAGGGATATGTGAAGGGTGGATAGGGACGCAAATACATCTGGATCTAAACGGCGGGCGGATACGTGGGAGACGTCGAGGACATTTCTTGCCGCGCTTGTGCGTGTCTTTCCGCGGGAGTGCCTTGGTGAAAAAAGCAGAAATAAAAGCGTATATGGTAAACGAGCACACACTTCCTTCATTGACTTCTTCATTCCATCCCAAAGCTCTCTTCTTTGTTGAGTACTTTTGATAGTTTTTTTTTTCCTTTGCGAATATAAAGCATAGAATGCGTTGTGGAGGCAAAGGCACGAAAAACTCACGAGGAGTTTAAGATAAACGTTCTGCGGGGAAACTGACATTGTGCATACTTTTTTTCTTTTGCTTTGAAAAAGTGCTAGAAAAGAACTGAAGCCATAGAGCGCATAAATACTAGAGCTTCCAGGCTGACTACAGATTTCTTTACATTTTTCTTCGACGAAACCCCAAGGAGAGTTTTGAACGAGCCGTACTGAAAGAGGCAGTCTTTCAAAAGTCTTCATTTGCATATTCCAATAAATTGGGGCACACCTCAACGCTGTTGGCATATCTTATTTTCTTTATATTTTGTGAAACGTGAGCCGCCGGAGTGTTTAATGTTCATAGTTTTTTTTTTCTTGCGTCTTTCTTGACTCAGTGCGGTAGAGTTTCACGTGCTTCAGGATTAGTGTGAAATTATCCTAAGGTGCTGGATCCCAAGCATAATAAACGCGGATGTACTGGCGCAGGCTTGCTCTCCTAATTGAAGAATGTAAAAAAAACTCCTAGGCTTTAGTACTTCGTGCCGAAAGGAGCCGCCAGCGCAGTATTGAGGGCTGTCAAGTCCTCCCAAGATAATAAGGTCAAAAAGCCCGAAGTGTGTTTTCACACTTTTTGTGTGTACATTCACTACTTCACATTTCGTGGCGCTGCTAGTGCTTGGACTTTGATGCACGCTTCATTCTAAGTCAGCAGTTAACTTTAAGCGCTTAACTTGGCTTAACGCGAGCCGGTATCTTCGTACCATGCCTTCTTACTCACCCTCAATCGGCCGTTCTAGCCGTTTACAGGCCTTTTTGTTTCCAATATTTCATGCCCGCCTGATGTCAGAAGAGTAATTTTTTCAACAATACAAAGTCATTTATTTTGTGCGTGGTGCACCACAATACATCACCATGCCTTTCGTGGCAACATCACGTGCACTTTCAGGGATTTATTCTTTCTTGTACTTATGACTAGCGATGGTGTTATTGCGGTAAAATTATATTTCGGAAACCAAGGTTCTAGTTATGAAAATGGTCTTCTGTAATGTAGCCTCGTGAACAGAGCCAAACTAAATTATTACCGGCGTAGGAGAGCCATTTTATTTGCTCAACCGCAGTTTTTTCATATTTTTATTTTTCTCCTACGCACAGCATTAGCTCGTGCAGCACGAAAAGCTTTCTTTAGAACATATTTGGTACAGAACTAATAAAAGTTTACAGAAAGAAAACAGAAATTTGTGCTTTGGGACTCATCAGTTGGAAGCCATGTAAGCTTTGCTTTCAAGGGTGCCCGAGTATCAATTTTTTTTTTTTCAGATGAATCAGTTGCATCTCGCAGCATAATAGATCAGTTAACTCTAAAGCGAACGGCATGGCTAGATCACAGATATCTAAGGTTGATAAAGCGTTCGAAGCGCTGTCAAATGGCAAAGTTTTGCAAATCTTGAGTTTGAACAAGGGAAGTGAAGCTCCAGTAACTTTGGGGGTGGTATGCTTGGTTTTACGACCCGAAGAGATATATATGGAACGAGCAGGATGCCTTATCAGACGGCTATGGATTGATTCAGACCACCTGGGGTTGTTTAACGTTCGTTTCTCATCCACCTAAATTCTGCAATTGTTACCGAGGAGGTCAAATAGCCAATGGCTCTAGCATGAAACGTTCACGTGTTGCTAGTGAAGGCAATATACGTAGTGCTACCTTCATAAGCTCGGTTATATCAACAATCTCCTATCGGATATCCCCATGCATGCTCCGTACATACTATCGCAATCAAAATAGAACGGGACAAGTGTTCTTGGAAAAACGTTTATTGCACCTTTACCTCGCTACTCACTCACGTGGTATGGTTGCCAATGAATAATGCACATTTGTCCCCGCCTATCTTTCACACATTTCATGTCACTTGATTACATGACTGGGCCGAAATAATTTTTCCCACACACTCGCACACGGTAAACTTTTGATCGCGATAGTATGTGAGGTGATCATGCAGTTCAGTGACAGGGATACCAACGGTTTCGCTCTTAAGTTCACAAGAGCGCAGTATTCGACAGCCCTTTAACTGTTTTCTTATCTTACCTTGGGAAAATAAGTGTTTTTGTTCATTTCATTATTTTGAGTGAAAATTATCTATTATTATATTCGCATGATGCGCATTAAAATGAGGACAAGTGAATATGCTATTCAGAGAGTTTGCTTCAAATGTGAAATTTCAATTGTGTAATAAACACTTCTGAAAATACTGGTTAATGCTTACAATTGTATGCGCACACCACACACATCGGAGAAAAAATTTTGGAGGCATACAAGGTAGTGTTTGTTTCATTGCACAAAATATATCACAAATATATCACAAAGCGCGAAATCGACCTAGTTATACAGTTCAGTTAGTACATTACAGTTAGTACAGCGTCTTGTTTCGGCGCAGATGCTCTTAAGGAACCTGGGGCAGTAAACAACATAGCGACTCTTATGATGCCAAACAACCACGCCCAATCAGCAACAGAAGGAACGCAACCTATGCAGAAGTCTGTATAACGATGCCACACGAGTTACAGGTTACAAGTAATAGGCGTGAGTGGATTTCCACGACCGGTTTCAGCGCCCCAAACGAAAACTATGGTTTTTATAAATTTCGAAGGGACCAAAATGCATTGCCACTCGCCGGAAAGCGCGAGCCTTCTTTTAATAGAAAAAAAAAAGGAATAAAAGCCGCAATTTGGAGCAACGCCTGAAGGCGTGTTTGCTACTACAGACCTACTTTCATCTTTATGGGTTCAGGTAACCCGGCTCCTGGTTTCTATTAATTTTCCTTAATGCTATGCTTGGCAGATTAATTACCCCAACTTCACTGAAGTTGTATAGCACATTTTTTAACTTGAGCCACAAACACTGTCTCAGTTCCAGTAGAGTTAGTTCTTGGGCTAGTTGGTATGCTTGATTTGAACTCAGTTTTTCAGCGCAACGGCACGCGGCCACAGAAAAGAAGCAGGATTCCTTTGGGCGGCGCAAGAACACTGTCACTCACAGACGAGACAGTCCTCTGTTGACAGTGGGATAGAACATATCTTTCCTACAGGTATGCTTTGTTTTAACAAAATCAAGTCTTACCTCAAAATGCTAGGGGGAAAAAATGACCTGAACAATTGTCGCCCAATTACAAATCTGCAAGAAGGCAGACGCAATTACAAATATACGAAATATACTTGTGTGCTTCGACTTTCATATCTTACTGCCTTCAAAATGAACAGGCTCTTGCTTTGCATGACGCCTGAGCAATAGCTGCGCATATTTTAGTTTGTTCATTAGTTCATTTTAGTTAGCGTTTGACCGATCTTCCGATGTTTGTTGCTGTATGCCATGTAAAGGGGGGTCCGGGGGTCCCTCAAGTGATGTGCGATCACTTTTTACCCGGACCTACCCACATCTATGATGTAAATAAAACAAACTTCAAACTTCAAAGCGCATATTTTAGGTTAGTTCTTTGAGAGCGTATACCGGGCCACTGGTCTTGCGTATTACTTGTTATGGGTCGCGGAAATTATTGTAAAGCCTTTAAAATTTTTTACTTCAAACGTACCCTGTAGCAAGAACTCCTGCCTTTCATCCTTCGAGGCGGCCTACAACTTTCGAATTGAGATATTGTTCTTGAATCCAAAGGTTCCAATTTATGTAATAAGTCTGAATGGTTTATCGAACTGCACAGGCTGAAAACAAAAATACTTTCGGTTAGACCAAACAGCTCACAATATCACGCAATTGGTTACACTCGAATAGGATGCTTCGTCTTCCTGGAAACCTCCGTTACATTTAGTTGAGACGCCTTGCATGATAGCGCGCTGCGTATATACAGATACAGGGCGATTTTGTTTTATTCTTTAAACATTTCTTAAACGTTGTGAGAAATACGTCGGTGCGGTCTGCTAAGATGATTTTTACAGCAAGGCGTAGATTGTGTACCCCATATGAATTAATATTTAGGCTATTAATTAACTTAAATTAAGAAACATATCTTTCCTTCTTTTTTGTGGGGGGGGGGGGGGGGAGGGGCAAGGTTTCACTTTCAACTTTATGGCCGTGAACATTGAAGAAGAGCTATGTTTTTAAATTCTCTTCACTGGCAGTATGGTTCTAAATATGGAATGTAAATAATACACATTTGAAAGCCCACTGAGTCGGCTTTCCCGAGATGTATACTAATAAAATTACGTCTCTCGCACTTCTTATGCATCAAATGCAGGCGCAGTAGAAATATTCGAGGATGTAGAAGTAGTTTGATTTCGGTGGCGATGCCATGCCAAGCGACGCTATTTAATTATCATCTAAAGCGGAAAAACCAAATCAACATTCTTTAAAACGCGTATTTTTTCACAATCAATATTTTGAACCGCATTGCCTATCAAGAAAATTTAAAAACAGGGCACACGTTTGACGTTAACGGCCATCAATTTCTTAATATAGCCCTGTCCCCTAAGATCAAAAGTACAAAGTTTTTAGTTCATTTAAGATAACCAATCGTCTAATTATTGATCTGTATGATTATGTAATGTTTGCCTTGGTGCGAAATGCAGCAGACCACACCGACGTATCTTTCACAATTTAAAAAAAAATTCTTACTGTTAAGAAAATCATTCTTTATCTATTCTATAGGCTCGTGCAAAGACAGCTGTAGAAACATTTCGTCAACATTCATGTGCATAAAGATGTGACCGAGGTTACATTATATTTTATAGAAAAATTTACAGCCATACCAGTTCCTACTAATATAGCAGTACGCCGCTGAAAGTTTACTTTGATTTTTAGGCGGCTGAGTCATCTCTTGCGAATAAAATTGGTCTCTCCATCAACGAAATGGTTAGCTTTTGCAATGACTGATCTTAAGTCATGGCTTCAACATTTGGGTCAGCTGAAATTTTTTACACTTCTTCATGGAACAAAAATAAAGAAATCTAGTCTGCAGATAAAAAGGCTTGTGTGTTTTTCGAAGCGCTGAAAACAATATTAACTTGTCAATACACTCCATCTCTTCACGATTCAACGGGCATTACAGAGTTGAAGCTAAGTTCACAGAATCATGACAGGAAAAGCAAGGACATGCTTTCTCTAGAAAGAGACCTTCACAGGCTACCACATTCAGAATATATGTCGTTTTTATTAACCTATCTGCCTTAGGTACATGTTTGAGAAATGTGTCCCCATAGATGATCACGTAGGCTTGGCTACTGCAGTTGATATGTCTACAAATTTCCTTAGAGGCTGCGATTATAAAAAGGACGTGATTTTTAACTATCTTCTTGCGCGAACTGACGTATTCTTTTTCTACTGTAGATAAACTGTTCATTCAAAATAATTCATGCAATCTTGGCCTGCTCAGCATGCGACAAAACTTGTAGTTGAAGACGTTGCAGGTGATTAACGCAGGCTGCAGTGTAGTCGATGTCTACACCGACATTCCCGCTCCCCTAATAAGCTTGTCTCTTCGCCGCACATTGCATATCACCGGTCTCCTCATCAGCTCTTCCAGAATACCATTCTTCAGTACGCATACAAATCATTCTCGACCGTGCGCACTACCCGGATAATTCACCTTCATGTTCGACGCACCGTTACTCATCACACTATCCACCCACATTCCTCCCTTCTTCGGGATGCACTCCTGTCTAATGAATACGAATTACGAGTCCTACTAATTCTTCCGTGTTCCTACTCTACCCGCTCCCTCTTTGTACTCCTCTGCAGGTCTAGAAGTCTGTGCCCTAGACTCAGCAGGGGTGGCTCTGACCGTGTCTGCCCGTCATTGGGGACGTGACATAGAGCTGCGAAGGACCCGTAAGTATCCTAAATGTGGCGCTTCACCGAATACGTCACCAGCAAATCTGGAGAAAAGAACTTTTCAGCGGGAAAGAGATTATGAACGCAACGTAAGATTTCGTAAGATATCGTAAGATTTCACTATAATAATCAATATATCCGCAGATCTCCTGTCAGCAGGCTCTAATTTAAAGGCGAAAGCCTTTAATTCCTCATCGTTGTCGACAGAAGGTTGTCAGCAGAGGTGTCACGCTTTTTCTAGTCAGACCAGAAAAAAAAAATCTTTGTGCGCATTGGGATTCGAACCACCATCCTTCCGCTCAGCAGCCGAGCGTGCTAATGGCTACGCTACTTTTTTTTTTATTATTTATTGCCTGACTTCGGCAAGAACCACAGTACACAAATACACTTACAGAGCGCAGTGTTGTTAATTATTGCTCAATGGCTACGCTACTTCCTGCTTTTTTTCTTTGATGGTATTTATTGACATAGCGTAGTACAGAAAGGATATATATACACACATATGTATATATATCCTTTCTGTACTACGCTACTTCCTGCCAACGCACATGTAGTTCTCCTTGTCTAGGACGCTGGAGAGTGTTTGCAGAAAGGCGTCGGATCAGACGGATGCCTCCCAAACGCCCTCCAGTGTGTCCAGCATTTAAAATTCCCAAACAACTGTGTACTTAATTAACATCTTAACCGCATATCATTGGCACAAGCAGCAACACTGGGCTAAAGGCTTTCGCCTCACCCCACTTTAGGTCAACAAAGTGCCCCCCTGAATTTTTTATTTCTAATTATGTTTTTGCTGTCGTCAAAAACGTTCCCCATCGCTTTTTTATGGCAGTCGTAACTGCTCGATGCGAACGATGGGAAAATTTTAAAAGAAAGGTTGTGTCACGCATCGGAAGAAGAGACCATTACCTTCATTGTTTACATATCAGTATTTTGCAATATTCTAATATTCAAATTTTTGTTCAAGAATGCTGGACATGTGTATAGTGTGCAACATTGTGCACATTGTGCATGTGTATTGTGCACATTGTGCATTGTGCACATTGTGCATTGTGCACATTGTGCATTGTGCACATTGTGCATGTGTATAGTGTGCCACAGTGTGCAACATTGCAACATTGCATGTGCAACACTTGTAGGAGACGCGTCTAGTGATCGCTAGGTTATAACCTAAAATTTTCCTCACAATGATGCACCTGGGTGGAACGGTGACGGTGACTATGAAAGTGGACAGTCAACAACAGTCTCACCCAAGAATTTTGTGCCTTTCTCAGTAAATCTGGTTACAACATTTTCCTGTAACTATTATACATCATATACGTGTTTTAGATATATATTCATTCTGGCAGGCTTGTTCAACAAAAAAAAGAAAAAGCTGGTTGTCATGGAGAAATTTTATAGGGAAGGAATTTTTTCGCTTGAAAGAAAGTGCGCGAAAAGCATGACTCCATGCAAAACTGCAGAGGGCAAAACGCTTCTCTAGAACACGTCCTGGGAGTGTTTTGAGATAAGCAGGCGATATCTAGCGATAACATTTGGTTCAATATGGTCTGGATGTAAGCATTTGCAGTTAATCTCCTAGTATTTCGTCGTCATTTTTTGCCTTCTAGGTCATAGCGGCTTTGGGAGGTACGGAACAGACTTTTCAGTCCTTCCAGGCATGGTTTTGCCCTCTGTACATGTGTTGAACTTTACGCATATTAAGGCGCTTCTCTACTGGCAGCTGACATGCGGGGCGCATGTCCACGCCTGTGTAATCTCTGTTGGTTTTCTCCTGCCGTTTCCTTAGCTGTTTCATAGCGTGTTAAACTTCTAAACAAAGGATAGTTTTGGCCGTTAAATGAGTACGCTCTTGATGTACACATGTGCGTCCTTTCTTATCACTAAAGAGCCCAAGAATGCTTTCCACTGAAGCCGATTAGTTATTGCGAGAGACCTGAATTTATCGAAGGTAAGAGCAACCCTCTCCCTCAAAGAAACTTAGGATCTCCGTGGATACACGAGAGCCACTATACACGTTTGAAAGAATAATGCACTCGGATTACATTCTTATGACAAAGGCACTACGTTCCGCACCACTGAACGATCACACAAAGCTTGAAAGGTTTTTGGACGGCAACACGATCAAAAATAAGGAAACTTGTAATGACGGTACCGGTTCACTTTGCAGACTTCAGCCGTTAAAGTCAGAGCCTAATTGGTTGAATTTCTTGTTATATTTAACCCCGAGCACTGCCGGCCTTTGCGTGAAAGTGCATAAGTGAATATCAAAGGCCGAGCAGCGTAATTGGATACAAGTTAATGACTAACAGCGCACGCGTTTGGGCTTCTGGGTAATCGTTGCAAGCGCTCAAGGCAGGAAACAAGATCCAGTCGGTTGTGCTGCGCTCTTTTCGTCATAATTTATCCATGGTACACCCAAAGAGCGGATTCGCTTCTAATAAAACTAAACCGATACAACGCCACAACCAACGTTTACCAAAATGTAATTGTTTTGCATCATATCGGGCGTCTGTTTGACAGGGAAAACAGTGGTACGAGAGATGCTGGCCTGCGTCAGGACGTTCAACGCCCACGCAGATTCGCAGCAGCGCTATATTGAACTTAAACCTCAGGAATCACGTGATCCCTAGGGCTAGCGCCATTATATCGGCCCCTATAACACTCGCTGTTCTGAGGTGACGTTAGGCAGCTCTGCAAGTGTATCTGCTCAAGTCCCCTGCGTGATATCCGTAGCGACGTGGTGTCTAGCGTTCAGAAAACGCGGAAAATCCAACCATCTCTGAGAGTAGCCTGGAAGATATCATTTTTTATATAGTCACGCGTAAAGATAAATTGGTGGCTGGTCAGTGCTAAATCCGCATAGTATCTTTTAAGTTTTTCACCTTGAATGCGCTATTCTGATGTTTGTTCGTTTTCTAACTTGATTAACAAACTAAATTAGCATTTACGAGATAAGGTACTCCTCGTGCTAACTTTTTTATATCCCAGAAAAGTTATCTCCTTAAAAGAGGCACCTATTTTATGAAATAAATATTTTTTATTTTATTTATTAAATATCCAAATCAGATTTACTTCATGAAACCGTTGCGTTCATTACAGCCATAATTTTGGGGGGCTGGCATAGATGTTAAATTAAAAAAAAGTATATTTCATTAAAGGAATGCCTCCTTTACGGCCAAAATTTCTTTGCGATTGCATGGATGTTAGTCTGAGAAGTACTGCATGCCATAAAAGCTGATCTTATATATTTTATATCTAACTATTGAGCTAACATTCCATCTGGCCACTGTCTTAAGAATTCAAGTTTAGATTTAGCGTATTATTATGGGTGCCATATACAAATCTGACCCGTAATTTGTAACACATCACGAAAATCAAAACTGCTGAAATCCCAACATCGAGGGTGGTTTCATTAGGAATAATCGCTTCGAACCTTTCCGCACTTCCCTTCTGAACCGCCTTCGAGCAACGACCGTAGCCTTTCGCTATTCTTCGTAGCGTCTTAGAGAAAGGAAGGCCAATTAATGTCACAGGCAGTCAAAGCCACGTTTTAAAGGCAAACCAGTAATTCACCGTTCCATAAGAGGACAATGAAAACAGTGCTTTACGAGATCGACCTTTAGTGCTCTGCTATACGGAGACACCCCTAGCTTCGATTAAAGATTTTCACTTTCGTGTTTTCTGTCTGAGATCTGTGGACAGACAGAAAGTAATAAAAAGGCGGAAGGAAACGTGAGTGCTCAAAAGCGCTGCCGAAGAAAGTCATGTCTCTAGTAAAAACCCAGTACAAAAATTCGCTGTAGCTTAGCTTGGTTCAGCGCGGTAATTGCGAAAGCAATATCCGTACCTACGCCATGGTACAGGTGGTAGTGTAGCTGGTGGTGGTGCTTGTGGTTAGACTTGTGGCGATGCATCTGTTATACAATCCAATCCAATCCAATCCAATGTAATCTAATGTAATCTAATCTAATCTAATGTAATCTATTCTAATCCAATCCAATCCAGTCCAGTACAATCCAGTATAGTCAGGCCGCCATTCATGTGCACCGCCGTCGCACACGGACGGCGCGAGATCGCGAAGCAATGTTAAGCCGCTGGTGGTTGGCACAGCTACTGCTTTCTAGCGACGTGAGTCGAGCCTAATCTCTTCAGCGTAACGCCACAATCGCGCTCCTAGCGGAGAGCGCATTAGTTAGGCGCCGGTGGTGGCACCGCCGCGGCTTGCGACAGCGCGAGTCGGTCGCCCTTCTCTTCGGCGTGACGTCACAAAGCACCTGTTGCGCTCCTAGCGGAGAGCGCAGGAGTTAGGCGCCGGTGGTGGCACCGCCGCGGCTTGCGACAGCGCGAGTCGGTCGCCCTTCTCTTCGGCGTGACGTCACAAAGCACCTGTTGCGCTCCTAGCGGAGAGCGCAGGAGTTAGGCGCCGGTGGTGGCACCGCCGCGGCTTGCGACAGCGCGAGTCGGTCGCCCTTCTCTTCGGCGTGACGTCACAAAGCACCTGTTGCGCTCCTAGCGGAGAGCGCAGGAGTTAGGCGCCGGTGGTGGCACCGCCGCGGCTTGCGACGGCGCGAGTCGGTCGCCCCTCTCTTCGGCGTGGCGTCACAAAGCACCTATTGCGCTGCTAGCGGAGAGCGCAGGAGTTAGGCGCCGGTGGTGGCACCGCCGCGGCTTCCGACGGCGCGAGTCGGTCGCCCTTCTCTTCGACGTGATGTCACACATGACGTCACACAGAGGTCAACTAAAGGTCAATGGTGGCACCGCCGCGCCACGGCAAAGGCTGAAAGTGCAAGTAGTAAAGCTTTCGCTTTAAAAAGCTCTCGCTTTAAAAACAACAAAAAATTTTCTGTCGTCACACTAAACCTTCTGTAATGCTCTTTTCCCATGTGCTTCTAGTAACAAAAGTATTTTTTGTAGAAACAACAGAACTTTGTGTAGTTACTAGAGAAAAGTACTGCAGAACTGCACACTACAGGTAAGTTCTACAGAAAAACTACAGTACTAATGACAAAACGACAAATACTGCAGAACAGCAGGAAAATCTGTCGTTACGACACAACACGAAACAATTTGTCGTTTTTTTACACGATTGTCAGATTTTTAACAATGTTAATGTATATCAGATAAAACAATCATTATGCCTAGCACGCTAATCAGTGCTAAGAAGAAGGATGAGAAGGAAAGGCGGGGAGGTTCACCGAGAGGAGAAAATGATTCGCTACCCTGCACTGAGGGAGAGGAATGAGGGGAGATGGTAAGTTAAAGGTGAAGTAGCAAAAGGAGCTCAGAAGAAAATGAAGTCAGCAAGAAATTAGCGTGCGGCTAAGTCACAACAAACCGCGGGGAGGTCCGACGCCTTCACGAAAAGGAGAAGTGCTTGGTAGGCCTTCACCTCCGACCATCGCCGTGTCCGCTGTCCCACTATCTTCATCGCTGTCAACGAGCGTGGATCAAGAATCTGCAGCACAGTACGCAGCACATACTGTACTGCAGCTTCAGCACCGCTTCAGCTTCAGCGCAGTGTGCAGACCACGTAGAGAGAATGTGTGCTATGCTTTCGTCGCACCTGCGGGTAGCGCAAGCAGACCTATCAGCCATTACAACGAGTGGCAGTAAACCATGAATCAGCATCCCACTCCGCACGAAATCACATCTGTAAGAAACTTTCTGTCGTTGCTGGCGCGCTATCCCGCTGTCGAATGTTACTGCCTGTAAAAGCTAGGCTTCAAGTATATTATGGCTTATTTTTCTCTCAAATGAACTATTGCAACCTAGTTTGGGCTACCACAACACAAACAAACATAAACAAAATCAGTACCCTTCAAGAGAAAATTATGCGCCACATAGCAAATATTGATCCTGGCTTGACCACCGCCGATAGTGTTGCTGACTACAACATTATCCGAATTCATCACTTTTATGAGTATCGCGTCTTAAAGTCATTTCTCTATTCAACAAAGGAGTTCCAATCATTTTTTAAACGTGAATCTTCATTGACACGCCACGAACACAACGTTGCTACCCGTAACACCGACCCTTGGCTCGTTCCTCAGTTTCGCACCAATTATAAATTGCAGTCCATAAAACAGAATCTACCTGCTATATTAAATCGTCATAAAGATATGAAAAACTTTTGCGCCAAAAGGTACACGAATACTTTAGTAAATTGTAATTTCCCTCTGCCTCTCATTTTGTGGTTATATAACTCTGTATATGTGTCCTCTTTTGTGTGCTTTGTAGATATGTATGTACTTTTTATATGTGTGCACTCTGTCTAATTTTGTACTGTTTAGCATTTCTCCGTATATACTGCCTGTCGCTGCTCTGTAAACGTCTCCGGGACTCAGTCAAGGCCCAGTCGGTCATTTTATCCCGGAGAATGTTCCAGTGTATAACTAGAGAATAAAATTGAAATTGAACTGAAATTGAATTGAAATTTGTTGAAATATCTCCGGCATCGTTCAACTCAGAAATGACATATCGGGCATTTGAGTGAACATTTCCGAAAACACTGCTTGAAAAAGTATGAAAAACTCCTCATGAACGAAAGTGACAGCAGAGGCGTAACGGCAGCGTTTTTGCAAAGGGTTCGAGTACCTAGCTGATCAAAACGATTAAAATAATCGGTATTTTATTACGAGAATATGATGCTTAGTGCCAATGGCGGGTGAGTAGCCACAAGCAAGACGCTATCAAACAAATTTCTGAGCGAAGAAGTCGTTAACCGAGGCCAAGCCACGCATCAAACCTGCTCTTTTTTTTTCTTTGCGCAAAATCCAACCAGAGCTCTTGGTGCGCGCAGAAAGCTCAGTGCCCCAATTATAACTAGTTTAGTATAGTTTAGTTGATGGGGTTCAACGTCCCAAAGCGACTAAGGCTATGAGAGACGCCGTAGTGGAGGGCTCCGGAAATTTCGACCACCTGGGGTTCCTTAACGTGCACTGACATCGCACAGTGCACGGGCCTCTAGAATTTCGCCTCCATCGAAATTCAATCGCCACTGCCAGGATCGAACCCGCGTCTTTAGGGACAGCAGCCGAGCACCATAGCCACTGAGCCACCGCGGCGGCACCCAATTAGAACTGCCTGAGCCCTTGTACCGCGGCATATTCACATAATTTTGCTTAATCGCTTGGGGCTTGAAAAAGAATCGTGTTCGCAAACTTCGGTGCAGTTGTTCTTGAGACCGACCAAGGAAAAAAAAAGGATGCCGCGTGTTAAGCAGCGTAGACAGTTCGATTTTTAATCTCCGATTTGCATACTAATCTCCGATTACCTTTGTAATCTCTGATTTGCTACTGGAATTACTTTGCTACCTAAATTAAAAACAAGTTGTAAAGTATGATGCCGAAGCTAGACTGGCAGAGCAGAGCGGTGGGCCTATAATTAATATGCTAACCGTGAAGTATAGTTTGGTAGTGTCGGAACGTTAAGTTTCCGGTAGGCCGAGAAGCATAAGAAAAGGTAAGGGAATACATATATTCAAGGCAGGTAGCTACTGCTTGTCCAGACCACGAAAATGAAACAACTAGGCAAATAATAATGAGGTTGAGTACATTTGGCAGGTACTTTCAGGCAATAAATGGCTGTTGGTATCCCTCTAGAGGAAAGTAAAGAGCAGCTGTATCTTACCAGTACTAACTTATGGGGCAGAAATGCCCAGGGTAGAGAAAAGGATCCAACATAAATGAAGGACAGCACAGCTAACTACGGCATACACAATGGCTTTTGTAACGTTAATGGAGTAGAGTGGGTCAGGGAGCAAGCATGAGTTAATAGCGCTGTCAAAATAAAGAAGAAATTATCATGGGCAAAGTATGTAATGAGCAGGCAAAGAGAATTGGTGATCCCAAAGGGTAACAAAATATTTTGCAAAAGCACCAAACCGCAGCAGGAGGCGGTTTATGTGGGTAGATAAGAATAAGATTGCATGGATAACGTGGCCGCCGCTGACACAGGGCAAGGTTAACTAAATGGCATATGAAGGAGACATTAGTCTTGCGGTAGACGTTATCAGGGCGATGATGACGATAACCTGCTGATTACGCTTTGTGTGACGGTATTCACATGCGAACGCAGTTGGAGTGCAGAATAAAGTTCTATATTTTTTTTATATATTCTTGTACAATTCTAGAGCGTTTCTTGTTTCTCTCTATTTAGAGATAAAACATTATAATTGTTAAGGTGAAGGGCTACCTGGCATACTTCACGCCATATTGACACAACTGATGTGGCGTTATTTAATTCTGCATGACCTAAAGAATAATTATTTCCTGGTTATCTACGCAATCAACCGCTAAAAGTTTAGGATTCAAAGAAATATTTCGTGCGCATTCATGACCCTTGCACTGTTTTGGGGGCGAATGTACGCGAATTGTGTAATTAAATTCTCTTTCCTGCCTCATAATGGCTACGCAAGATCCTCCAAGCCTTTAACTAAACTAGCAGGGCAGTGCGTTCAGAAAAGCAGAACTTAATTTGACTGCTTCGAGGCTGCATGCCAAGCCTAATCTGACAAACCAAGAAGAAACACTGAAAAGTTCATCAAGCACGCAAGAAAACAAAGGAAACCCCGCAGCCTAACAAATGCCGATGACAGCGAAAGAAGGTCTGGAACTCGAGCCAATCAGGTGGCCCTTCAGTGGGATTCGCAACGGCGAAAGAACGCAGAATACTGGCGGCACGGGGTTAGAGAGGAGAGCAGTGACAAAGTAGTAGAACTCTTGAAAAGGCTTCGCTTCACTGCCTAACCAAAATTGGATTCCCCATTCTCGCCATGCCAGTGCGGAAGTAAAGACGAAATCGGAATGCGCGCAATTAGTCGACTTTGTTTATGTGAACGACGGTGGCAGCGAGAGTCAGAAGAGCTCGGAAAGAAAAGCGGAATGAGTGAGCGCTCTAGATTTGCCCGGCAGAGAACAGCCGGCTCTTGATTGCGGCGTTTCCGGGTTACATTGAGAGGAATTGTCTTAAGGTTAAACGGAGGAAGGGTCGGGCCTTTCTGTGGAAATTTCTTTTCTTGAGCTTTGATTTACTAGAGCGCACAACGTTAAACTTATAGCGACTTCCGCGCGAGGCTGGACAGGACACCATGAGTGCTTCGTCAGATGGCGCCACCATGCAGAGCGGCGAGGTTGGGAACACGAGGAAAGACGTGGGAGGGGAGGGGGGGGGGGGGCGTCTCTCACTTTTTTTCACGATAGCACGTCAAAGTCTGTAAATACGATCACCGGTTTATTTATTTAACTGATAACTATTCAAACTTTCATTTGTTCCTTTATATAATTATTATTCATTTATTTATTGAGCCAATCATCAAACAAATTAACAACTAAACTAAATGTTTAGTTGTTAGTAAATGAGAAACTGTTTAGTAAATGAGAAACTAAATGTTTCTCCGATTCATTCATACCCCGCACATCTAAAGACCGGAACCGCCTTCCCTCTTCCGTTGCAACAATCAATAAATTTTGGTTATTTCAGTCTGCCGTGCGCAATATAGACCATGCCAGTTTTTCTTATCGTTGTATAAAACATACCTCTCTTCCTGTGTGTTCATATATTATTTAATTCAACCACTGTGTACTCTCAAACGTTATCGCGAATTTCATTGTGTTATATTAATTAAGTGTTATGGGACTTTGTTTAGATCCTTTTGTAACCAACCTCAACTGTCACTTACAGTGTTACTTGTATGTTCTTATTGCTGTACATATTTTTTGTTTGTTTATTGAATGCAACCCACTCCCCTCTGTAATGTTTATACCCCGAGGGTAATAATAAATAAATAAATAAATAAAAAGAAATCGACGCGCTTCTTACCATCAAAACACAACGTCACGTTTCTGTAATGAGAAGGGCGCTGCTGCAAGAGGAGGGATGCATACCCCGTGTGAATAGCTCTTCAGCGGTCTTTCCAAGCCTTCATTCACTTCGAGCCCAGTTTCAGGACTTCACCGGTCATGCTGCGTAACAGCGTCCATACCATTAGCCAAATACGATAACAGTGCAGAGTCGTGAGCAGTACGATAGGAAACAATGTCTCAGCATTCGTTTATTTATCACTCTATAACTATACGTGGCAAGCAGAGTTTTTAGTGCCACAGCACTGCTTGACGAGGTCGAACAGGGTCGCCGGCTTGTGTGAAGCTTAAGCTTGGGGGTGACCTTGGGGCGAACTTTAAAAAATTAATCAAATAAATCTTCTCGTGACTGGGAATCGAACCCGCCGCGGTGCGAAGGGTTCAGCTTAGCTAGACACAGCACGAGAGCACAAGATTACGCCGCAGTTTTTGAAGCGAAAAGCTTCACTTCCAGGGTCGGAGCCGAGCTTAGCGCATGCCTGGTATGCTGCAGAAGCCGTATTCTGCGCATGCACGAAACCGAGTGAAGTCACGCGCAGCGCAGGTGGCCGCCGACTCCATAATAAAAAAAATAATAGAAATAAGCACAGAAAGGAAAATAAAAAAAGAGGTTGGTTAGTTTATGGGGTTTAACGTCCCAAAGCGACTAAGACTATGAGACGTCGTAATGGAGGGCTCCGGAAATTTCGACCACCTGGGGTTCTTTAACGTGCACTGACATCGCACAGTAAACGGGCCTCTAGAATTTCTCCTCCAAAGAAATTCCACCACCGCGGCCAGGATCGAACCCGCGTCTTTCGGGTCAGCAGCCGAGCACCATAACCACTAAGCCACCGCGGCGGCAAAATAAATGAAAGAAAGGCAATAACACAAATAAAAAAATAAATAAAAGACAAACAGTGCGCCAGGAAACTCTCATATCTCGGTGGACACCCAACCGCGCCGTAAGGGAAGCAAAATGAAAAGAAAATTGGTTTTAAGGGAAGGAAACGACGCCTGTCTCTCTCATATCTCGGTGGATACCCGAACCGCGCCGTAAGCGCCTTAAGGAAAATGAAATGAAATGAAAATTGATGTTAAGGAAAGGAAATGCCTGTAACTCATATCTTGGTGTACACCCGAAAGGAATGCACACCGCACTACATGTCTCTAAAGCAACCTTCTAAGGCAACACCGCACTGACCACACGCGCGTCTCCTCCGCCTCCGTACAGGCAGTGTGTGGACGGCCGAACGGCTCCACCGTTATCGTGGTGCTCCCAGTGCATTGTACCCGAACTGCGACAGCCATGACGTCAAACCAAGCGTAACTGAACCTTTTCGCTCCTATATCCAGGCTTAACCACAGCTAAGCCACTGTCAATTTTAAGGCGGAAGCCTTAAATGTCTCATCGTTGTAAGCAGCAGTTGTCGACAGAAATGTCACGCTTTTCAATTGGTCGAAACGGTCGTGACGTCACAGTGCGCCAATTTCAAATGGGGCCAATTGTACTATGGCTAGTAACCATGCAACCAATTGAAGGGATCGTATAGTGATGCTCCAAGTAAGTGGGTCTGAGCTTAGTTAACTGTTTAATTTCCGAATTAGTCTAATAAACTTTTCTAGTCAGGCCATATAAATAAATAAAACCGAGTAGGTAATCGGTCGAGCTCGGGAATCGAACCCCGGTCTTCGGCGTGCGAAACGAGCACGCTACCACTCCGCCATGCCACCTTTTTTTTTTCTCGGTCAGTACTTGGGAGGGGGACTCCGCCATGCCAGCTCGATGGTTTGGAGTGAACAAAGGCGCGTATATAGTGAATACGATGTCTTCCCTCACTCTCATCCTCCTCCCTTCCCTTCCGGCGAGGTTTAGGTGTCCACCGAGATATGAGAGACAGATACATTTCCTTTCCTCAAAAACCAATTTACCGACGAGCAAGGCGTAGAACCGAATGGGCGATGGCGTTCTATGGACTCCCTGGCAGCGTTGCAAGACGCTGTCGCGTTCCACTCAGAGGCGAAGCTTAACGTCTTAACCACACATCAGTGACCACACTTTAGGTCAAAAAAGTGCCCCCCTGAATTTTGACGGGTGTCCACCGAGATATGTGAGACTGTTACTGCGTAATTTTCTTTCCTCAAATACAATTTTCATTTTCTTCATTACGGGCCCTCTTTGTCAGCTTTCACTCCCACTTCCTCCCTTCATCTACGGTGCGGTTCAGGTGTCCACCGAGATGACAGAGAATTACTGCGCCATTTCCTTTCCTCAAACAGCGTTGCGTTCGAAGGGCAAGGCATCGCGCCGAACGGGTGGTGGCGTTCCGTGGACTCCCAGGCAGCTCTACAACACGCTGTCGCGTACCACTCCTAAAGGCGAAGCTTAAGCGTCCATAATTAGCAGTTAATTAGTATTTAGGAATTAATCAGTAATTAACCATTAATTAGCGATTTGTCATCCCTTGGTGATTAGTACTCAATTATATGTGACGTCACCAGTGCCACAGAAGCAGCGAAAGTGGTGCGGAAAACGCTTTCGCCTCTACGCACTTTACACAGTCAAAGTGCCCCCTGAATTTTTTTTTCTTTCATGGTATTTATTCTACAGGGTTATGTGCAGAAAGGATATATATACATATATGTATGTGTGTGTTTGTATAGAGACAAAAAAAAACTACACAGCACTTAGGTAGGCACTGCGTGGCGCAAACATTATAGAAAAGATAACAGAACTAAAACGCCGGCAACCAATCACGCCTCGTGTTGAACAGCAATACACTCTCGAGCTGTGGATTAAACATTGTCTTCTCCACAAAATAAATACTGCTACAAAACTAATATTTACTATTTGACCAATTTGGCGGTAAAGACAGAAAGATGTCCACTGCATGCGTTGGCATGCACAACGCTGTAGTAAAAACACTGCACTGGAGCAATACTCCTAGGCGTTGACAACACTGCTGCAGAAATGCAGCACTGCAGCACATACCGCCGGCTTACATTGGGTGAATTGGCATTTACGGAAAAAGTTGCAGAAACGCATAACTGGCCCTCTGAGTCAGTTGACACTATACCACGATGTCAGGTACGTGGCAGTGGTGTCCACTCGCAAAAAATCATGCTTTCGGACAATATTTCGTGGTTATCTATGCTAAACCTCCAGCCAATTTTTGTTTTCTGTTTTTCAATTAGTTTCATTTATTGGCACACGATATCCAAAATTCGTTCTAAACTTTAATGGATAAATAAGCAGAAGATATGCAATTCTGTGCAAAAAATTACGAGGAACTTTACCGGCTAAAGTGGTGAAAGGCGAAACCCTGAGTGCTACATTCTGCTTTCGCGATTATTCACTTCACATTCTCTTGGTGCATTAATTAATTAATTAATGACGCTTAATCTTCGCCTTTAGGAGCGGGACGCGACAGCGTGTTATAGCGCTGCCAAGGGGGGGGGGGGGGTGAGTGAGTGAAGAAACTTTATTTCCGCCAGAAGAAGACCCGTGCCCCTAGTCCACGGAACAACACCACCCGTTCGGCGCGATGCCTTGCCCATTGAACGCAACGCTTTTTTAGGAAAAGAAATGGTGCTGCAATTCTCTGTCATCTCGGTGGACACCTGAACCGCACCGTACAGGAAGGGAGGAAGTGGAGGGAAAGAAGAAAAAGGGGCCGTAATGTATAAAATGAAAATTGATTTGAGGAAAAGAAATTACGCAGTAACTGTCTCACATATCTCGGTGGACACCCGTCAAAATTCGCGCGCGGTGATGTCACGACCATTTCGACCAATCTGAAACGCGGACAAATTTGCTAACACGTCTTGGTTACGACAGTATGAGCCATTAAAGGCTTTCGCCTTAAAAGACATGTTCCCTGTGACATTTATCACGACTGTACTGTCACGTTCCGCAGCCAAGCGAGCGGCCAAGCACAGCATAGTAGAGGCAACTGGAGGTTTATCGACAAGAGGCGGTTCCCTAACTAGCTTAGCATCACAGTACGCCGCTGCTTTGGTATTATGTAGCCAGAGAAACGACGTCGTCACCACAGAACCTCGCTCTTAGTAGTACAACACCGTTAACAATAAGCCATAGCAGCCGGTAGGGCGAAAAAGAGAGGTTATGCTTAATGGTGACTAGCAACTTCACGATAAAAAAAAAACGAAATCGTGACTCCGGTCACCGCCTCTCTGGTTTCCTTTTCAGTGCTTGAGCAAATATGCCTGGCTTTTTTCACAGCGCACAGCTCGTGTTCAGCGCCAGAGGGTTCGCTAAATGATTGACGAAAAGGCGGTGCAGAACGTAACGATCTTGTTGACGGTTACTCTGATGGTGGTGGTGATGGTCGGCTTATGGTTAATGGGATGAGAATTCATGTTATGGCGTTCGCCACTTGCGTTCATTGGCTTTATGGTGCTCCCGTCTAGTTTACGCCCTTTATGTGCCTGCTTGGTCATCAGACTAGTTTGCACATATGGGCGTAATCGCTCTGACGCTTCACTGCCTTTTGAACTCCATATCGCAGCACGTGTTCGGTAATGTTGTGCACAGTGTGGACGGGATAGACCTCTGGGGAAATGTCCACCATGTATCGCTTGTACAACTCGACGCGTGTATTGAAGTTTGCAGAGAGTATTGGCGATGTGCAGTTTAAATCTGCGATGGAGAACAATAAGAATTTCACAATGAGAGGCGTTCCGAGGCATTTGGTGGTGGCTGGTGGTGATGGTGTTGTGCTGGTTTGTGGTGCTGGTGCCGGCGACGGCGGCGGTGGTGATGGTGATGGTGATGGTTGGTGGTGGCGGTGGTGGCGGCGGCGGTGGTGGTGAAAACATTTATTTGGAAGGGACTGAAGGTATGTTTGGATCAGCCCGTAAGGGATCGATCCTTACAAGCACTAGGTGGAGGTCCCTAGTATGGGAGACCCGCTGCGGTGGCTCAGTGGTTACGGCGCTCGGCCGCTGACCCGAAAGACGCAGGTTCGATCCCGGCCGTGGCGGCCGAATTTCGATGAAGGCGAAATTCTAGAGACCCGTGTACTGTGCGATGTCAGTGCACGTTAAAGAACCCCAGGTGGTCGAAATTTCCGGAGCCCTTCACTACGGCGTCCCTCATAGCCTGAGCTGCTTCGGGACGTTAAACCCCAATAAACCAAACCAAACCGTGTATGGGACCCCAGTGGCGGTGGCCACCGCCCGGGCGCGCCCGACTAAGGCTTGTTGGGCCTTTAAGTCATGGCAGCCGAGTAGGGTCGCCTCCCAATCCACCCGAGTTGGGTTGGGAATGGGGGCAATGGCCGGGTTGGAGGGGCAGGCCCACACCATCTGATAGGTGTCCGAAGACACCGCTCTACAGTGCGGGGGTGGTAAAGTTCATTTTGTAAAGTGTTTTGTGCATATTTAATTGGGGAATCTCTTAGTCCAGTGCTCCGACGGCCTCAGCTGTTTGCTGCGCCCGCTGAAGCAGCTGTCTTTGGTCTTCTAGGCTTGAGCTGGATAGCGCGTCCTTCCACTGCTCAGGTTGTAGGTTTGGGATACTCGGAACGGCCTTCATACTTTGACGACCTCATGTGGTGTGATACAATGTGTGACGATCCACGCATAGCGGGCATGTATGGGTATATTGTACGATGTATGTGATGTAAGAGGCTGATGTGTGGCTAGATATTAATCTGTAGCTGCCTTTAAGCCGCGCCAGCTTCTTCTATTGTGGAAGGAAGATTCATTGATTTAGCTTGTGCAATATATGTTCGATCGAAATTCCCGGGCCTGTCAACGGAAGAAGACTCGGCGGGCCGAGCCTCGATTCTCACGCATGCTCAGCCTTGTAATACCTGCTGATGTCAATCGCGAGTAGTTATCAAGAAGCTGTCTGGATATGAAATTCTTCGCTACAAATGAAACCCACTGAATGCCTTCCGAGACAAAAGCAAAACGGAACATCATTCCGTATGTCCCCAGATCGGGTAGTTTCTTGGCGCTCTCCCCATTTCTAATCCAATATGCGGCCAATTGACAACGATTTCATGTACAATGAAATACTCTCGTCCAAAACGTGTCGACCATCGCAACAAGGTTGCTCTTCATAATTGCCGCACTAACACCTTTTATTATTCATTCTTGCCAAACGCATCTAAAGACTGGAACCACCTTCCCGCTGAGATCGCATCCATATCAGACTACACTCTTTTCAGGCAAGCATTGTTCAATCATTTTTGTGATGTCACCTAAGAGTTTATTAATGCCTTTTTTTCCTTTCTGCCGTTTTTTTTTGTTATTGTTATTCATGTCTTGTGTTGCTTTTCGATTTACTTTTCTAGTGCAATTATGTTCGTTTTCTTCCTTTTTTAGCCTTTCACGCTGTATGATTTATTTTGTATTTTTTACTATATACCTGCCGCTTTCATGTTCTGTTGTTGCTTTTTGTAACCCACTCCCCTCTACAATGCTTCGGCGATTGAGGGTATGCGAAATAAATAAATAAAAATAAATAAATAAATAAAACACCTGGCCAGCAGCCAAACTACTGTGAAAGCCCTCGAGCAAAGCTCTAGCTTTCTATTTAACGTGTTTTTTGACATTAATTACATTGTCAGGAATTTCCTCACGAGCACGCCATACGGACGTACTTTACATTCATTTTTCACTCGCTCCTGCTCTATGGTTCCCTTTCTCCCTTGCCTTGTACGCGGGAGGTCAGGGGTTCGATCCCCAGTGCCGCCGAGAACCCACCTGTGATACAATAGGTACAAGCTTTGCCCTGGCCTGTTCTGCTTCTTTAAGGTGAAATTCTTGGAAAACTGGTCTTTGACCCCACCCTTTTCGTTAGCTCCACGTTTCTGCCACATTTCTGTTTGATGTCAATGCACGCTGCCGAAACCCAGGTTGTACAAATAATCCGGAGCCCTTCACTACGGCCTCCCTCATAGCCTGAGTCGCTTTGGGACATTAATCCTCCTAAACCAAATTAAAAATCTTTCCATTTGGAGATTTATCTGAATGGCCTTGGCGGGTGTATGGTCTCCGCCAAACTCTATATTTATTTATTTATTTACAATACTGCCAGTCCCATCAGGGACCATAGCAGGTGGGCGAACAAAAATGACAAACATGATAAAAATTTGAGCAGTGCACTCTGGAATTCAAAAAAAAAATGAATACAAATCGGGTGGAGCATTGCCATAAGGAATTCAATTAGAGCACATGGGAACATAGCAGCGGAAAAAATAAGAGAGACTTTCTTCACGATTAATTAACAATCTAATGAAGTGATGAGAGGCGGTTGAGTATGTCAGTGAAACTGCTTTATTCATTAATTGATAAGGATTCTATCCGTGACGTGAACTGAGATAATGTGGTTGCAGTTATGATTGAGGGATCAAGGCGATTCCATTCTCTGATCACGAGGGGAAAGTACGAATACATGAACGTGTCGTTATGGCATGAGTATTCTGTTATCGCGCGCGCGTGTTTATGCCTCGACGGGCGTGATTGCGAGAAAGATATGTAGTTTGATACGTCTATCTTGTAGTAGTTGTGCATCAGGTGAAATAAAAATTTTAGCCAGGAATATGAAAGCTCTCATAGGATATAAAGGAGGGGTCGCACGCAGTTTCGTCTCTTACTTATTTCCTCGGACCTTCGAAGGAGGGATATAAATATGAGAGCAGGCTTTTCATGTTTTGTGAAATTGAAGGATTAACAGTGGAAGGTACCCCGAGTGATTTATCGCGAAAAAGCAGCGGACGACATTTATATATGCTTGGAGCACGCAATTAAACCCACGTCCTTTGTAAATTAAAATTTGCGATGAGCAAGGCCTGTGGAATTTTAAGTTTATTACCGCCGATGCCTTGCCACTAATTCACTGACCTGCCTTCATCATGCATGAATCCTTTTAACGACGCTTTTTCTCAATGCTCGACTACAAGGCACGCACAAGAACAAGGTTATTTTGTTTTTTACGTACCATGGCCCGTGGTAGTAACGTTGTTTTCCCTGAGAAACAAAGCAGGCCTCTATAATTGGCTTGCTTATCGTCCCAGAAAAATGTGGTCATAGAGAATTTAACGCACAAGAAAGGGTAAAAAAACTGACTAAGCTTACGTTGGCTGTCTCCATAAAATAGAGCCTCAACCATGTATTGCGGAGGTTTAGAGCCTCATTACTTTGGTTGTTTCGAAACGAACTAAAAGTACTATCGTCCAACCCGTACCACATAAGTAAGGAAGCTTGTGATTTAAGGCAAGCGAGTGCATGTATTTCGACAGAAGATGGGGACCAGGGCTGCTTTTATGCACTCTCGCTTCTGCTGCCGCCGGTTTGATCACGACGAACTAGCCCCAGTAAATCTCAAACCAGTCGTTGGTTGTCTAAAACTGGTCAAGGAAATGAGAAACACTTTTTAATTATGGATATAAACATAAAGCCTCCTTAACAAGGCGAGTGGATCCACAGAACTGATCCCAACACTGTCGACATCAAGTCGAAACGGGCATCTGCACAACTGTCTAGATAAGCGGATGGAGCGGGAACAAGCCCCGGTGAAAACCCTGCCTACCTGACCTGAAACGAGTTTCCGCATTATGCACGCTAGCGACAGTAGAATCCGAGAAGCATGCCGCTTTTATCGGCCCAAGTTGTTTAGTCATTAATTTATTGCCCACTAAAGACGAAGAAAGGTAAAAATAACAAGGTAAAATAATAAAAATAGAAATAATTTTTATTCAGTATAGTCCGAACATATATAAAACGGAAGCGCTAAAGGCACAAGTGGGCTTGTGCGGCGACAACCGGCAGCCACGGCAATCTTCGCGCTACGTCAGAGCTCCATCAAAGAAATTAAAAGGCAAAAATATAGAGAACAAAATTTTGGCACAGAACACTATGAAACGGGTTGCATTCTGTCGTTAGTATTCGCAAACAGCGTGTGATCTTGTTTAGGATTCCCACCTGTTCTCAAAGACACAAGCATGTAAAGCAAACATTATACGCACTGTGAAAGGGAAAAGCAAATTCATACCATCAACAGATTCCCGTTGGAGAAATTCTGAGTACTGTAACGACCCCACCACGTAAATACGGCTGAACATGGTAGACCGCGGAGAATTAGAACATTGATGAACTAGGCATGGTTTTGCGCCTGGCGCAAATGGTGAAAACGTAACAACTCTCCCTGATCGTGACGACCTTTCGTCTGATGGATGCTGAGGTAGCAAAAATAGTAGCAATAATGGCACCTCTACCGCTAGTGTCGTCACGCAGACTCTGAAATAAGCCTCAAGCTTAGTACTGACATTTGGTTCTGATCAAAGGTCATCGCAGATGTCGCTCGCGATATCGACGCTCCGCGAACGGCTGTTGCCAGCAATTCATTTCGATCGTTCAAAAAGCGCCCTTCGAAAAACACGCCTGCAGATACCGCAGTGGCAAAAAGGCCCGTCATGGGCTACCAGACGTCGGGACCGATAATACGCGTGCGACATTATTTCTGTTCCTAAATGGCCGCGAAAACTGTGACCCTTTCTTTCTCTACAGTGAGTCGTTGGGGCTGCGCTGAAAAAAATGGTCGTTGCCAGCCAATATCGTTGTGCGTCCTGCACATGTCGGCCTTCTGTTACCGAGCGATGGCTTTATACCAGACATCCTGCAGTTGGAAAACATGGCGGCGTTTTGCCGAAAGCGTTGTGCAAGGAAGGAACGGTGCTGCCGCCAGTAAAGCCTGCCTACGAAACGGCGACAGTATGGGTGGAGGCTGTTGAATAAGATCTAGTAGATGGCCTCCAAACTGCCGCGCTGAAGAAAGTTTTAGGAACGGTTTTCTTTCCTCTTAAAATTCGCCCTGCAATGCACATTGCTGAAGTGACCGTCTTTACTGACGATAGACGGATACTCCATTTTATTGCGAAAGCAATACTACTTGCACTCTAACGCCTTTGCCGTGCCGCGGCGGTGACCACCATTGACCTTCATTTGACCTTGATTGCATTAGATTGGATTTATTGGATTGGATTGGATTGTACTGGATTGGGCTGGACTGGACTGGATTGGGTTAGATTAAATTAGGTTACATTAGATTAGAATATATTACATTGGACTGGATTGGATTGGATAGGAGTGGATTGGATTAGATTACATTAGATTACATTAGATTAGATTGGATTGGATTGGATCAGATTGGACTGGACTGGATTGTATAACCGATGCATCACCACAAGTCTAACCACAAGCACCACCACCAGCTACACTACCAGCTGTACCATGGCGTAGGTACGGATATTGCTTTCTCAATTACCGGGCTTAACCAAGCTAAGCCACAGCGAATTTGTTTTTTCTAAGAACGCAGGACCATATGGCGAAATATCTTTGTCTAGCACGCAGCCTACTAAACTGTCATTATAATGGCTCACAAGAAACATTTTCCGGGCAATACCTACGAAACGTGACTTTGAATTTTTATCCTGTGCGGGTCAGACGCAACCTTTCTCGGCTCAAGGGTAGTTATCATTGTCAACTACAGCCATTGTCTCGTAGGCACGGCTGAGTTCTCAGCGGTCGAACGCCATTCCTGTGATTTTGTCGACACAGACTGATTGCTACCCTACAATAGAGTTGTTTCTTCAGGAAGACATTATATGAACCAAGAATTTCGTTTCTAAGCCGTGCTTCCTTAACCAGCGTTTACGCCTTTAACTGTTTCCACTTTGACTAAGTGCTTTCGGCGTTTCAAGTCGTTCTACCCTACGTCAGCCTAAATAAGTCATCGCAAGTTTTGCTACGGCATTACAAGTTACGCATAGAGCTACCTGTTAACATGTGCGTGTGTCGTTCTCTTAATAATCTGTTTCCACTCGTTTCCGGTTTCTCTGTCGATCAGGCAAAACTTATTACAAAAAAAAAAATCACCTGCCGTTTCTCCGCGACATGACAACAGTAGAGAATTGGCTTTTCTATTTTCTGGATATATATTTTAGCCAAGAATTCGGTCGCATGATACGTTCATGATGGTAGAAAACAGATAGGCGTTTTTTTTTCCTTTAGTTGCGTTAATGATGAAGCCTACCACGTACTAAGAAACTGCATGCAGCTCGCAAGCAGACTGGCACAGTTTGAGCGCGACCTTTTGAGCGAAGTGTAGACAGCGAAGCAAGGCACTTAACCCCACTGCCACAACAAGCTGCATTACAGTCCTTCTCCAAGTAATGCTCTATTTATTTCCGATTGTTCAGTCTTACTACTCCTTTCTCGCTTTTTTCTGTGGGCGCTTTTTTTTTTACAGTGTGCGTCTCGTCGTCTCAATACAAGATGTGAGTGGAGTCGTCCAGAAGTGAAACCAGAATTGTGTGCTACGCTCGAGGACCATCCAGAGGAAGTTGCGAAAGGTTTTGAGGTATGTGCACCGGAGCCGGAATTTTGCGAGGAAGGAATGAGGGCTATAGAGATTTCGATGCGGCAAAGCCACACTGCGCACTGACACACACGTAATAGTAAAAAGGCTTGGCATAGCATACGAGTTTCACGTCAAGAAGCTACACGTGAACTTGGAGGCAAGGTTTGGGTTCGCGATTAATGTCTACCACTTGGGGCTTTTTAACATGCGCTGAAATCGCGCAGCACATGGACATTTTTGTATTACGTGATAGCATATAACCCTGGCCGAATTACCAGCTCATAAAGATGGACAAACAAAATAAAGAAGTGGACAGACACATAATATATTTGCTGGCCTCTGGAGGAATGGCATATACCCAGAGAGAGGATTGGCCAGGGAGCCTAGCACAATCAAACTATGGAACACACTGACGCATTTAAGACTGACGCGGGTGAAATTTTGTGTGATAGGAAAAAATGTTGAATATTATAGCAAACAAAAAAATCTCCCTCAGGCAATGATGTATTTATGCAGATAATCGCACACTGGCTTTTAGGACTTATTCTCTGGCGCTTGCTCCAAAGGACAGAACAACCATAAAAAAAAGACGAAGTCCCAATTAAGCTATGGGAATCTTCAGATAGGCTCTTCGCAAAGAAGAGAACCGCCGACAGGAGAAGAGAAAGTGTTCTACTGATTCAGTTTACCTCTTGATTCACGAAGGTTCGACAGAAAGATGCTCGATCGGCACAAGTAGCGCTTTGTCCCAATCACTTTGATTTAAGAACAAATACATTTAGGTGAATCACTAATATATATTAGGAAAATTGAACGGCCAAACAAGCTTCGCTTCCTTGTAGAACGCCAGAATGTACTTTGCTGAAAAACAGTATGATCATTGGCAGTTGGAGACGGAACCCTAAAAGAAAGAAAATTTTTTACGCATGCTACAACGAGAGCATCGACGTTAGGCGATATTAATTTGGTTGATAATCTGTTGTGACTACCTGATGAAAAGCATCAGTAAAATCAACAAAATAGAACAAAATTAAAGAGGGTGAAGCAGTGCTTGCACTGCGAACATGATGCCCGACTATAGCCTTCTCCAGAAGTAGCGTCTCGTTAGAGCAGAACTCTTGAAATGGAATATTCTCGTTAAAAATATGTAAATTAAAGCTATTTTTAATACACCATACAAACATATCGTCGAGAAATATTCGATAACATTAAATAACTTGCCCGCTGTACTGAGATCAATATTGTTCATGATGCACCAGAGAGGAATAATCCAGATAACGGCAAAGTTTGACCGTTGACAATGGTTAGGCAATTTCCACGAGTTGGCTAGCATTATGCAACTCTTCTAATGTGACCTAGGCTTCTAAATCCAAGGAACGCTGTTCCTTAATCCCAGACCCTGGCGCCTCTTCGGCGTGGTTTCTAGAGCAAGCGCATAAAAGCACACGCCCGCAAAGGAAAAACGATTATACATAGATAACGGTACTTTAAAGCTATTTTCGTTCAGGGCAGGCATTCATAGGTAATGATAGGCGAAATCCTAGGGAAAAAACAAAAACGACAAAGGAACTCAACCACAGCTCGTGTTTGCAACTGGTCGGTTACCTTGTTAAATGTTTATAAACTTCTGCCGCGTTGTCCAGAAAGTGTATTTTATTATATTCCTGGTCCTTCAAATTTCTCTCATTTATTTCCATTTTTGGACATTTAATATTTTTCTTCCTAGGTTAAGTCATTGCACTAGTCTAATTCGGCGCCTCACGCCTTCTTTTCCGCACAAATACTTACTTGGCATTAACCACCGTACCTTAGCCAATCCCTCCGCGTGCGTATGTGCCATGTTTACTGGGGTAAACAGCAACAACAACAGCTTGTGTCACGCAACCCTGTATAGAACGCCAGTTCCGTGTTAGCGAAACGAAAAGCAGTGACCTAGCCACAACTCGTTGGATGCAGCCCCTACAGGAACGCTAGTTTCTCGTTCGCGAAACCAATGGCCAACTAGCACACGCTTCGCTCATTTTTCCGGTAACCTTCGCTTTCTGTTGTGGCCACTACCGTGACAGCATTATTGCTTCTAGGTCACTAACAAGTTTACCACCATTTTTACTTTCGATTTATTGATATATCGAACCATTTCAGAATATTTTTCCACTTCTTTGCTTTGGAGTCGACCGTCATGTTTTTGCAACAGTGATTCCAAGAAAACGAGCCGCAAGCTGGTCGAAGAAACGCAGTACAGTCATAGACAAAAGTTTCTGGGATGCGGCTTTGCGGCAAAAAAAAAAACATTTTTTCAGCGCTGCCAGAGTAGACAGGCCGATTGTATTTTTGTACCAGATGGAGTACGCATGTCTCTTCCTATTCCTATGCATTTCCGTGATGTGCTATGCTTTACCTCCCCGCAATAAGTAAATAATAAAGATTTACAGAAGTGATTTTATAATTACAGAAAGGAATTAAAACTAACCGCTTTAAAAAACTAATTGATAATAATTATTTTCATCATTACCTTCCAAGCCTGATAAACATGTTCAAAAATTTAGATCGTTATGAATTCCTGGCCTCAGTAGTGAGTCACCTCAATTATTTATCCAAAAGCAAACAACAAAACCTCAAAGAGAAGCAATTTTTTCCTCAAAAATTGCCATCAAGGCTTCTACGGGGCAATAAATTACGATGTGCTTTTACCCGCCGCGGTGGCTCAATGGTTACGGCGCTCGACTGCTGGCCCGAAAGACGCGGGTTCGCACGTTAAACCCCAATAGATCAAATCAATACTCCGTGCTTTTAATAATTTTAAGAACATCAGATATGATATGAGTGAAAACAGCGCGAAAGAAGCCCGAAGGCGAAACGAAGGACAGGAAAGAGCGCTGAGATATGAGCCTAACTTTACCATGCGTGCACGCCATTAGAGTGTTTCATGCAATCTTGTATATAAAGGCCCTACTAGTTTCAACATCTACTGCCTAACTAGTACCTTACGAGTTCCTTACAAGGCTTTACTGAGTTCCAAAGAAAGAGTCAATTGGATTGGATTGGAAAACGTTTATTGTCAGCACTGAGCCCTAGTGGGCATTATACTAGGTGGCTTCGAGCCCATGGCTCTTGGCGACCTTGTGAGCCCACTCAGTGGCCCGGACTTGCGTCAACGGGTCTGAGCTGGCCAGTATAGCCTCCCACCGCTCTAGAGAAGGGACTGGTAGTAGGTCCGCCGGTGGCGGCGCCTTTTTGCAGCACCATAAAATGTGGTCATATCCGGCTATCTCGCCGCATTGTTTGCAAGTAGCGTTGTATTGTGTTGGATACATGTGTGCTAGTCTCGACGGGCTAAAGAAGGCTCGCGTCTGGAACCGACGCCACGTTACCTCCTGGCTTTTGTCGAGCTTTTTGTCTGGTGGCGGAGAGATCCTCCTTTCCAGTTTAAACTGATTGGTGTATTCGTGAAATGATCAAAAATATACTCCAATAAACGGTGAGGTTTCAGGTGCCCTCTACAATACACCATCATGCGCTCTTTATCAAACCTAATGAAAGCTCTCTTTTTTTTGCGCTGTATTGTTAACGCTACGTACCGCGAAGCATAAGAACAGAGAAAGAAATATTTTTAACTTCAAAAAAATATGTTCGTCTATTCTTATTATAAAAGGGGCATCGAGAACTCATCACTGTTCCTGCAGTATAGACAAGATGCTGGTTGCATCTGTTAAAGCGGGTTATAGAAATTAATACACAGAAGTAGTTATTCGTCCCGACGATTGAATTATTTCTTCTCGCAAAAAAAATGCTATTTAACTAAATCAAGCTTTCATAAAATACAGTTTTCGTCGTTGAAATGAACCACGATAACAGCTGCAAATTGCGTTATATCATAACTGCTTCGAACATCTTCAAAATTTCTAACGCTCACTCTTCGCTCATTCTTTTTGGTTGCGGTTATGATGATTATAACTAGCAATACCTTGGTTTTCAGACCGTCTCGTGCGACAGTTTGCTCAATATGCAATTTCTCTCTCAGGACTCCAAAAGTTTTTGAACAGTGTCTTTTTGCACTTCCCCTTGTTTTTTTTTCATAATAAATAACAAAGAAATTTGATTCCACGTCTAGCATTCAGCACCTCGATTTTCCGATCAGTCTTCCCAACAGCTCTTTTTATGCGCTGTGCACTGAATCGTCGAAACACAACACCCTTACTTATATCATGTGTCTTTCTTTCCAGTTCATTGCGAGCTTCTACAACATTGCTCGGCAGGCTCGCGAAAACAGCACAAAAACCCATAACCATTGGCCTTTCCACGATAGTTGCGTCGGCGACCTTCAGCCTTCCTCCAATGAGCCGTGCCCAGGCAAGCTAAATATAAAAAAGAAAATGCGGTTCATAAGGGAAAGAAAAAAATCCTTTGCCAACGTAGCAAGAAAGGGTTGGCCCGCAACCGGATCGCCAGAAGGAACGACTAAGTAGTGAGAAACTAGCTCCACAAAATATACGTCGCAATCTCCACCGTTCCCGCAGTGCTTTCCCCCGCCTTTCCCCACCGGCGTTGCAGGGAGCCACGTGAAACAAGTTCCCACTTTAGGCGGCGCTTCGTACGTGCTAATTAGACCCACTGTGGTTCCCGCCTTCCCTTTCCCAGCGTTCCTCCTCGCCTCTCCGCCGCTTTCACACGGCGTCGACGCCAGCTCGGTTGGCACACACAGACTGGGTTAGGCTTAGGGATCCCTGCCAGGGAATAAAGGGAGGGGAGGAAAGGGACATACTGCAGCCGCCCGCCGAAATGGTGTTGGCTTCGAGGTGAGCGGTCCGAAACTGGATTAGGGGCCGCGCTCCAGACCGTAATTAGATTCGCAAATAATTAATTTAGTGGCGCCTTAGCCAAGCTGTTCCGCGGAGCCCGGTGGCAACTGGTGCTTTCGGCTGCTTTTTTTACCGATTTGTTTCTTTGTTCCCCTCCTTTCCTCGGAAAGGTTCCCGTTGTGTGTCATCAGTCGGAGGTTCCCGTTTACGTGCGCAGCATAAAAGTTTGGATCGAAGAAGGAAAAGAAAAGGAGGAATTGCGCAAAACTGCGAAGTGATCGTCCGACACAAATGGTTAACCTCATAATCTATTTTGACAAGTTTGCCGCCGCGGTGGCTCAGTGGTTATGGTGCTCGGCTGCTGACCCGAAAGTCGCGGGTTCGATCCCGGCCGCGGCGGTTGAATTTCTTTGAAGGAGAAATTCTAGAGGCCCGTGTACTGTGCGATGTCAGTGCACGTTAAAGAACCCCAGGTGGTCGAAATTTCCGGAGCCCTCCACTACGGCGTCTCTCATAGCCTTAGTCGCTTTGGGACGTTAAACCCCATAAACCAACCAAACCAAACCTATTTTGACAACACTTAAGTGTAGAATGGAGCGGGAAGAGCATTTTTGTGACGCAGGCCTCAGTGCGGTCGTCACTGCGACGTCTCACCCGTAACTGATAAAGAGTCATCGTTGTTCTTTTAGGCTTGCGATAATTTTGTACCGTAGCTTGCAGACATGACGTTCTCCAGGTATTTACAATACAATACAATAGAACTTCATTTACATCACTGTACATGATGTAGGAGCCCTGTACATGATGTTAGATGCAGGCCCTCCACAGTTCCTCCAAACCGGAAAAAAAAATGGTCTCGACCTCAATCGGGTTTTCCTTCTCTGGACCCCGTGGTTTCCTTTATCACAAGCGCTACTAAGATTTTAATTGAATATTCACTTCAACACCTACGAAGGTTTGATTAGTGGCACTCCACTCCGAAGGTGATTAAGCAATTTCGCTAACTCCTGCGCATTGTGAGGTGGAAAAGAAATCAATTGTGTCCAGAAATCTGCAGTGATTCAAAGACGAAAAATTAATGTCGGTAGTGTATGCAGCTTAAAGTCAAGTACAGGTTACTCCAGTTTAGTCTAGGTGGCTTTAACAGCACTGCGTCAGTTACACGTTCACAACCGGAACAATTCGTCTTTCATGTTTCTGATGGTAGCTTTACGTGGGGTGCTCTGCAGGCAAGCATAAGTATTTTTTTAAAGCTTGGCGCTAACGTAAAAAGATAAACAATACAGCACGCAACAGAAAGCAGAAAATGTAAGTACTTTTTTTTCCTTTCATTGCAGTATTACCAATTTTGTCTGCCTTCCCCTCTGGGAAGCCGCTGCTCTTGAAGGCGTGCAAACGAAATAAAGAGTTCTACGTTCCTCTAGTGTCTGATTTTTATTACATCTCGAAAACTCACAAAGTAGCAATAAGTTTCAGCTGAAAACCAAACTGGCTGCTCTGCTTTGTAGCTTCAGTACTTTTAGCATCGTCAGCTGTGCTTAAGCTATCGGCTAGTCGCATTTTCTGCACAAATCATTGGCGATGGCTGGAACCAGGTGTTTTCAAGACCATTTTCCAAATTTCGTTAAGCTTAGTTAGAACAGGCAAAAACCTCTAAATATGCAGCAGATTTTTCAGTGTTGTCAGCTATATCGCTACTGATCAAGAATCATCCAAGAAGTCATTTCCTCTCAGCATTTCACCTAAGACAGAGTTCGTGCCTACCGTTTTAACAGTGTGTACACCTCGTCTGCTCATTAAGTCTTGGTAGCCCCTCAAACTGCAAAATTACGCAATCTTTGTTCGGGATGGTTCTTAGTTTTCGCGTTGCCAAGTTCAATTGCTCATGGTGCCAGTATGAAGAAATAGATTCTGTGCGCCGTCCACTGCGTGACGAGTTTGACTGCCGCCTTGTTCATGTTCTCGGCAGCTGGTAGATATTGAGGAACGAGAGTCAATTGATAAATCCAAGCCGCAGGCGGCCCTAAGTACTGCACATCGCCGGTTAGCTTTTGTTGTTATAAGGGGGTGCATACTTTGCAGATGATTCAGTGCGCCTTTGTACATCGTGGAGTTAATTTGACTAGGATGGCTTCACTGATCTTTCAGCGAGGCTCAGTGGGTCAGGTTGTTGAAATTCCACACAGCTTTTAATTTGTTTTTATGCTGTCTACTCCCGAACAGCTCCGACGAAAACAATATGCGAACAGTGAGGCGGATTCTCTAACTCTACACAATCGGTGACGTTAACGTCGTTTATGTATTTCTGGAGCGGAACTAGTTCAGGAAGCGACGATGGTCTTCATTAAGAAAAAAGCTACAGCGTACGAGACGCCTTTAGTTAGACGGTAGAGGCATGAGACTACCCAAGCAGGGGCGCTATGCCGGAAGGCCCGAGTTTGGCGCTCGCCCGAGTTTCATCCGAGTTTGCGATGACGGCAGTCAGTGAACGAAGATAGCGCGGAACGTGCGCAGGCAGCGGACAATAAAATGTAGAGATAAAACCACGTAAAGGCTATTCAAGCGCACCCTGCGTGCCTGTTTCACGCTTGAAACACAATACACTGCGCAATACCAGGCCGCAGCGCTACCTGAAGTTATCAGCGCCTTATCAGCAATCGCGAAATCGTGACTTCTCTGCTATCTATCTGCACACTCGCCGCTAGCTGTTTGACACGCCTTTTCGGGCGCGTCAAAGGCGTGTCTTCCCTTTCAGGCTCTATCTGTCTCTCCATTTCCGAAGACGAACAGTGCGCACTAGGTGCACTCTTGTATCAACCCTTTCTCTTCTCTCGAATACGTTAAAAGGCAACAGATAATATTATGAACATTTTGTTCATTTCTAAATGTATTTTAAAATCTGAATCCAATGAAGCGTTGTTGAAAAGCATAGCTTTAGGAAATTAACAAAGATTTGACACTTTCTGCCGCTAGAGGCGATAGTGAGGCCATTGCTTGCAGCGTGGCTTGCATACGAACTAGAGCGGCAGCCCAACGTGTCGAAAACGAGAGAGCTCCTGCGCTGACACGCCGCCGGTAGCGCTGCCTTCGACTGGAAAGACTGGGCAACTACTACACGCTCAATCTGTCTTATTTTTCGGCCATTGCGATAATATATTTTATTGTGTCGTATATCAAAATATAACAGTCATGCATCTTCTAGCTTGCATAATAAACAAAAGCAAAAAACTGAACTTCACTGCACCCCCGCGTCACTGCTGCTCTCTGCAGTGACCTCAGGTGGAGCTCTCCGCTGCTACGGCCGCTGCCGCACCCCGCTATGGCCAACCATTGCTTTTAGTACGCTCTTGGCGAATCTCAGCGGTAGTAATTGGCCGTGCGAGCGGCTGTGATTGCGGCGTGAGAAAAAAAATTGCTGTTTGGCTGTATTCAGTGATTCATTACGTATGCCTGTTGTGTGTGACGCCTCTTTAGTGCACTGCGGATGCGAAGAGCGTGCTACCCAGCGACAAAACTCATCCTATGTCATCAGACGCTGAATAAAAGCTGTGAAGGGGGTGGCGCGCGTATCTGCGTAGTATTTGTTAACGTCGCGCACTTCAAGGTTTTGCGGACTGGTTTGGTCACTAACGTCGATCGCCGTTGTATACCGCAGGGACATCGCATTAATATCATTCGGGCAGGTGAGGGATCCTGTTTGTAATAATGGAATCGGACTTCACAACCGTAACACAGAAAGGTGTTACGGTTGTGAAGTACGCAGTGCTTGCGTGCTGGAAATTACAAAACTTTATTGCACTGGTCTGGAGCAGCGATCGTTTGTCTATCCCAGATGTGTTTGACACATTGATGCTGAGCTTTATCACCGATGAAAGGACGGCCAAGCCAAACACCTGTGATGCGATGTTGTTGGAGTCGGACGTGCTCCAAGCACCGGTTCGTCGTCGTGCTCCGCGTTTGACGCCTTGCCAGCAGGTGTGACGCGCCTTCAGCGTTGTGCTGTGTCTTACGTGGTTGCAACAGGCTATAGTGTTGTGCAAACTTGGTATGCGAGCGAAGAAATCGGCGGCTTTCGCCACGTTGCGCGTCCTTCGCAGAGGTGCTTAGATTTATCAGCGATGACGTCCGTTTTGCCTGTTATATTTCGATGGTCAACATCGTCGATGTCTGTCAGCAATCAGCACAGCCGCGCAGCATACCTGTAGCCGGCAGGGATGTTGGGAGTGGCCCACCCATAGCGCGTACGCCTATAATTTATGTACGGCACGCCGGGGGCGTGACCGATGGTTTTAACTGACAGGTGAACTCGGAGCTAAACTCGTGAACGGTGAAGTGCCCCGAATTCATCTCTGGACTGTCATGGCAGCAGCAGCAGCAGCAGCCTGGGTCATCGCTTCCTCTGACAGCAAATGTCAGTACGGCCGGCTGGACCCGTTTACTGCTTTGGCCGACGACGAATTCCAGCGACATTACCGCCTCTCCAAAAAATCGGTACGATGGTTGTGTAAATAGTTAGGCGACGACCCACGCCTGCGGAGAGTGCGTACCGGGCTTCATTCGCTTTCGGTCGAAGAGCAAGTCCTCTGCGCCCTCCGGTTCTTCGCGAACGGGAGCTTCCATGGGAGCGTCGGCGCAGACCGCTTTATTGGACGCCAATAAAGCACTGTGAGCCGCTGTGTGAGGGACGTCTCCGACGTGCTTATCGACGCGGCTGTGCAGAAGCGGTGGCTGGCTTTGCCCACGACTGCGGCCGAGCGTGCGTATGTTGAGCATTTCCTTCTGCGCGGCGGCATCACAGACGTCGTGGGATGCGTCCACGGGACCTACATTGGCGTAAAGTCTCCTTCGAAGTCCAGCCCTGACATGGTGAAGGCCAACTATTTCACGAGGAAGGCACATTATGCATTGAACATTGCAATCAGTAAAAAATAATTGTTCTCGCCAAGTCCTTTGGGCTACTCTAGAGCACAGTGCCAAAGTCGGTCCCAGACTCTTTTGGCGAAGACTAGATCAGCCGCTAACCGGTTCCACAGAACAATTCATAACATGCTAGGTACCTTAAGAGAGGCCCACAAAAAAAAGTGGGCTCTTCGGCAACGGCGAAATCGAAAGTTGCAGATGGCCACTTGTTAATCGGGCCACTGCAGAGCACTCACCACTGTGCTAATTAATTAAATCCGACGAATGAATGTCATCTTTCGCACAAACCTCTCACTTGCATCTAAAAAGTATAGTCACAATGCTGCAGAATCGGGAAGATAACCGCCACTGCTGACCAAAAGCCGGTGCGAGCTCATTGACAACGAATTTCGGACAGCTCACATTAACGCGGTATGCATGAAATGAACAGATGCATGCATTTCATTTCAGAACACGGCATAATATTCAAGCGATTCTGAACAAAACGAGTTTTCTCATTCAAGTCACGCGAAATTCAGCTTGCGATGAAAAAAAAATGTGAGATAAAAAAGTTTCACCATGCGGGATTTGAACCCAGGCGCTCCCATTGCCTGTCGACTCTCCGAAGCGACGCGTTAGACCACACGGCCACAAAACAGCGCGGAGTGATACACCTCTCTTTATTTTTTTTTGCGGACTACTTCCATAGCCTTCACAGCGTTGCACATGTACCTCGTCGCCATTGGCGGTCAGCTGATGACGGGCGTTGGTAGCGTTCCCTCGCGGTACAAAGCAAAATTTAATAATGCATAAATCACTCCAAAGCGCTTTAAATACAAATCTTGCACACTATAAAATGCTTATAAAGGTGTATTAAGTGCATTATAAAATTCAACAAACCTCGTTTGTCTAATTGCACACGCAGTGCACTTGGTGGAGCGACACACAAACGAAAAGTGCACCGGCGGTTGGCTCACGTGACCCGTTCTTTGCAGACCGCCCAAGAAGCCGATGAGGTGGCGCCGATGTGATGATAAAGCACGGAATATATCCAGATAACCCAATGAAGTTGGAGGCGGGACGAGGGTGGGATTTTGTCTTGCTACCATTAGTTCACTCATCTGAGGGTGTCGCCAGAGCTCGGGAAGATTCCGAGTTTCAGCAAACTCGGGCCTTCCAGCATAGCGCCCCAGTACAGGTAATCGGCCCATCATTGGAAACGCTTTGGCATAGGCCGCTCATACACAGAGCCAGAGTGAGAACATCCATTGGCAATACTGGGCCGATTACCTGTGCAGCCCGGGTAGCTCCTTCCTGAAAAAAAAAATCCAGCATCTCACTCCTTTAGCGAGTCTTAGCCATGTGATTTCACACTTAATTCACGGTTGTTACCAAGCTTTCAAAGCCCTATGATGCAACAGAAGCGCTACGAGCATCCTCATTTGCGAAATTTGCGTGCTGCGACAGTTTTAATGTCAAATGCTGAGCCCTCTACCTCCGATGACGAGTATAATGTTTCCTGCAAAAGTCAAGAAATGATCCCGCAAGCGAAGCAACCTTCTACATCGTCACTTTTTTTTTTTTTTTTTGGGGGGGGGGGGGGGGGAATTGGGGAAAGTGTTCGTAATATATGTCCTGAACGGTATATGCCGATGTGCAAACACTGCAATATCCCAGCAGACCTCCTTCATATGGTCTGGAGTTGTCCACGACAACACATGCCAACATCCACACAACATACCTGGGAGGCTCGTCTACGCAGCTCTACCCTGGACGACCAACGAGCGCTCACCGGTCTCACTCTGGAGGCTGACAGATTCCAAGGAGCCTCGGCCGACCCCTAGAACTGGGCCTTCGGCCCCTTGACTGTTTTAATAAATGTTTACCAAGCAAATCTACATCGTCATGTCACAGACGTCCAACCAGCGCTCTTACACTTTTTCCCTGTTTTCTTAACACTTTCAGCGAATGCTCCTTTGTACGTCAGCCTCATCATCAGCTTCAAAACAAAAAGTATATTCGTAAGTCGTTTAATCGTTTCGCTATGCGTTACAAACACCTTAAACACCTGAAACACTAACCAAACCAAACTAGCCAGAGAAATCATGGCGTCTGTACCAAGAGAGATTTAAAACAATCCTCTCCTTTTTTGGTTCTTACAGCTATTTAATGCGTTCGCATTAGAACCCCCCTGTTGGAAGAATCTTCGTCCGTCCGCCTGTCTAAAGCCTCGCAGGGCAGGTGGCAAAGGGGAGATAAAGAAATCCGCTCTCTCCACTATCAAGAGTGAGAAGGAAGAGAGAAAGTTGGAGAAGCAGAGGGAAGACAAAGAGAGGCCGTAAGGGGGCCGATGATTGGTGAAGGAGAGTGGAGAAAGAGACGATGTGCCGCACTGATTGCTGAGTTAGATCGAGAGGATGGAGAGGGGGTTCGGCGTGTCACACGGTGATTGGCGGACAGAATGATACCACCCGTTCCCACGATGTGAACTCGTCAGCAGCAGCGGGTGCTCCGTCCGAGAGGAAGAATAATGCTAACGCATACCCTGACGCATCAATCACATTGATGGTCTATGACTTTTTTAACGCAATAGCGTAAAGGCCCGTTCTACAGAAAATCCGCGGTCGTCGTTGGCATTGGGAGAGAAAAATTGCTGGTGCTTAGCTTTGGTTAAGCCTAGGTAATTGCGAAAACAGGTGGTGTAACTTGTAGCATCTTCGATATCCACAGCCTCCATCAGGTTAAACGGTAACACAACACAAGAATCTTGACTGGCGTCCGAAGTCTTCCATAGCTATACCGAAGAACCGGCGAGCAGGTGCTACTTTTCTCTACACCCGATAGCGCCTGGATGTCTGTGGATGACGTCATACCACAGGCTGAGCAACACACATTCATCACCGCAGCAAGGCCTGCAAGCTCTTGCAACTTGTATGACGTCAACCGCTTGCCGCCGTTCGCAGGTGGTCGAACTGCCGCGAAGTTCTAGCTGTGGCGCGCTGAAGAGCCGACTTGGTGCCCCATTTCTCGCTCTGGTATGACGTCAGTAGTCACATGAGCGACCACCGACCGTGAAGGGTAGGCTGCGGTACCGCGAAGAGGCGACACCTGGCGTAGTATTGCTTTCGCAATAAAATTCTCTTCAAAAGCAACCGTGTTGGTCAGTTACCGGCTGATGCTCTGTTGTAGACACATACCCCCTGGAAACACCGGAGGAAAAGTTCAAGATGTGATGGCTGATTTAGCGAGCTTCTCCCAAGCGTGGACTCCCGATGTACACTAACAGGTGGGATGCTTGAATACCCGCTCCAGGAGGTGCAGTGAGTACCAGGCGTCAGACGCCGAACCCCTTACCTCCCGAAGATGAGGTGGGCGATCAAGCCTCTACGCCACAACCTCACCTCTATCACCCCTTCTCTTCATAACGCGGTAGCGCTCGGACTCTCGTTCTGCGGAAAATCCGGCGCCGTCGTAGTCGGCGGCGGCGCTCTGAATCTAGGTGGTTCACCTAGGTCACGCGACATTGTGGCGTCCTCACAACCTGCTCACCGGACGGTGAGCAAACTGACCACCGCGACAGGTGGCAGTTAAATTAACAACTGGTTGGAAAAGGTTGCTCGGGAAGAGCAACCTGGGTTGCACAAGCAAGCTCCACCGGTGGCAGCACCTGCCGTCGCAGGGCAATGGCGCATCGCTTAACCGCTGCACCATGGCTCCAAGGGAGGTATGAGGACTTCCAGGGATAATTTGATTGGTAAAGAGAGAATGACCTATTTCGCATACTAGGGCATAAACCCATCAACTCTTTCGTGTCATTCCGTTAAGGTGGAACTTATTATGTGTCCTCTCCATTTTTTTCTTTAGCTTCACCATTTTTTCTGTACTGCATCGTGATTTCTGATCGCAATGGAACTGGCTCCTTCGTGATCGCACACATTCTGTCCTCGTAATAGATTTCAGTCGAGGTATTCGCAGACCGCACACTTCTACAAGTAATGCGGTCGCGCAGATAATAATTAATAGCCTTACGATGGACTTGGGCCTAAAAACGGTGGAGGCATATCGGCTGCAGCAAGAAACCACTCTAGCCTTTTTTCCACTGGCCAAAGCCTTGTTTTTCTCGATGACTGCATCATGGAATGCTTTGAGGTCTGTTCAACGCATTCCTTGAAGAGCAGAGTTGGTGACTGTCTTCCGTTTCCATACATTCAGCACTCGATGTGTCCGTTAATGAAAGCTTTAATTTCTTGTCTTTTTAAACCTGATTGCTGGCTTTTATATTATTGGTTGTTAATTTGCATCTTTATTGCCTATAAATCCACTCCTGTAACAGTTCAAAATGGGACAAGCAGTATGTTCAAACAAATGAAATAAATAGGCGGCCAGTCTATAGTACTTGTCGAACAGCCATTCTCTCCAGCCTCTTTAAGCGAATTTCAGCGCGTGTTTATAGGGCCGCCATTTCGCTCCGTTTATCTTAAACGCCGCCAAGTGGGCGAAAATCTTGTTGGTCCAGGTTCGCGGAAAGAAACTCAGTTAGCGTCCAACGAGTTTGCAATTGCGGCTGCACTTTTCAGTGAGATTGGCGGCGCTCCGTCCCGCCACGATGACGCCGCCGTTCTCCAAGTTTTGCAGCGTAATTGGTTGAAAGCCTGGGAACAGCCACTTCATCGCATATAAACACCTGCACTCACAATATGCCTGTGCCCTAGCCGGCGTGATTTAAGCAAGGTGAAAGTTAGTCTGAGTGCGTAGGTGGTGGTCGGCAATACCATACTTACCAGACCCGTTCACTTGGGTGATGTTCGAAAGTTTTTAAGCCGACAGAAGACAGATCGAATTAGCGCTCGGTGCTATGGCGTTGGCCAGGCTTCAACTCGGCGCGTCTCAAGTGGGACAAAGAACAGAAAAAGGTTTTTGGAGGCACATAACCGAACTGTTAAAATGCTTAACATCTAATCGACAACAGGGCGTTTTTCTACTACAATAAGTTACGAAACAAAGTGGGATTGACGGGGCTACACTCCATAAAATCCGGTTTTAAGAAATTTTAAAAATGTTTAGTGACTGGCAGCGTAATAAAGTTTCAGCTGTGTTGCGTAGTTAAGAGAAACACAGTAATGTATTAAGTGAAACAACGGACGCCAAACGCCAACACTCAGATGAGGCCACTTATCGGTTGGGTTTCCTCTGCTTGGTATTCGTCTCATTCGTATCTTTCACGATGTGCACTTTGATATAAATGGACATAAAACTCTTCACTGCGGTACCGAGGTCCACAGTGGGGAGCGCAAGCAGCTAGTCTCATACGTTTTCGGGCGTTATTTCTTAGCCGACTGCGACATCAGCGAAATCAAGAGGTGTCGGTAAGCTTAGTTCGCCTCATAAAGTCTGCGTCGCTTTGAGCGAGCCTTTGCCTTTTTCCTTATTGAATGTCCTAAGTAAAATTTTATCTGTTGAAGTATTCCTGTCATTCATGAAACTTGACACGACACACGCACAGTTTCATGCGTTTTTATATCTGAGCTTCTTTACCTTACACGTCAATGCTGACGCGACATTTGACGGAGATCGTAAATCTTCCTAAGTACGTGTGGTAAGCTTTAATAGGCATTGTCATCCATGGGCTTTTGTGGCTTTTGGCTGGTACTCGCCGTTGCGCTAGCGAGCAGCAGCCAGCGGCGGACGTGACTGCCAAGTAAGCAGCTGAGGCGTTAAAGATGAAGATCGAGGCGCCTGCCACGCGCGATTTTGCACATGCGGCGCGCCTCCCGTTAGAGGTCAAATGCAAGAGCCAGATGACCTTCAGGCTCAGCATGGGAGGAGCAGAGCTGTTAGCTCTAAAACAGCGCTTGCTCCGCTAAGGCCCGCTGATCATCTGCCGAGCCCGAGTGAAGCCAAGCACTCCAGGAAGGAGCGGGAGGGTAAGAGAAATAAGAAGAGGTAACAATAGCGTTACACGAGTGCCCTATGAAACGAAACCGGATGACCAGGAGACTTGGAAGCAAACCTCCAGGAAGGCATAGACACCATAGTGGACCACTTAGACAAAGCCGCACTCCATCCTTCAGCAGAAAAGTCGGAACGCCTCCTGATGAATCGAAAAAAAAAATCCAAAGAAATCCAATGCCCTGTTACAACTCAGCCAACTTGGCAAACAGATAGCAAAGGTGACGTCGTGCAGAATACTCGGAGTCATAATACATGGAAGCAAAGACGCAAACTCTAACGTTCTGCAATTTCTCACACACCTAATCCGACGGATCCTAAGCAAAAGCACGGGCTTAAGAGAAAAACAAGCAAAGCAGCTCGTCACCGCACTCGTGTATTGTAGACTCCTGTACACCTCCCCGTATCTAACGCTGACACGAACAGGAACTAACAAACTCCACTCTTCATCCAACACCCTTTATAAGGTCGCTCTGGGTCTGCCTATATTTTTTTTATTCACATAGCCTAAAGGCCCTTTACAGGCATTACATAGGGGGGTTGAAAAACCCATAGTCAATGTAGTAGGTACATCACAAAGGGAAATTTGAAACCTGAAAATATGAAAAGCATAAACAAATGCGCTCCAGCAAAGAGTGAACATAACTGGGTCAAACAAAGGCTTGAGAACACACACACGTAGACCACAATGCAGGAGACAAAATTCAATTCTGGCAACAGTGTATTAAGAATAACTAAGCATGGAGTAAGCACTTCAGTTCGCTAACAAATGCGTCGTAATTTTTTTCGGAAACGATTTCTGCAGGCAGTTTATTCCAATGGTAAATGGCAAGGAACAATGCCGAATTGCGCTTAAGTTTGGTGTTAGCGATCTTGGGCTGCACTTTAAAGCAGTGGTCTAATCGGGGGAAAAGGCATTGTGCTGGTTTGATATGATATTCTGTGAAGGGCAAAGGATTGTGATAAAGCCTGTGAAAGTGACTTATCAGGGTGACAAGTCTTCGCTTTTCAAGTGCGCTTCGCACCAGAGAAAAGACTTCGCACCAAATAAGAGACTTCCGTACAATGGCCTCTTTCTCACTGCCGCCGAACTAACACCGTAACATAGAGACAGGCAAGTAGAGCGCTTGTCTTGTACGAAGCAGGGATGCGACAACGAAGGTAATTAGTTGGTTCATCAACGGGCCCGCGAAATCAACATCCGGGCGCATTCACTCCCCTGGCTGAATGCAACGTCAGCTGAATAGGCGACGCCACAAGGAAGGAACAAAGTTTGGTTTGGTTTATTGGGGCTTAACGTCCCGAAGCAACTCAGGCTTTGAGGGACGCCGTAGTGAAGGGCTCCGGAAATTTCGACAACAAAGTTTTGTTTGGTTTACTGGGGTTTACGTCCCGAAGCGACTCAGGCTATGAGGGACGCCGTAGTGAAGGGCTCCGGAAATTTCGACAACCAAGTTTGGTTTGTTTTATTGGGATTTAACGTCCCGAAGCGACTCAGGCTATGAGGGACGCCGTAATGAAGGGCTCCGGAAATTTCGACAACAAAGTTTGGTTTGGTTTATTGGGGTTTAACGTGCCGAAGCGACTCGGGCTATGAGGGACGCTGTAGTGAAGGGCTCCGGAAATTTCGACCACAAAGTTTGGTTTGGTTTATTGGGTCCCGAAGCGACTCAGGCCATGAGGGACGCCGTAGTGAAGGGCTCCGGAAATTTCGGCAACAAAGTTTGGTTTGGTTTATAGGGGTTTACGTCCCGAAGCGACTCGGGCTATGAGGAACGCCGTAGTGAAGGGCTCCGGAAATTTCGACAACAAAGTTTGGTTTGGTTTATTGTGGTTTAACGTCCCGAAGCGACTCGGGCTATGAGGGACGCCGTAGTGAAGGGCTCCGGAAATTTCGAGAACAAAATTTGGTTTCGTTTATTGGGGTTTAACGTCCCGAAGCGACTCGGGCTATGAGGGACGCCGTAGTGAAGGGCTCCGGAAATTTCGACCACCTGGGGTTCTCGAACGTGCACTGTCAGTAGGCTATGTACCGGCACTTTTGAGGAATAAAGAAAAGTTCTGAGTTAATCATGCACTGTAATGATAACACATGCATACATGCATGTTTGATAATGCATGTAATCATTACTCGAAGTGAAGAATGAAGTCGCGCAGATAGAAAAACTCAATTATTCGACAAGTCACTGCACTATATAGAGTATCCAGAAAAAACTCTTTCATGCACCCGAAGTTTACTTTTTGCAGTGCGCCTAGCATAAAGCACTTACACATGGAAAATATACTGCACTATGATCTGGCGTAAAATAAAAACGTTCAGGGATGAACGCTCAGCAATGCGAAGTTGCACGTTGAGCGTAGCCTATGGCTGCATAAAACGAAAACAGAACCTCACTTGTGGATATTCTCGTTCATATTTTGCCGCCAAAATGCGTAGCTTGAAGTAAGCAATGTGGAGCATGGCAATGTTGAGGTCAAAACTCCGGGCGCTCCGTGATCCAGACCTCGGACTGAGTAGCGACAACGCGGTCCATCTCACGGCAGCACATACTCTCGAGTTATTCAATGTTTGAGTGAACTTGGTTGTGTCCGCAATTTTATCTTAAACGGCTGCAAATCTGTAATGCAAAACAACAATTAACAGCTCACTGGGCACACTTATATGCAGCAAGACTTCTTCAGTAGCAGTGATAACTTGATTACTCGGGAGTGAAGCGTTGAGCCGATAAATAGGTACAAGGATTTATTACCTCAGATAGTACTAAGAGATAGCTTAGTACTAGACAGTCCGCACTGTGGCAACTGTGCCTCGGTAGATACTGTGGAACATATCCTGTTTGAGTGCCCTGAGTATGCTAACGAGTGTGCGTACTGTGAACATTGCATGCCGAAGCTCTGCCCAGTGCCCCTAACCGTGGACAAAGTTTCAGGTCCCTTAGCCTGCTTCAGGCAACAGAGACTTGCAATGAACTTTCTATTTACATATTTAAAAGACATTGCACATCTCGATAAGCTTTAAATTCACTTGCACGTTACCTTCATGCATTCTTCATGCAGTGAACTTCGTCAGCCCATTTGTCGGACTAAGCACTCCATCATTCCATAGGTTACATCAATACTCGCCATTACATCCTTAGTACCCATTTCATGGCCGCATTTTATCTTCGTTTTTTTTTTACTCTTTCACGCTCCTCTCCTTCTGTCTTTATCTCCCAAATTCCCCACCCTACGCAGAGTAGCATGCCAGGGATTTTTAAACGCCGGCTAAATTCTCTGTATTTCATTAAAGAGTCTCTCTCTCTGACTAGACATAGTACTAAGACATTGATGAGCGACATAGCTGCTGCCAGTTTTTAAACGTTGCTTTCATGCACCTTGCAGTCACCCTTCGGAAAAGGTAGACATCTGTGACTAACTAATATTGCACGAGCCTCATCGTTAGCAAAGGCACTGGTCGACATGTCCGCTTCATAAACGTACCATGAGCCTGGGCTGCATAACCGGTGCTACGAGGACTTTTATTACAGAGTTCAAACATGCACATTCTTTCCAGACTCTACTCATCAGTCGTAAAGGCGGCTGGATGATGACAGCCGCCATACTGGTAGCTTCGCTTGCTGCGGGAGCCGATTCCTCGGCGCTGGGACATTCTTCATATCCAGCCAGTCCCGCCACCTCAGACCCCAAAAGAACCTCACGCTCTGTGGGACTCAGGTCGATCTAACGGAGACGGGAGTTATTTGCGAGAACTTCTTAGCCTGGATCGGGAACGGGATCGATCGTAACGCTGGTGCAAACGTACACGAAGCGACGACGGCTGTTGTTAGCCTTCAGCGTCCGGCCAGCGGTGGCTTGCAATTCGGCGGGTGACTCGAATCCAGCAATCACGGAGTCCACATTTACGTGAGTATGCGTCACTTTTCGGGTATTACGTTATCCGAGTCTCTACTTTTAAGTCAGAGCGGCGGGAAAATCTTTTTCACCTTCGAATCCAAATCTCCTAGTATTAAATGCATCTTTCGCCGCCGGACAAGCAACAACAAAGCCACGAAATTCCGAAGCATCAGATTTTTCAAAAAACAAAAAAAAGTAATAAAGCATTCTTCACTATCTCTTCGAATCAGCAAATTTCTTGAAACACGTACGGCGCCATTTTTTCAGGTATGTGGACTCTAACTCTAGCGCCTTAAAAGAAATAGGAGAATATTGAATGAGCCGCCGCGGTGGCTCAGTGGCTATGGCGCTCGGCTGCTGGCCCGAAAGACGCGGGTTCGATCCCGGCCGCGGCGGCTGAATTTCTTTAGAGGAGAAATTCGAGGCCCGTGTACTGTGCGATGTCAGTGCACGTTAAAGAACCCCAGGTGGTCGAAATTTCCGGAGCCCTCCACTACGGCGTCTCTCATAGCCTTAGTCGCTTTGGGACGTTAAACCCCATAAACCAACCAACCAGAATATTGAATGATTAGTTCATACGGAAGTAGGGAACATATCCAGCATACTAGATCTCGCCATTAACCTGTTTCCTGACGCCCGCCACTTCGTATCATGATACCGTGGAAGCCAGCTTTATACTTGCAAAAACACCAGTTTGTAAAAATCCTGCCCGCCTTCGCTTGCACACAATGTGCATTACGAGAAGTGTGCGCTCTGAGTGCCTGTCCTTCGTATGGTATGCTGTTTTGTTTTGTGTGGTTTTGTTTGGTTCAACGTCCTAAAAGACGACTCCGGCTATGAGAGACGCCGTAGTGAAGGGCTCCGGAAACTTCGACCACCTGGGGTTCTTTAACGTGCACTGACATCGCACAGTACACGTGCCTCTAGAATTTCGCCACCATGAAAATGCGACCACTACGGCCGGCATCGACTGGTATGTTTTTTCTCTTGTGCTTTATTCCAATCATGTTTTATCAACATGCAACACTGTTACACTTCGACCCGCTGAACGTGATGCGATATTGTGAACGCAACAGAGGTAAGCATTTTGTTGAAGCAGGTGTTTAATGTTCCACCTACAATATTTCGCTTTCTGTACACAAATCTCACACTGCGAAAAAATGCATATTAGCTCTTCTCTTGCTCTCATTTCTCAGAAGTACGCTTACACAAGCAATAAACAAAGCAACTGCTAGTCACTGCTCTTACAGGTGAACATATCCTTAGGTACGCTAACCGCAGCCAGTATTCTTTATAAGTAACTGAGCACTGGCTAGCAACGCGTGGTCCACTCCTCAAGTGCGGATTTAAATGTAGTGATCTGCTGCCCCGAGGTTCATGTAAGCCCCACAAGTTAAATTATGGGGTTTCACATCCCGAAGCGACACGTGGGTTACGAGGGACGCCGTACTGAAGTACTCCGAAATAATATAGGCCGCCTGGGGCTCTTTAACGTGCGTTACAATGCACAGGACACGGTTTCTTTTTAATTTCCCTTTAATTTTAGTTTCGCCCCAATTGAAATACGACTACCAGGGCAGGGATCGAACCACCGACCTTCGGATCACCAGCTAAAGATACTGCGCCACCGCGGCGGGTAAAACGCAGCGCAGGAAGCAAAGAACTTATTTCGTTTTCGCTTGAAAGAAATTCAGGTGTTGCTTCAGATGCTCGCGTAGTGCCCTTTCGGAAAATTGCTGCTGAGCAGGATGAAGTGCTTCTTTTTGATGAGAAAGCGGGAGACTATATACATGGTGGCTAGTGAACAACACAGCATCTCGTTTTGGTAATAAGCATTTTATACCACCAGCCCTAAACACCGCGTCTTTATTATGGTGAGGTTATGACAGCGCAACTCTGCTTTTAATCCTTCCATGTTCGTATGCACTAAAAAGCAGGAAGTAGTGGCACAAGCTCTCGCATAACTTTGAATGTCAGAATTTAACATGCCCTCCTGTGCTCCTTATCTGCTCGGTAGATACCAAGTCCCCTTTTTGTTGCATGTTCAGGACTCTGGTCAGCATGTCTTCCATGCCTTCACTATTCCCTTCTTTAACCTTTCTGTGTAACGATAAACTGGATTTAGTTATTTCAATGTATCTCCTTAAATCATTCATTGTTTTCCTTCCTGCCTATTTCCTTCTTTATGTTCATAGTGGTGCACGGCGCTAACAGTACAATGGGGTATCACCCAATGCACAAGTCACTCAATAGAGTGCAATACCGTGTCCTTATGTTCATAGTGGTGCATGGTGCTAACCGCACAGTGGGGTATCACCCAATGCACAAGTCACTCACTCAATAGAGTGCATTACCGGGTTATATTGTTAAGAAAACAGTGTGCGGACCGTCAGACTATCCCCTGGGTTCTAGCTGCTAGCATTAAAAGGTCAGTAAAGCATGCCCTAAAGCTTGTAGCCACTAGCCAAAATGTCCGCCACCACTGGCACTATGACACACATTTATTGCAGGCGTCCATATATGATCCGTTTATTTCTCACCACTTCGATTCTGTCGGCTAAATCAAGCTTTGCTTTCAGTGTCCTTTGTCGCCACGCCGTGGTGTAGAAACATCTACAATCACTGTTTGAACGCAACAGTAGCGGAGATATTCCCTTCAAAAACATGAACTTTCAATAGTGATAGCGCTAGAGATTTCCCTCAACCTCTGATCGGGACCTTGCGATCCCTACTCAAACGCTTAATATGAAGCCCGCACGAGGAGTTTATAAAATATAGAGTTCGTATGAAATGTAAAATATTGGTAAACTTTAATTACGGTTTTTATTGTTCTATGTTGTGTTTGACGTCATCGTAGCCAGCGTGTATTCCATTATACGCATCACTTGTCAGGATAGCCAAGCCAAATAGACTACATAAACATATTAAGTATGAATTTTATGCAGTCAGTCAGACTGAGAGCCTGCAAAATAATGCGAACTATCAGACGAAGAGCTTTGATAGGTACGCAGGAGTTTTGCCTTCAGTAAAAGAGACCCAGCGACCAATTTCTAAATTAAACATTGACAAGGCGCTACGATCATCTGCAAATATTATATATAGCTTTCTCCTTATCTTTCTAATTATCAGTCCTATCTGTACATCTCCTCACTATTGCTCACCCTCTCCCTTTTATTTCCACCGGCCGCAGCTCGGGTGCTCATGATACTAGGTAGAATTGTAGGGGCCAGCGAAAACTTTTCCTTTCTTTTTGTATTCTTTTAATAAACCACCACTACTACTACGACTACTACCAGGATCCATGACTTACCTTTAGAACGGGCAACACATCCAGAACTACTACTTACAAAAAAAGTTTTAGACAGTCTATTGAGTGTCTATATACTTCTGTATATAAAGTTTATAGACAGTCTATTGACAAATCCTAGAGAACAGTCCACAGGCAATACAGATGCCTGAGACAATCTATAGACAATCTACAGATTTATGGCCATAGATTTTAGTAGACATTTGTCTATAGGCAGTCTATAGACTATGAATAGACAAAGAGCAATATCTAAAGGAAGTCAATAGAGTCAATAAGAAGTCTATAGGCTGTCTATAGACCATTTTATAAACAAGCCGAAGGCGTAGCAATTGAATACTAGTGCCGTTGAAGGCTAAAGGATTCTCACTGCAACAGAAACTGTTGGCGCATCTCTGCTGACGCAGAAGCACCGCAGAATGAAGCGGCGAAGAAGACCACCACATGGGACTGATGAGCACTCGTTTTCCAAGAGATTGGAAATTTATTAACATGGAAAAGTACAAATATTGCAGTACAGTCAGAACTATATGCCGGGAATAACATTTTTTTTTCGTTATGTAGATCTCTGTTTACAGCTCTTGTCTGAGTTTAGTAGTATATATTTTAAAATCCTTTTCCTTCAAACTTTTTTTGCACTTGATTCCGATGACGGCAAGGCGATGGGCAAATGCGATGCCTTTGTGTAAAGCAAATTTGTTGATCACCGGTTTACGGAATTGCCTCGTGGAATGGCGGGGAGTATTTTTAGGTCCTTTTTTTTATTCAATGTCAGTATGATGCTGGTTATGTTATGCACGCGCTGGGAACGTTCGCCATCAAGAGCATCACGGGAAATTTAGAACTCATTGCACCAGAAATCGTACCAATAAAATCTCGGAGCTGGCCGACATTCAAGTTATACCATTAACATCCGTCCATGTTAGTCTTTAGTTACCTCTTTCTTTCTTTAAACAATTTCTCGCCTATGGAAAGGAAACTTTTTCGCAAACACAGCGTGAACTCAGTGTGGCGCAGATTTAGTGTTGAAAATTATGCGTGGACATCTTCGGATAACTGCTTTCAACCATGTTAGCATTCAGGCAACAATTTTGAAGTACTTTTATCACCTGCGCTTACCCGAAAAAATGTTTTTATCATTTTATTTGTTTACAACACTGTGGCGAAATCTAAACAAAAATCTACCGCTAATGACGACCACGTTCCCAGCACGTACAGAAGAAAATAAAACACTCGGGTGAAACGTCAGTTCCGCCGCATAATTCTTCACTAATAATATTATTTTCTCACTTATTTTCCTATAAAAGCTGTTTACATCAGAGTTTTTATACGCGAGTATTATTTTACTCGTATGCGTATCGGCACTTTCAATACACAACCAATGTTTCCAGTCATTGAGTAGTTGTGTTTAGGTTCTCTCTTCTCGTCACAAAAGCGACATAAAAAGCGAATAAAAACTCCATTCCGACAAGACGACACCACTAAGTGAAAGAGAGAGACAGCAAACAACGAACACAGCGTTACGATTTCCAGAAATATATAGGTATACCACGAAATCAGAGACGACCAGAAAACCGAGTCCTACCACGCATGTTTTTCCATTCAGCTTTTTTTTTTTCTTCCGTCTCATCGGTTTTACACAGAAAGACGACAAGAATGATAAGTTATTTCTGTTTTCATCAGCAGTTCGCGTTTAACGGTAGCGCTTTCTTTTACCTCACGCCGAAGGTACTTTCACAGCAAAACCGGTATTCCGTATTTTAAACGTTACTGCAGTTGGGTTTAACTTTTTACGTCTTCCCTAGTTGATTCAGAGCACCGCCACTGGCCGCCATTTTGGCTCCAGAGTGTTACCAACGCCTCAGGCTGTTTGCCGTTTGTACTTGCCAGCCGCCAGGGTGCGCTAGAAATTTAACCGAAAAGAAAAACGCACACAAGCATGTTTCAGGTCTCCGTCAAGAATCGTTGCACCGTTCGAAACCACGCAGAAGCCAGCGAGCTCCGCAACGTGGTAAAAGCCTCGTCCCTCCTCCGCCAGATGGAGCTAGGCGGATCTGCAGACACGAGTTTCGAAACATCGCTCATGATCCCAGTTTCAATCTCTTGTACTCTGATTGGTTGAAGCTTCAGAGTTATGTGAGTATTACGCCACATACGGGAATGAAATTAACTCATCTCCCCGAAACATGGGAATCGGCCAGGAAGCAAGATGGAGCGGTCCCGAATTAGTTCACCGCGCCGCACCTAGGTGGCGCCGCTATTATCTCTTCAGAAAATTATCGCAGAGCATTTTTAGCCTTTCGTTTCGTTTGGAGCCTCGTGACCAAGATGACTGAATACCTGCGGCCTAAAGTGGCATCGGGAGCATTTAAAGACTTGTCGGAGCGCCGACCTCGCGCGGCGAACGGTGACGTCATCAAAGCGACGCCCTGGCGGCCATGTTTGTTTGTGTCTCTTCACGTAAGCTGGTGTGGCTCCCTGCGGGGAGATCTAACGCACAAGTACGGGAAGGAAAGTGGCAAACGTCAAACCGCACGACGAATTGGTGACATCAACCGTGGTAACCGAAATCTGCTTGGCCCGCCGTGTGCTTGCGTATGCGCGGAAAGGCTGTCACCACCGGCCGCAAAAGGTGTGAAGCCAGCAGCAGCTGCAAGTGTTGTTGACATGTGATCACTGCGACCTCCGGCTACGTGCTAATTGTCTCCTTAGTTTAGAACCCAATCGTTATTTCCATTTTACCGACGCGCTCATTTCTGCCTGCTGCTTTGAAACGGCTGGTCAATATTTTTCTGTGTGGGTGTTGCGTCCTTTATGAAGTAATTAAGTGAAAATTGCCCTGACTGTCAATAATTCACCGCTTTAAAGCACGTGCCATCAGCTTTTTCTATTTTTTTAAACTTTCAAACGCCACAGAATTGGGCTAAGATTACGACGAGTGAGTAAACTGTGCGGCATATCCGCGCGAGCAAACACGTGCTGATTTTTGACATAATGCTTACACCTGAATTTAACATGCACAGGATAGGCACCGCCTCATTCAACTGAGCGCACATGAACATGCCATTCATGTCGGTGAAATTTCCCAGCTAGAAATTAGCTCCGAAATGAAAACCCGTACGCCAGGTAGGACAGTCGTTCAGCGCATGCGCAGGCTACTAGCCGGCCTGCGCTCTGAGTGGTTGGAAAAATCACGAAAGCACAAGGGAGATCAGAACCGAGCCTAAAATGCAGCCAATCACATCTGGCTTTTTTTTTTTTTGCTTTCCGTCCTCTTTCGTTTTCTCGGTGGGTCCAGTTAGAGCGCTCCGAGTTCCGGCTTCAGAATTCATACGTCTTGGCCTCTTTCGCATTTCCGGCCGGAAACGAGGCTTTAGCAATCGTTCTTCCGCCGGAAGCTTCGCTCGCCCGGAAGTTGCGACCCACGTCAGCAATGAAGAAATATGAAAACCCAGCAATCCAACTAACTACTACTAAACATTGAATAAACAGTGTTACAAGCAAAAAGTTCCGAGAGGCATCGATCGTCCCGCACAGGTTTCACAAACAAAAAAAAAATAAATGGTGAGCCCTTTCGTCTCAAAAATAAGAGAAAACGAAGCAAATATATGTGTTCAACGGATTAGCAGTATAGCACGCCGTCGCCCCACGAATTCATTTGGGAACGAAACCATATATTTTCACATCGCCTTCACGAAAGCTTGAAGGGCTCACTCGTTTCCGATGCGAGTTCACTAAAAACGATACAAAAAGGAACCAAATCATATTTTTAAACTACTGTAACTGAGCGCCGGATAAACCAGCACGGTTATATCAATTACATGTATTCTATTACCGAGAATTTGGGACGGAAAAAAAAAGGGAATAAAAAAGCCTAGTGCGAGCAATGCAATGCCTCCGAGTGGTTAGCATAACTGCAACAAACACAGAGTCTTACGAGAGTATACCATCGTTTAAATAAGCATAGTTGACATCGAAAAGATAGTTAGTAGAGATTACTTTCGACACACGACTAAAAAGCATACATATAATTCTAGATGCGAAGTTTATAAGACGCTAGCGGCTTTGCACAAAGATTAAAACTTCGAGGAACAAGGGGGACAGAGGACAAGCAGGGGCGGGATATCGACGGGAAATCGGGGAGCTGGGATCGCCACAAAAATGGCAAAAAATGTGCTCCAAGAAATGGTAAAATAGCTTCAAACAGCCTGTTTGTTTGTTTTTTTTTACATATCCACCGTCTTCGTTTAAAATATATTGTTATCGACATTTCTTCCAGTTTTTTCGTTTTTCGAGCTTAAAAGCAGCACTTTTGGGGGAACCTGGGGAAAAAACCCTAAAGAACAAATGAAGCGACGTTGCCTTACAGCTGCCCGCCTGGACTGACTGAACTTTCGGTTCGCCGCTAGGCCTTTATTTCACACGCCATGACAGGCGCAGCGCGACAATGCCATCAGCATCCGCAACCCGCGGGCAGCGCTCGAGCGGCTCTTAATCTGACGCGTAAGAAGGTCGGATTGGGCAAGATTAGCGTTAGCTTGACCAATCCACCATCGGCCTTTTTAAGTAGCGCCCCTTTTCAAGTCCACGCATGGCACAAAACTCCATCTTTACGGGTGGGTTTCGGAGAACGCCGTTAAACGCGCTGTCGAAATTTGAGCGGCGGCGAGTCTCTACGCACTTCATTGAATACGAAAATATCGAATATATCCGCAAACCTCGAAGCCACCCAGCTTCTTTCTATTTCTCTTCCTTTCCAGCGGAATGCGGCCCAACCGGGAGCGAATTCAAGATGGCGGAAGCAGGCCTTGTTAGCAGACGACAGGGGGAAAAAGACTGGAAGCAGTCGAGAAATGATTCCGCAAATGGCGGCAACGAGACCGAGGCTAACTGTGCCGGATGCTTAATTTGGAAAATATTCCTCCTACCCATAACGGCTGCACGTGACGTCCAGGCACCGAAAAGCTTTCTCTGCAGGCAGACAAAAAAACAGCGTACAGATTTCGACAACGTACACTCTTTCCCGCACTTATCGCTGCCGCTTGCTGTTTAGTTTCGCTGAAACATTAAACTCACTCTCCCGGAAGTGGACAAGCGAAGGCTAACAGTCACGTTCAAGAATGAATTTCGGTTGAGTACGCCAAATGCCTGGTGTAGGAGGAAAGGAAAACACTCAACTGAAAGGTGGACTACACTGCGTTGCTGCTTTCCAGGTTGCACCTTCGTGGGTACAACAGCAATCGGTCAAACACCGTCAACGAACCACAATCACCTGGCCAATCAAACGGTAACCGTCATTCTAGAGAGCGCAGCTAATCGGCTCAATATTGGCCCAATATTGGTCCAATATTGGCAAACGACCAGAGTGTGACCATCCGTTTCCAACACTGGGCCCATTTCCTGCGCTCCCTGCTGAAGAGAAGTGGCACGGACTAAGGAAGTAGAAACCAACTACAGAAGCGTCGGAAAAAGACAGAGACGAACAGGCAACCTGGATCGTCGAGTGAGCAGAAGTAACTACATAAAGCGGGGGACCTTACTAACAATCTGTAAAAGTCGAGGCGGCGCGAGAAGAACCGGGGTGGCAATCTCGACGCCTCGCGAGGTGAGACGGAACGCAGCGACCAACGAACGAGCCGGATCTGCGAAACCGGAAGTGGAGCCGGAAGTGACCTCATCGCATCGAGGCGGGCCCCGCACGATTCGCCGACGACGCGTTCACGACTTCGCGTAGAAAAGACGAAGCGTCACTAAAAGACATACCGCACACGACGGGGCACACGGGATTTTTCGGGGCAGGGGGTGGACAGAGAGGGTACCTGGTTTCCTCAAAACGGATTTAAGAGAGGGGGGTTCTGGTTGCGAAGGGACTTTTACGAGAGAGCTTTCGATACAAAAAGACATCTACGCTTAGTTTATAATAGTCGCTTTAGCGTACGCACTGACACAATCAGAGGAAACGGGTGGAAAAAGGGCGGCTTCAGCAGCGTGGAGAGTGTCCTTTCTCTCTCTCTCTGTCTTTTTTTTTGTGTGTATGCTTTGTAAACAGGCTTACTTGTCCACACAGTTTTACACGCACTAAGCAATAAAAACCACCGGCCGAACCGCATCGCCTTCAATTCCCCCTTAGGTATATATATATAAACTTCTTTTGTACGCGCTTGTACACGTGTGCATGTGTGAGTGTGTCTGTGTGTCGCCACCACTACATATCCCATTCATGCTACATACCCGCCTGTTCACAACGTTCTTACAAAGCGGTAGCCAAGCCGAGCGGGTCTTTTCACCCTACTCAACCCAATGGGCATTAAAACTCCCTTAGACGTTTTTTGGACGTCTAAGGGACGTCTATGGGACGTCCTACATGTCCACAGAACGTCCAAGGGAGTTTCAGTGCTCACTCAAGAGGTGGCGCAACTTTGCGGCTGTAAACCATGTTCGTTACTAGCTTATATGTAGGGTCGTGGAAATCGGGGTAGAGCAGAACACGATCTGCAGAGAGCGAGCGTGGCGTAGCGCGCTGCCCTTCCAAAGGAATGTAAAGTGTCCGGTCACGTGTCTGTGACGTCACGCGGAACAATGCGTACCTGAGCAGGACCAAAGCGAAATATATTCGACGCAAAAGTGTGGGGCGGGATGACGTCGCGATGACGTGGACAAGAAAAAAAAGCGGGGAGAGCGGTACTAGGTCGAAAGAAGTGAAACTCCCTTAGCGACTCGGTTTCTGCTTGCCGTGATGGCGACGCGCTTGTTTTGTGTGACAGCCCGTCCATCGTACAAAAAAAAAGACACAAGACGCGTATCACGCACCCATTTCAAAGTCTTTCGCAGAGCCGAGCTTCCTGAATTGAGCGCCATCATTCGTGACTTCCGTCATTCTTTTTTCCTTTCACAAACGCTAGCGCGAAAACTTATGCGTCTGGCACCTTAAGCGTTTCGGTTTCCAGCACATCGAGCACAACCCGCTTTTCACTCAACGCGCGATGGGCTTTTTTGTTTCTGTGTCGGGAGGAGGGGCAGAACGACCGGACGTGACGTGAGCACAGGCACCAGTGACGTAAGTTCCCTCGCAGGCCCCTTCCTCACGTGTTGGAACTCTCTGGCAACCCTCCGTTAGGCATCCCTGCCTCTCGTATAGTATGTCTCGCGTTCGATATACCTCCACGCTTACACCGCCTAACTGAATAGAAGCGGCTCCGACATCACTCTTCATCCAGGCATCAGCGAAACGCAGACGCCTAAGGACCTGAACTGACGAGCAGGCAACGAGCTCTCAACACGATGGTGACAACAGACCAGAAAACTGCAATGCAAAAAAAAAACTCAACTCGCACAGAAAGCTCACCCAAGAAAGCGTTTTTTTTCTTTTGCCAGAGAGATATTCACAGCTGACACGGCGCACAAGTTGTAAGCGATATAGAAACGTATTCCTCATTTTTTTTTTATTTGTACAGCGCGTTCTGCAACGCGTGAGCGTAGTAGCAGGGGTGAGAACAAAAGCTCCCGCCATTCATCGTCCCTGCCATAGCGCGCAAAGGATCACGGTTCTTGCGGCTAGAGCTCTTCGGGACAGAGTGAGCAAAGAATGTCTTTTTTTACTTTTTCGCGCCCAACCGTGGCACCGCGTCGCGTCTGGTTTAAGAAACTGTGTACAGACGCTCGTTCCCTTCACCGAAGCACTCTTTTCTCAGGTGGCGCCGTCTAGCGGGAACGCTTCACAAAGTAGCAGGGAACGAGCGCCGCAAACTGCCCAACCATAAACCCCTCCACGTGCGACTTTCCTTTAGTATATGTATATACTATTGCACAGACCTCGTGTGAAACGTGTTCAGGCTCATACTCGTCAATTACGTCACCGCCGTACTCTAGACAGCAAAATACCGTGACGCCCCGATCCATCCCTGAGGCCGATTTTGCTTCGCTCCGAAGGAAGTGTTCTCCCAGCAGACGGCGTTGCAGAAGACTGCCGGGAAGCAAAAAAAAAAAAAAAGTCCCGGACGTCGTCTGCTAGCCCAGAATGCAGACGACACGTTCGTCGTTCAAGGGCACGGGGAACAGGGGTCATCGGAGCGGCAAAGTACGCTTCGTTGTTCATAAATACTATTTGTATATATTACACTTTGTCCAAGATATATTAATATTTCACTGTATAAGGTTCTATGCGCTTGTCTGTCTCGTCAACGCGAGTTCCAAGAAAAAAAGTTATCGCGACGAACAACCACAGTGAGAGTCGGAATGTTGGGGCAGTGTTTTTCGCCGCGATCAGTGTTTACCGATGTTTTCGCGGGACCGCGTGGCAGCCTATGAAGGCTCTCTTGAGGTCTGGTTTCACACTGAGAGTGTTCTTTCGGAATGTCTTGAGAGTACAGAGGGGGCTGCTTTAAATCGCAGCCTCAACTTTGGAATGCACGATTAAAACAAGCACAAATGAAGAAATATAACTGCAAGAACGTAAGTTATCACGCATAACTCATTCCGATTTCTTAGCTATAATAGGTTTGGCAAACCCGCCATGTCCGGTAACAGACCATCAGACGTTAAAAATCTTGCCCTCAAAATCTTGACTCGCTAGAGCATGCAATTTTGTGGAGGCGTTTCCAAAGAGTGCCTCTGTAGAACCAAACTTGCCAATGGATCTTTCCTCCTGGAGTAATCAAACTCTCAGAGTATTTGGATTTAAAACCACGCTTAGTACATTTGGAGATGGCATCTTAAAGAAATGCATAATTATTACCAGAATGGTGTCTCGTACCGAATTCTCACCTCGCTGGCGAGCTACCATTCAGACAGAATTAATATGCTGGAATGTATGCAAAGAAAAAGATAAATGCAAGAAGAATATATAAACATCTTATCTGAGAAATAAATATAACAGCGCCTATCTCAGTGAGACGTCAGGACAAGTTAGGTTACCATTCACAGCACTAGCTAAAAGCGCACCTTCACGACAACCAACCAAACAGCTTGCATCGTAGCACATAGATTCAACCAGCTACAACATTTCGCACATCACCAGGGTATAAGTGACTAAACTGATAGATGAACGATAACATTCAACCTCAAAGACAATAAAATTTCACTCCAATCACAGACAGCAGAGTAATGTACAGGCCGACATAAAACCGGCCGGCCATTTGGCCTCCAAAGACACTCAGCCCTGGATGGTGGCTGGAGTTACGTAGCTGCACTCGAAGGACTAAAATATATCGCACACACTGCTACGCTCGGGTAGCATAAAAACACCGTACATCTGCCCACTGCACCTGAAAGGGCTCAAGAGACAGACAAACTGTATAGCGAGAGAGAGCGAGAGAAAAAGAAGTGGAAAGCAAGGAAAAAAAAACGAAAAAGTGAACCTGACAAATTTTCAGCTCTATACACTGCCCATTCCATTGGAGTGTCTGTGGCGTTTTGGGCCGATTTACGTAGTTAGCACCTTTGAATTCGTGTTTCTGTGCAAACGCGGACAAAAGTGCCCCTCCTTTGTTAGAGAAAAAAAACCCAGTGCCTGTGACAGCTGTGAAAATATTTACATTATTTTCCTAGCCTCTGAGTTTGAATCAATTAAGGAAATATAAAGTTTAAATAACCCACATGCACGATTCTCAGAAAGAGCAAGACCATATTTAGCAGTACTTTTTTGAAGCCAGCAAATGTAAACCAAAAAGGGGGTCAAAAGCAGGGTCACAAAGAGTGTAAAAATGGAACTTATCACAGAAGAGTTGAATATAGAAAATGCCACCTGAGAGCCCTGCAAATCTCTCGTAGTAAGCTGTTCTTCCTAAAAGAGACTTTTGGGGATAATTTGTTCCCATACACCACTTTTTTAGTATACACAGAAGTCTTACAGCGGTGTCGGCGCTGAAAATCTGCTACAAAAAGCGCCAATGAATGCCAGAGGCGGATGTTCGAGAAACTGTGGCCTTTAGACAAGTGAACTCGTCTTTCACAATTCCCGCGCAAAGCTCACGGCAACAAAGTCACCGATCTACTTCTGAGGGAGTAGTTGCTGTAAGCAATGGCAAAAAAAAAATCAAGCATAAAACGCAAAATAAAGAAAAATTCAAGCAATTTCATGCAAGAAAAAAAACTCAGGAAACAAAGGAAAACCATTAGTCCATTTTAAAACATTCGACACACCTTTAATTATTACATTAACTTTTCTTTTGACAGATGACACGCGAACATTGAAAGCGGAATGGCTGAAAGTAACGTATCTTCAGTTGAGACAAGCAAGATATTTTCAAAGCAAAACGTTTTCATGCTTCAGTGGGTGCATGTAGGGGAGTAAAACAGGAGCGAACACAGGGCACACAAGAACACAAAGGAAAACCAAAAACAAAACAAGGATTTGGAGGAAAAAAGCTCTTTTTCTTTTGGTAATGCACATGGTCAATCTTTGACAGCAAAACAAGGGAGGAAAATGTGGCAGTCGAACAAAACCAAAATGACAAACGAAACTGGGTGTTTGTTCATCTCAACTCCCCGCAAAATAAAGCCCTCCCATTTCGCCGGTACAAGCAGAACATGAGAAGTACTTCAAACACACAAATGAATAATAATATGAAACTATATACGAAACGGTAAGTTGCGAGATGCGACTAGCTCAGTGCAAACGCAAATATTGTAAGTACCTGTTGAACTGAAACAAGCAGTACACCAAATGAGCAGAACAAAAATATCGAACTAAACTCTACGCAGAGCGTATTGTTGTGTGAAGTGTGTGTTTCATAGTGTGTGACATAAATATCTGCATTCAAGTGGTCTGGTTAGCCAATGAAATAGTTAAACTTACTGTGTGCTCAACACACGTGTCAAATGTAATGTTAGGCTCCACATCTACTTAACAATCTAAAACACAGCAGCTTTTAGTCATAATGCTAAGATTGTAAAAATTTCTTTATAAATGCAGCAGAGACAGGCCAGCCACAAACCTGCTTTGAGAATTTAGTTCAATGTGTCAAAGAATATCTTTCTTTTGTTCTGTCTAGGTCATGGCTGGAATGGCTAATTTAAATTACCGAGCTTCAGACTTGTGGTACCAACCTCAAGACTGATGTGTAAAATTTCGTTACTAAAATACAGCTGGATGGCAAAGATTATGGACGCGCTCTGATAGAAAAGGATTTTCAGCCTGAAAACCAATTAAATGCGTCTAAGTTGGAGCCCCACACTTAAATTGTGCAGGGCCGATTGATCCGCGACCACATGTGCATATTGTTTGAATGCACATCCTGTGCACAGGAGTTACAAAAATGTTTGTGAGTGAACGTGTATTTGTTTTTCTATGTGTGAGAGTCCTGTGGTTTGAAGATTTTTTTCCCCATTGGTCCGTGCTGGTCAGTGACGTCAAGGCGACATCACGTGTGTCCGCGACTTCCTCTCCACCCCCTTTCTTTCACCCACTCTCGCACTGCATAGGTTTAAAGACTGGGATGGACTCAGCCGAGAGCAGATTACAACCTTACATGCATACAAGTCGCATAAAACAGGTGCGAACGCACACACACTCCCACTCACAAAGAGATAACTTTCACGCGAGATGTTATCACACCGGGTCACAGTTAAGTTACAAGTCACACTAATGCACACACTAACACTTCATAAAATGCAAAATTTGTGCGCGCACAAACGGTTAAAAAGAAAAGCGCGAACCAATGAGTAGGAAGTACAACTAACCTGTGCACTTCAGGGAACACCGTGTGACCATCACAGTGGTGGCATATACATTTGTCAAGAGCCCAAGACAGCAATAAATAAATATGCACAAAGCTCAAATATATAAATGTGTACAAAAGTGTTATGTGTGACACGAAAGCAGAAAGCGCCAGAGCCCACTTGGCCCTGAACAAGCGTGTCAGTCAGTCAACCACACATCAAAATGGGTGCTGGTGCAAGGAAAGCGTGCAGTTCGGTGGCGTATTGAAGCAAAGATGTTTGAACGAGCCATGATGTCCTTAATTCGAGAGTGAATGAAATGCTCACAACACAGATAGCTGTATTCCTTGCAACAACCTGGACGCTTATCACTAGAGACGAATAAAGTTTTTGGAAGGCCCGTGTCACATAGTCGATGTTCTGGTTTACGCAAGCACGTCCATTTTGTGCAACGCAGCAAGCAGTGAAATATGTAATGAGGATAAGTGCTTTGCACAGAGACACACAGACAGATACACATAGTAGAGAACACCTTTTGTGAGGAGCTATTTATACATGGGAGGTGACAAAGACCTGAGATCAGCCATGTATGTTCTTGCGGAAAGTTGCATGGTACATCAATTGATGCATTTTTCTTTTCTGCTTGTAAACCTGCCAGAGACTAGAGTTTCACTCATTGTGGGGGCGGCGTTGGTCGCCTGCAACCCGTAGAGAAAGAAGTGAGCACAAGTAAAAAAGAGATGTACACTAAACAGGTGCGCGTGAACTCTGCCGGTGGTTTCTTTCATGCTTTGTTCCTGCTAGAATAACAAAGCCCGAGGCGGCTTTCCAATCAGGCTTTTCCGGCCACCAAACACATTTAGATGAGATTTGTGCAAAAGCGGTCTGCATCCGGCAGTAAATTTCACATATTGCCATGTTTACTGATGAAATAAAAACAGACATCAAACCAAATGCCAGAAATCCAAAAGCCAGTTCTAAAGCGTCAGGTAATTTTTTTTAAATTTTCATCCCGAGGATCACAATTAGCCCGACTGATCTATAAATGCCCCAATTTCCATTACCAAGACAATACAAGTTTCAAGCAGGGCAGATGTGGTAGCATTCTCGACATATTTCCAGCTTGTCTTCTAAAACCACCGGCACGAGTAACCCGCACGACACACGACAAAAATAGTGTGCGCTTCGCGGGAAGCAGAGTCTGTAATGTGTGAACCAGCAGCTTGAAGGCATTCATCACTAGCACCTATGTGTATATTGCTCAGGAGGCTACGAACGCGTCACTTTCGTTTCCTCTCTCTTAGCCAAATTGTTCATGCGAATTAAGTCCTCAAACCGCCACGCATCCTGCATTTGCGACGGGCAGAAACGCACCGACACATGGCTAGCCTTTTTTAGACCGCCTGCAAGAAAACTGGTCTCACCAGACGCTCCGCGCGATGAGCACAATCAGCGATGCCGCGAAAAACGGCAACGCGACGGAAGACGGTGAAGTAGCTAACACGACACATGTGCGTAGCACAGAAAGACACTGAACACCACCGAAAAAAAAAAAACTACCGCTACAGACATCCCAAAAACACTTATCCAGACAAAAGGAGAATAGGTGAAGTGCCGGAAGGGTGCCGACAAGGGGGAGGTGGGAATTCAATGGGTAGACGACATTCGTGTACAAGCCAAAGAGTTAACCGCACCACAGAGCGGCCACGCATTCCCCGCAATATACAACGAAGCATAAGACGCCAAACACACGTCAACTATGAACACTTAAGCAGGCAACCATGAACTGTCCTAACCTCAAACTGAGTCTCGGCATATCACGCAAAATATGGTACAAGGAAAGTTTTCCCCAAGAGGAAGAAAGAAAACAAATCTGAATGCTCTGAAGTTTGAAAAGTGGCAATGTGAGGCATGAGTATCAGTGTCTTTCTTTACGAGGTAACTTAGGGTCGCACGTTAGGACTTCCTGAAGCCAATGTTCGGAGTTCGTTAACTTAAGCTGTGACCTCTCTTCACGAACCCAAAAAGATATCAAAGGCTGGTCACAGTAGTGCAAACAATAAATAAGCCTTTGCCTAAAGCAATACGAGCAGCCATTTTAAAAGTCTGTAAGCCTAAGTGCTCCTCAAATATGAGCAACCCAATTGCCAGAAAATAGGAAACATTCATTTAAATTTGCAGGTCCCGCACTGTCATAAGTGTACTCTTTTCGTCTCACACAGCGGTTCCTTGGTGTAAAAACAACCGGTACCTGCATCAGAACAGGCAGACATAACATGTGGAATCATCAGATAAGTACTTTGGCCGTAGGAGGACTAGTGAATCGACTTAAAACTCTGAACACACACGAACAGTGTGGAAGGTCTGAAAGGACAGGCAAGCTGCCTCAATAAATAAGTTAAATGCTTCATAAATACTTGAATAAATAAGTGAATATATTAAGCACAGATAAATAGCGTTGATTGACTAGTCTTTACTATTTGTGTCAACGGTGTCAAATTAGAATTAAGAACACCAAATTATCTGCTGTGCAAATGACAATTTATCGTTCGCGCATACTGCCTTAACAGCACTGTACGGAGTTGCTGTAGTCCAAAACGTTACACTAAGTGAAAATTGTTTAAAAGCCTGGCCGGGTTTCTCGTTATATTCACTACTGTCTGTGGAAGAAGCCATATAGGTTAGGGCCAGCCGGAAAAATAAAATATCACGACGGGACCGCAAAGACCTCGCAAAAACAACCGTGCAAGGTTGCCCGATTACTTGACGTCTAAAGCCTCCCGTAAACAAAATAGGTCTGTTTACGTTCTCCCCGAAGAATTTTTTTTTTTTCCTATCGCTGGTTCGCGTCTTTCTTTGTGTGTGATGCTCACGTTAGGGTTACAAAAAAAAATTACCTCGTACAACGCCAAGGCAACGAGTGAAAAAAATCACTCCATCGGCGTGGAGACGTGCGCGGTTAATGGTTACTCAGGCCTCACTTTTCCTCGTCACGTTTTGCGTCTTTATGCTACGACCTGGGCTGCTCTCGACACAACGGTGTTGTAGTTAAGCGGCATCATTATCCTCTTGACACCGCTCTGCTTAAGAAGTTCCCGGACCTATATATGTCTGAGCATGGGCACCTACGTTTTCGCGTGCACTACGGCCATGTTTCCAGCCATCGAGCCTCTGCTTATCGCGATACGCTTCGAACGGTTGTGGCGCCAACAAACGGCAGACAAGTTCACAAAGAACAGGTCTTAAAAACCAAGTTACAAGGCGCTGAAAGTGATTCGGATCGACATTTTCGGCCAAGTGTTTCATCATACGCAAAAAAGAACAAATGGCACCTGAATGGTTTCTCCTCCGTTCCTTATATTATATTTTTTTGCGCGTGGAAATCCAAAGTGCATCCCCATTCCGACATGTTCCCAAGATTCCTGCTCAGCGATGCACTTCGGAAAACCTTCGCAATAACCGAAGTTTCTCGGCTGGTAAGCGCTCCTCAATTCCCTCAATGGCTATCTGTGGTCCTCTTTCCTTTTTCCAGACAGCTACCCAGGAGACGGTAATCATTCTCAACAAGATCAATAGAAGCGAATCCCGAGGACCCAAATGACCTACCTGGGCGCGAGAGTAAACTACCAACAACCCAGACTAGAACAAACGTGACGGGGAGCACTCGAATATCCGACAACACCCCCACATGCGTGCCTTAGGCAATGAAAGCCCCGTGCATGAAACGAACTGCACGCGAACAAATTAGAGAGGAGGCAGCCTCTTTCCCAGCCTGGCTACGCAGCGACAGCACAGTTCTAGCCCAGGGGGATCTGCAATATGTGATTACCAATCCTCTTTTTTTTTTACGGAGCGGTTTGTGGCAGCGTAGTGGACATTTCGCGTTCGTAGGGCCCCCGCGTTCTCCTCCCTGGTCCAGTTTTCCACAGTCTCTTCTGTTTGTTTCCTTCTACAGGCCGCGTCAAACGTTATCTGCGCTTGTGAGTCATCTGGTGGAGGGCTGACAACAAGGCTCCTCCGGTCTCCGTGTACGGTCTGTGCCAGTGTCTATGAGCGAAGCAAGCGCGTGCCCGTATGCAGTGGTCGGTGTGAGTGTGTTTGTGAACCGCGTTGTGTGTGTCTGTGGTTTCCGTCGGCGTGTGCTTCTTCGCTGCTTAAAGATCGGAAGTTACTTTCCTTTTCTTTTCATCTTTGTTTGTTTGGGCAATGCGTTAAACTATTCCTCTGCCTTTTTTCACTCTGTCGCTTTCTCTGTATACAGTGTGGAGGTGAGGTGAACAGAAAATTGGGGGTAGTGTGTGAGGTCCTACACACCGTCCGGAACAACAGGCGGGCGACAAGGTCCAAGCAGTAGATCATGCAGGCTGCCACTAATGACTCCAGGTGATGTCCAGTGCCATAATTTCTGATAACTCACTAATCATGAAAGAGGTGATGATCGAGAATCGCTGGACAGCTCACAGCTGACTCCATCGACAGAATGCAACTGGACTCGGCTCGTATTTTCTTCGGGTACATTTTGAATGCCGATCCACATTAGAGAAGAAGCAGTGCGCAGCCCTGCCCTTTATTCTGCGCTGTGCGAGCTTTAAAAATCTGCTTTTTCGAATAAATCTCAATGTACCTTGCGATTCACGCAGTTCTTAAGGATGCAAGGACTCATGCAAACAGCAGGCTGTGCCGGACGGTGGAAGGATCAGCGGATGACAGAAAAAAAAAAAGAAGGCATGTGTTGTCTGCGTGTCTGCGCGTGTCTATGGCGTGTGTGGGGATGGCGTGGTGTGCAGCAGGGAGTGCCTTAGGACTTGCACTTGTTGGTCTTGAAGGAGACCTGGAGCACGCGGTTGCCGAGCGTGTAGCCGTTGAGGCTCTGGATGGCCACCAGGGCCTCGTCGTAGTTGGTCATGGTGACGAAGCCGAAGCCCTTGCACTTGTTGGTCTGCAGGTCGCGGATCACCTTGACGCTCTGCACGGCCCCGAACGGGCCGAACAGCTGCCACAGCAGGTTCTCCTCCGTGTCCGGCGCCAGGTTGTACACGAAGATGCACCAGCCGGAGCCGTTCATGGCCGATCCGGCCAGCAGCGGGTTGGCCAGGAGGTCACCCGCCAGCGGAGAGTACCGGCTGCGAGACAACGCAAAGGGGGGGGGGGGGGGGGGGGAGGAAGAGAGGGAACGCGGAGGGGGTCAAGCACACGCATGCAGACAGAGGAGGACATGTAATACGGAACACCTCGCTAAGCCAAAGTGAAGAAAGGGAGCGGGAAAGGTCCCGTTGGCTAGTACGTTTCCTTATGACATTTCGCAAACAGGAACAGTGGCTAGCAAACTGCGGCTTCCCTGCGCTCACTTTCCTTTGAGAGTTCTTTCGGTTTTGTATTTAGTACATAAATATATAAACTACCTTTAAGGAACGAAACAGCGCAACTAAAACGAAGGACCAGGAAAGGAGAGACACGAACACGCGCTGTTCGTGTCTCTCTTTTTCTGGTCCTTCGTTTTAGTTGCGCTGTTTCGTTCCTTAAAGATGCAATACACACTCGCCCACTATGCTATGTTGCTACAAATATATAAACTAATCTGGTTTTGTATTAAGGCAAGCAGCATTTCGTGAAAAATTTGCAAACATGTTCGTCCATTGAGTTAATAAGGCCTCCATTTCATATACTGACAGCAACGTTGCATACAGGGCGCCCGACTCAGCGACTGCCACGTTTGGCGCACTGTACGAAATACGCATCACAATTCCGGCGACACCATTAGCAAGTTGCCAATTGAATTTCTTCCGCGCCGCGGAACCAGCGAAACCGTAGCCCGTGGTAACCACCCGCCGTAACTCCAGCAGTTCACCCTATAGCCGCTGTACACACCCCGGCATGTCATACGCCTGCCTTCGCAATTGGCCTTCGAACCGTGTGCTGACAAAAGCTTCACGGCACCAAACCAGCTGTTGATGTCCTATGCCAATGCCTCTCTGCACTAAAACGCGGAACTTACTTCAGTACATAACCATCACCAAAGTGAATTAGGACAGGATGCGAAAACCACGAGTTTGCAGCCACAACGCCATCAAAACCACATTGATGAAACATAGGTAAGAAAGCATTGCGTAATGCTCTAGTCTTTATCACCTTCAGGCGCAGGGTATCCAAGTCAACATGAGGCTAAAAATAACCTTTAAGTCGAAGTGCCAAAATTGCAATGCCGTCATTGCGTCCTCGCAGATCATTCCGCAGCAACGGACTACACTGGGCGAATATCAAGACGGCAATCAATCTCAGTGGACAAGGCCTCACTCAGTTACGCACTCGAAGTGCCAGCAGATATGTCCAGCGAGTATTTTTCCATAGTCTGTGAAAGGGATGCTGTCAAGGATGATCAGACATCACCGCCGCATATTAGCACAGTCAGTCGCCTCAAGCATGGACCACGTCAGTTAGGCGGTGAACGGCCAATTACCGCAGCGAGCGAGAGAAATGGGGCATGGTTTAGGTTTATTAGGGTTTAACGTCCCAGAGCGACTCAGGCTATGAGGGACGCCATAGTGAAGGGCTCCGGAAATTTCGACCACTTGGGGGATCCTTAACGTGAACTGACATCCTACAGTACACGGGCCTCTAGAATTTCGCCTCCACCTAAATTCGGCCGCCGCAGCCGGGATAG